>NC_136801.1:41187493-41409993 GCF_951216825.1 Electrona antarctica | reverse complement strand
AGCCATTTTCTTTAGAATCGGCCTCAGTCCTAAATGGGTTAATAGGCCTATGGCAATCAATCAATCAATCAATCAATCAATCAATCAATCCATTCCACTGACAGATCACCACAGGATTTTAGAAGCCATTTTTTAGAATCGGCCTCAGTCCTAAATGGGTTAATAGGCCTATGGTAATCAATCAATCAATCAATCAATCAATCAATCAATCAATCAATCTATCAATCTATCAATCCATCCATTCCACTGACAGATCACCACGTCGGCGGGCTGGGACGGCCTGCTGTTGCCCATCCTCATCAACTCCCCCGATGAGTGCACCCCCGGCCTCCCGCACACGGGCACCATGGCCCGGGGCGACTGCGGCAACCCGTCGGTGGGCATCACCTTCTTCGTCACCTACATCATCATCAGCTTCCTCATCGTGGTCAACATGTACATCGCCATCATCCTGGAGAACTTCAGCGTGGCCACGGAAGAGAGCACGGAGCCGCTGAGCGAGGACGACTTCGAGATGTTCTACGAGGTATACGAGTCGTACGGCGCATGCAGGCTTTATACTATACAAAAAATGCTTTATTCAAATAAACATTTCAATCAATCAATACGTCACTGATTCTTGAACTTTGCATGAGAGGAAATAAAACGTCACTGATCCTTTTTGCTTTTCCGGAAAAAGGTGTGGGAGAAGTTCGACCCGGAGGCCACGCAGTTCATCGCGTACGCTGAGCTGTCGGACTTCGCCGACACGCTGTCGGAGCCCATGGGCATCGCCAAGCCCAACAAGATCAAGCTCATCTCCATGGACCTGCCCATGGTCAGCGGCGACAAGATCCACTGCCTGGACATCCTGTTCGCCTTTACCAAGCGCGTGCTGGGCGAGTCGGGCGAGATGGACGCCCTCAAGCAGCAGATGGAGGAGAAGTTCATGATGGCCAACCCCTCCAAGATCTCCTACGAGCCCATCACCACCACCCTGCGGCGGAAGCAGGAGGACGTGTCGGCCACCGTCATCCAGAGGTACACACGCATAGAGTTATATAAACTAGCCCTTACCCGTTGTGAGATATTGCCCCCCCCCCCCCCTTGTGGCCGCAGGGGGTACTGCACCCTGAGTGCGTTATCGCATTTTTTATTCACTAATAAATTCATTATTCATCTATAATTTGTTAAATTGGAAAAAGGGCTTCGTTAAGATCTCCATATTATTATGGTCAATGCCTGTGTGAAAAGTGGGAGTGATTGGTGCAGGCAGTGAGGAGCTACGGCAGTGTTTCTGACACACAGACGATATGATGATGATGATGATAGAGGGATGACCGGAGCGACAGCCCTGCCCCCTCCCCGCTATTCATTTCAATAGAAGTTGCTCAGTGGCGTTTTGAAGCACCCAGAAGACTGCAGGAAGTACCGTTATAACTCAATGGCTGGAGCGAAAGGAAAGGTGTAGCTGATCTACAAGCTCACAATGCGTCGTGATGCGACCCATATATACTATTTTCTGTGCGATCGGGTTGCTATATCATTGCGAACGCCAGTGAGCCTTTACTATGAGACCCAGCAGAACATGTCTGTGTGTGTGTGTGTGTGTCATGCTGTAACACCACCCGCCCGCCACCAGAGGGCGCAGCTGTATCACACACAAAAACACACATGCACGCACACACGCATGCACGCACGCACGTGCATCGCATGCACGCACGCACGCACACACGCACGCACACACGCACGCAAAAAAAACTTAAAAAAAATAAAAAACTTAATTTTTTTTTTTATTTAAAAAACTTAAAAATACAAAAAAGAGAAAAATAAGCTGTGTGTGTGTGTGTGTGTGTGTCAGACTGCCACAACAGCTGCGTTCACTTCCCACGTTCACGCGTCTTACTTGTGGTATATCACTATTCAGACTCTTGTTGAAAATATAACGTCCTGAGGAACATATCTTATATTACCTGAATTGGGCACAGCTCCTGTAGACTGGCACGGCTCTAACATGGACGCCCATGTTTACCAATGAGGTACCGCCAACTAACCAACAAGAAGTGGCCATGTACTTAGGGAGGGAGTGGAAGCCACAATATCATCGGTACCTCGCTGCCCTCCCTGGCAGACATATACAGTACCAGCGGAGATGCATGAGGAGAGCGACCGGCATCATTGAGGATGCCACCCACGCCTCTCACAGCCTGATCTCCCTTATGCCCTCTGGGAAACGGTACAGGAGCATCAGTGCCAGGACGGAAAAGGATGCGGAGCAGTTTCTTTCCCCAGGCGATCAGACTTTTTAAACATCCTGGTAGATAGGACATGAACTGATGACATGAACTCTATTCCTGTAGTTTTTTAGGACTTATATTCAGAGTATTGTCTTGCACTTGATATATTTATTCTTGTATGAGTCTGTGTTGTCTTTTAACTATAGGAGAAACATAATTTCGTTTTTTTTCTGCTGCTGCAGTTGGAAAGAATGACAAATAAAGCAATCTTGAATCTGTTTAACGCACTCATATACCTCTTCTTCCGGCAGGTGCTTCAGACGGCACCTGATACGGCAGCAGCTGAAGGCCGCTTCCATCCTGTACCGGCAGATCACCACCCCGCCGCACCAGCCGGGAGGGGAGGGAGCAGAGGAAGAGGAGGAGGCATTGGCGGCGGCTCCGGAGAAGGAGGGACTGATCGCCGCCATGATGCGGGAGAACTACGGTTCGGGGTGTTCGGTGACCCTGCAGGTCATGGAGCGCTCCGACACCATGCTCTCCACGGCCTCCTCCACCTCCTCGCCGCCCTCCTACGACAGCGCCACGCGAGCGGCCAACGTCAACGCCTCCAACGGCTTCCAGCCGACCACGCCGCGGGCCCTGGCCCCGGCGGCCAGGGCCCGGGGGGAGTCGCCGATGCCGCGGCGGTCCGGCGGAGGCGCGCCCGAGAGGGGCCGCGAGATGTTGCCCGTTCCGTAGCGGCGGGCCGGGGGTGAGACCCCCTGCACGGGGGCGGAAATGAAGCAAAGTGAACGAAACGAATGAACAAACCCCCTCCCTCTGCATCGCCACCGCCCACCCCGGACGTGGATTTGTTCACTGAATGTACGCAAGGGAACAAAAAGCTATAACGCAGCTCGGTCCTCACAACGAGCGTGGATTATTTAATACAATACTATTATTACTATCGTCGTTATTATTATCCTGCCCTCGTTGAGGAGAGTCCTTGCCGGGCGACAAAGAAAGCCAGACAAGGAGACGACGACGACGGCGTCGATGAAGGGAATACAAATCACGTCTGTCCGACTTCCACGTCGGCTCTGCCTTTTAGCGGAATAAAAGACAGCAGGGATGTTGTGACAAGATCCCCCCCCCCCCACCCCCCCCCTCTCTCTCTCTAACCTCTGTGGTGTATTGAATCCAAGTTGCAGGGTTTCGAACCGATCCACAACTGACCGCTACTGCTGGAGGGGTCATAGCGGTCAGAGCGACTATATCACTGATGGTGAGTCTGGTCATAACGAAGGACTCACACAGATCAACGAATGCAAACGATTCACTGATCATTATGAAGGACTCAGACGGATCAACGCAATCGATTCACTGATCATTACAAAGGACTCACACAGATCAACGGATGCAAACGATTCACTGATCATTACGAAGGACTCACACAGATCAACGGATGCAAACGATTCACTGATCATTACGAAGGACTCACACGGATCAACGCGAATGATTCACTGATCATTACGAAGGACTCACAAGGATCAACGCAATCGATTCACTGATAATTACGACGGACTCACACGGATCAACGCAATCGATTCACTGATCATTACGAAGGACTCACAAGGATCAACGCAATCGATTAAGTGATCATTACAAAGGACTCACACGGATCAACGCAATCGATTCAGTGATCATTACAAAGGACTCACACGGATCAACGCGAACGATTCACTGATCATTACGAAGGACTCACACTGATCAACGCGAACGATTCACTGATCATTACGAAGGACTCACATGGATCAACGCGAACGATTCACTGATCATTACGAAGGACTCACACGGATCAACGCAAATGATTCACTGATCGTAACAAACAACTCATTGATAAATACGAACGATTCACTTACGAACAACTCATTGATCAACGCGAACGATCGCTTGATCAACACGAACAAACACTTTGCTGTGATGTTCCTGGTGTGTGTGTGTGTCTGTGTGTGTGTGTGTGTGTGTGTGTGTGTGTGTGGCGGGGGGTCGCTTAGGGGGATCAACGACTCACTCGACTGAAGGACAGAGAGAATGGAAAATAAGGACATCGTGAATCAAATATGGAAAAAAAACAAAAAAACAAAGAGGTTTTCGTAGTAAAAAAGTATAACTTTGTTGATGTTACCAGTCTTTTAATAGCGGTACAATTATTATACTATTTTTTATATTTTTTAGAGTAAGCTGAAGAAAAACAAAAATGTCTCTCTCTTGAACTTGGCGTGGGAGCGCCCCGCACAGCCACCGAAAGGGAACGGAGGAAACACCAAACCTTGACTTCATCTGTGTTTTTGTTGACGATTGTTATTATGTTTTTTTCTTTTTTTTTTTTTGCACTTTTGCGTTCACACTTGCTGTCATGTTAACGGGTCAGGTTCTTTGTAAATGACCTGAGGCTGAGGGGGGGTTATTTCTTATTTTTATTTGTATTTTTCATTTGAAAAACGTACAGTGTAACATCCTGAGTGTTCATTGAACTCGTAGAGTTAACTATATTGAGTTTCCGACCAGATACGTGAACACTGGGGACGTTACGGTGTGCTGTAGCGCCACCTCCTGCATGTGTGTGGTGGTGAAGGTCTGCATCAGGTCGCTGGAACATTGGGGTGGGGAGGGGGGGTGGGGGTTGTCTGAAATCAGCTGTTATGGCTCTATTTTAGCCAGTGCTTTACCCATTATCCCTATTCTTATTGGCCTTTTTCTTCTTTTTTTTTGCTATTTTGAAAAACCTTTTTTCTTTTAAAATTTTCCCCACGATTTTGAAACCAAATTTATTCACCCACTTATCTAATTTAATCCTGGGCGCTACACTTCCTCTGCCAACCTGGGTGGGGGGGGGGGGGGCAGCGGACTGACCTCATGCTTCCTTCTATGCATGAGGAGTCCAAGCCGCTTCTTTTCACCTGACAGGGGAGAGTTTCCCCGGGCCGGACGTAGCGCGTGGAAGGAACACGTTATTGCAACCAGTTCCTTTCCCCTCCATCAGGCGCCCCGGCTGGCCAGGGGAATCGAGGTCGTTTTGAGACCAGGATTACTGCATGTTTTCTGTGAGGGTACCTACCCAGTACCCTAGGGGACACGGGGAGAACATGCAAACTCCACACAGAAAAGCTCTTTGGCCAACCCCGCCTCGGGTATGGGCACTGATGACGCGGAGGAGAGAACACACCCCCAGCGCCCAAAGCGTCCCCAGCGGGAAATCGAACCCAGGACCTTCTATTGAAAACCATTTTTGAATATTTCAAATAGGTCCGCAAACGCTTTTCAAGATCATTATTACCAACGACCAACGATGCTTGACCAATCGCAAACCACCATGTTCAGGAGTGGGATTTCAACCGCATTTTTTTCCCCCCTCAGTACCTTTCCATAAGCCTCTCTGATTGATTTGCGTTCAACATCCTGGAAAAATAACAAATAAATACCAAAATAAACGAGTATGAGGAAAAACCCCAACAACCCTGAGGCACTCTTGCACACCACCATGTTTAAATGTATTCCCCCACATGTTGTATATCGTCATCGTCTGGTGGAAACCTTGTAATGTCCAAAACCGCTACTTTTCAGGAAATAGTAAAAACGAACCATGTGTTCCAATGACTCCAATGTAGTTGTGATTTAGTCACGAGCTCTTGTTAATACTACTCAATGGTTCAACAGTGTAGCGAACACACATAAATTGCTCGGGCCGTATAACCAGCTCTCTTATCGTTGCCCATTGCATGCGTACGTTGGACATCCGGGTTCGACACCAGCTCAGGTCGTTGCACTATTTGCTACAGCATTTATACAAACCCAGACACTACGCTCGACCACTTTCACTTTCGATATTTTTTCACGAATGGCGAAAAGAAAAGCAGATCCACTCGCTATACTTTTGCATGACACTTTTGTACAACAAAGTAGGGCATTCATTGAAAACAAACAAACAAACATGGAGTGGACATGAGCGATATGCCAGAGATATGCGCCGTTCACGCCGAGCACGGTATACTATACAACCATATCGTGTTTCCGATTTCATTCTTCCGTGCATGTCATAAAAAAAAACATATTTTAAATACCATTTTGCCTGTAGAGCTCAGTCAGGACTCGTATACCCATCGGAAATTGGCAGACATTCGGTGAAAGCAGGTGACCATTCGAGTGAAAGCACAATAGGTTTCAACTGTGGTCGTCAGTGTAGTTTCAATTGATTCCGATGTCAGACTGTGGCAGTCTTGGATTAGTGCAGGTAGAGTTATTATTGTGACCGTAGGCCACGCTTTGGCAGTTTATTGATTCGCTCAGCCCGTCTGCAAGAGCCATCAGCTGTCTGTGTCTCCTTGCTACAATCACTGTCTTCTGTCAGAAATTACAATTTAGGCATTTGGGCAGATACTTGTATCAACAGATTTGTAGTAACTTCAAGATCTGAGTGAATGTTATGAAACCACGACAACTAACGACGGGGTGAGTGTTCAATGGAGTGCAAAGGCAAACGATGGTCATAGGCTCATCCGAGACTGGACTCAGACAGATCGGTTGTCATCGGTGGTTCCCAGACGTTTTCATGTCAAGGACCCCCTTGACACTAATCAGCAGATTATCAAAAGATATGCCAGGGACCCCCATAAGAGATGTTTACGGTTCTAGCAGTAGATTCTCAACCCGTTTGATTTTAAGGACCCCCAGTTTGACATGCATTAGGCTATACGGACCCCCCCATTTAATGCCATTTCTATCTCTGCCAGAGATAAAAAATGCCATTAATTGGGGGTCGGGAATTTATATTGTAAAATCAAAGTTAATTTAACTCAGAGTGTACAAACGGAACGGGTCCATTTGGTTCCATTTGTACACTCTAAATTACAGACCCATAAGGGTCCATTTGGTTCCTAACTACCAGTAGCTGGGGACCCCCTGGAACTCCCTCTTAAGGACCCCTAGGGGTCCCCGGACCCCACTTTGGGAACCACTGATATACATCACATTTAAAATAAAAATATATAAAATATATATATGGTGGCGGTCTGGGACTTTTGGCGCCCCCTGGTGGCGGTGAATGAGTTAAGCGTAGATGTTGTGGATCTCCCATGATGCATTGTGGCTTCATCAGGATGACCCGGCCCCAGTGGACATATGGCTTCGAGACCCTGACTTGTAGTTCAGTGTTAATTTTTACACCAAATTCTGAGTTAGCCTTAGTCTTTTGAATAGTTTTAGTCCCGTTTTAGTCATTTGAAATGATTTAGACTAGACTTAGTCGAAATCAAGATCTTAGTGTTTTAGTATTTTGGTCTTAGTCATTCCAGTGTTAATTTTGACAGCAAATGGATGTAGTCTTAGTCTTTTGAATAACACCACCATTTAGTCTTAGTCCTATTTAGTCATCTGAAATTGTTTAGTCTAGTCTAGTCTTAGTGGACTAAATATCAAAAAGATTAGTCTTTTAGTCTTAGTCAACAAAATTAACACAGTTTTAGTTATTCATTAATCATTAATTAATGAAAACATTCTGTGTAAATGCGTTCAAATGCTTTTGTCCGTCTTGTGATGGTCTAATATGAATGCCCCCCGCGGCGCGCGATTGGCCCTGGCGTGCGGACGAATGCCTCCGGCTCGCGGACGAATGCCTCCGCCACGTGAATGCTCCGGCTTCGTGTTATAGCACATTCAGCAGCAGTCGGGAGCACACAGGAGCCCCTTGGGGAGACATCTGCCCAGACTCTATTTACAGTCTACCGTTGCAGTGTGTGTACAGTCCTCTCTGGTCCAGAAGGCAACTTCTGTTATTTAAGCACAATATCTGTCTCGCTCAGGACATTCAGCTCCTTTCGGAGGAAAACACACACAGTCAGTCAGTCAGTCAGTCAGTCAAATAGGAGCACACAGCTGCCAGCCCTCACTCTGCTGAACTGCATTCACCGGTTGACTCTGACTGTGCCAATCGTGTGCGGTTCGTACAAAGTGATTTAGTGTGAACGGGAAAACAAATTCAGTCACTTTCCTCAAACATTAATGATTCCTCCGCTCGTTCATTTGTCGTGACACGTCAGTCAGCTGCGAAATGCAACATTTCACTGGCTGAAGAGAGACGCTCATCTTTCCTCATTATACTATTAATCTACATGGGGAGGGTGTAACGGGAAGTATACTGAACTGTCTGCGAACCATTGGAAGTCATCCTTTTTAGTTAACAGGAACAAAATGACTCAAGTCACTGCAAACAAGTGCTTATTCAGTGTCTGTCCAGAGAAGGTATGAAGGGTTGAACTGTTTTTTTTATTCAACTGTTTCTTGGTGTCTGTGCTTTCTAGAGAAGTATGACGGGTTGAAGGGTTGAGTTTTTATTTTTATTTTTATTCCCAGGATGTTGGTGCTGAATTATTTCCTCCCGCCTGTTCTGTTTTGAGAGGAGTTTCAAGTCATTTCAAGTATATCTTTCTTGGGAAACAAACGCATGGTTATTAATATTTTTTTTTTTGTAAAATAAAAAAAATAAGCTTTAAAACTCGACAGCGAGTGATTAAAGTCGTCGACTTTAATCACGTTTGTATACCTTTAAATCCTTCAAAAGAAGATCTCTCATGATGTCACGTCATGTTTTCTCGAGCGAGGATATTTCCAGTTGAAGTGAAACTCCTCCCACCACATTTGCCCATGCAACACACATTTATTTCTTCAACCAAAATTGTTTTGTATTTATTTATTTATTAATTTATTTGGTATTTTTTTGCATGCATGCTTACAACAAAGTCCTCAGTGTTAACTTATCCGTTTGTTAAATTAACACTGTGTTTTTACAGTGTACCATCGTCACACAGGAAGCCAAGGGAATTCAAGCTGGATGATTGATCTATTTTGCACAGAGAAACAAAAGGCTAGCAAAAACAAACCGGGTTTTTTAGCAATAACGGTTTGATACCTGGGAAGAAGTGAATTGTGGGAAGTGAAGTCTTTCTATTAAGATGACGTGTCAAAGAGTCTAAACAAAGGTTCTTGCATCTGAAGGGGCGGGGCTACATGCTTCAAACCAACGTCGGAGCGCTTTTATCGGACACTCCCCTACATGTACGATTGGATAAACGTGACATGTTTATTTTTTGTTTGCGCATTCAGTGCAAGGCGTCATTCTGCCGGCAGTGAAAGTATTAAAGTTTTAAAGTTTATACATAGTTTTTTAAAGCAGTGATAGTTAATTTTACTAAAACTAGGCCTACTACGAATGAAAACTATGATGAAAATGTTCGTTGACTTTAAAAAAAATTAAAACAAATGTAAAGCTATGATGACAAAAACTATGACGAAGTAAATATAAAATAAAACAAGGTTAAAAAAGTGAAATGTTAGGGAGGACTAGTGGACCAGAGATCCAGTAGAACTAGCACAAGTGATTGTATGCTTCTGAAAATAGCTCATCGGTCTGTGAGTGATTTGTGGTATAGTATAAATCAGTCATTACGATGCCATCAACGCCTGCCAACATAATACACTTTAGTCGACTAAATCAACTATACATTTAGTCGACTAAAATTGTATGATATTTTAGTCAACTACCACTAGACTACAAACTACAAACAAGAAATGATTATACTTATATATAAGTAATATTTGTCAGGTGAAAGAAGCGCTGTCTCCGTTGTGTCTGGCGGCGTTTCTGACTGCGGTTCAGAGTATTCCCATTGGCTTAGGTGGCGTTTGAGGGTATGGGGTCAGACTTCCATTAGCTTATGTGGCGTTTGAGGGTATGGGGTCAGACTCGCATTGGCTTAGGCAGCATGACGATGATGATGACAGATGAAGGGTAAGTCGCTTACATTTCATGAGTGTTCATAAGTCAGGTTTTACCTGACAAAAAAAATCAGATATAATATAGCCTATAACTGAATGGAAAATTAGACTCTTGAAACTAAATCAAAATTAGCTGTCAAATTTAAAGGAGAGGAGCTAAATAGTCTCTACAAACACCTGAAATCCCTCTCTAGTGACCTCTAGTGACCATGTGCATGAACACAGAACTAGAAAATAGAAAATCTCCCACATCACCGTGCCAATTGTCCCACAGTGCGTCAGAACCGATATGCAGGTATTAGAAATCACCCTGGTTAAATGCTTCAGTTGCTCGAGGAGACAGAGTCACAGCTGTGGTTTCATAGGTCAGATTAGTGAGTGGACGGGGTCTGCCACCCACTTGTTTTTTTTTGTTCTCCCCAAAAAGAGTTCTGACGTCGGATGGATTATTTGGAAGCATGTAGCCGAGACCTTAAAAAGGTGCATTCACATGCGATGCCATGCCAAGTTAACTGAATGGTGCGATAAAATGTCAAGGCAATTAAAGAACGTTGGTCCACTTTTTTTTGTTCCGGAAGGCGGTGCAAATTGTGTGCACCGCACAATTCACAGCAGGTGTATCGCATCACGTGTGAATGTGCCTTTGCAACCTCTCTCTCTCTCTCTCTCTCTCTCTCTCTCTCTCGTCACGGTGGCGTGAGGGAACTTTATTGACACTAGAGTAGGTTACAAAAAAAAGAGGAAAGACATGAGAAAGATGGATGTGTCTGGATTCTATTTCTACTAGATTCTATTACGAATAGATAACCATATACTATACATACATACTATATATATGTATATATAGACTCACTTCTATACATCGAAGGGCTCTCTTTCATTAGCAATAGACCCAGAGTGTGCCTGCTATATATACCGTATACCCACCACATGCCCCGCCCACTCCCCCACACCACACTTTTTTATTGGTTGATTGATTGATTGATTGGTTGGTTATCCACTGTAACCCCGGCGGCCCAATGTTGAGCGTGTCATAAAGAATACAAAAGAAGAAACATCGTAAGATTCCCGTTTTGTAAAAAAACAAAACGAATAATAATTCCGGACGCACAAGCTCACGGCGTGTTGCGTAGCACCGTGCCGTGAGCTTGCGCGTCTGCTATACGTTCACAGTAGTTGCTACATGTTTTCTTGTAGTGATTAAGCGGTAAACGAGGGATGGGGTTTGATTGGTTAATTGACAATGCCTTTGATTTTGTCTGAGTGGCTGACTATCCCCCTTTCTGACTGTTTTATTTTTTTTGTAATGTGGTTTGGTTCCATTTGATTGATGTCACTGATGACCGCCCCCCTCTCACCCCCCGTCCTCAGGTTTGGAACCAGCAACCTCCTGATATACGAAGCTTTATGAAGACGTGTATAGAAAGTGAGGTCGAGGTTTTTTTTTTTTTTTTTTTTTGTAAAAACTTCTCGTTGGACTAAAGATGTCAAAGTTGTTGTTCAAGTCCAATGTTCTGATTCAGGTTCGACAGCTCAAATCATTCTGATTGGCTGGAAACGAAACACCAGTAAAATCCTCGGCGATATAATTGTCTTTTTTTTTTGTAACTCCGAGAGTAGGTATACAAACGTAACGGCCAGTACTCTTATGGGCAGGGACGTGCACCGAATGCTAGAGAGAGGCAGGGGCTGAAATTCTTTAAATGGGCACTTTTGGCCAAATTTGGGCGAAAATAGCGGATCTACAGGTGCACAACGCGTCGTGCTGCGACGCGTTGAGAGCTTGTAGATCAGCTATTTTAGCTACTGTACGACATGGATTTCTACACAGAGGTGAAATTCTTGTCTGCTGTGTTCGAGTTCAGGAGAGTTTGGAAAAAGGCAATTCTCCTGAATGCTGCGTTCATGGAAATGGGGGAATTTGCATTTCTCTCAACATAGTAAATGCTGCATTCATGGTCGGGAGAGGGCAGTTCTTTATACAGACGGGTAAAAGGGCAGGGGCTCAAGCCCCCTTTGATGGCTATGTGTGCACGTGCCTGCTTATGGGTCCATTGGTTACATTTGTACGGATAAGGATTTTACAGTGTAAATAAGGTCCTTACGCACTGGGGGGGGGGGGGGGGGAGCGACAACGAGTCATTTCCATCAAAACTATTCGTTCATACATACACATTGATGTTTTATTAGCGGTGGGAATTCAACCACTTTCTAAATAAAGATTGTGTCTCTTTATCGCTGACTGTACTGTACGTTGCGAATAAACCTGAAATTCTCCTCGTGGCCACAAGGGTATAATGCAAGTAGGCCCCCCAAAATAATTGGCCCCAGCATGTGGAAACTGCCAGATGCTAACTTGGATATGTTGAGCAATTTTCATAAATTGGCTGTGACCATACCATTCACAACCTATAGAAGGCAAAAAAGTAAAAATGTCATTGTGCTTTATGTAGTATGTGACATGTCAATCTAGGGGTTTTTCATGATGCTGAATCCATTCCAAGCATTAGTTTTGAAGAAAAAAAACTCATTGGGCTAAAAATGGCCACGTTTTTTGTGCAAAACTAATGCTTGGAATGGAATCAGCATCATGAAACCCCCCTAGATTGACATGTCACATGCTACATAAAGCATGATGAAATGTTGACTTTTGTTTGCCTTCTATAGGTTGTTAATGGTATGGTCACATATTATGCCAATTATGAAAATTGCTCAACATAATGTAAGTTCGCATCCGGCAGTTTCTACATGCTGGGGACTCTCAACGCTCAACGTTTCTAACATAAAACCTTTGTGTACTCAACATGCCTGGGTTCACATTCATGGCAAGTGGACTATTACGGCTCCGTTTTGGTTCCATGTGTGCACTCTCAGAGTTGATGGCGGTCCTTGACGACTTGACGTTTAAACGTTTGAGAACTACTGGCATAGCGTGATTGTATAGCAAGATGCAACGTCCACATACCAACTCTGACAGTGTTCCCACATGTGATGGAACTGATCCCGGTGCTGAACCCATAACACAAACCAACCCAAGTTCCAAAAAATAATAATTTTGAGTGAATGAATCGCGCACACACATAATCTCCCCCCCCCCCCCCCCCCCCCCCCGCCGGGCTGTGAGGATCTTAAAGATGCTCAATGTTGTGTCGGAGGCACAGATGTGGGGGAAAAGGGCCTGCGTATACTTGGTTAGCTGCATGGGAAGTGTTTAAAGGGAACAGACTAGAGGGGTTGTCGGTTCAAATCCTCCCTCCGGCCTCTTGTCCTGTTGTTTCCTGTCTGATCCGCAAGCTGCTTCATCATCGAAAACAATAACAATAAAAACATAATATGTAACAACATGAAGGAAATGCACAGAAAATAAACGTTTCATTGTCCGTTGTTATTATTATCATTATTATTATTATTATTAGTATAGTAGTAGGCTAGTAGTAGCAGTAGCAGTAGCAGTAGTAGCAGTAGCTTATAGTAAGGGATGTCCCGATACACTTTATTCCTTTCCGATCCGATCCCGATACCACAATGTCTGTGTTAGCCGATACCGATACCAGAGAATAATATATATAATAATAAAAAAAGAAATAATATCTTATTTTGAAGTCCACCGACTGGGAATAGTGTGTATAGCTATCTAGCTATATATCTCGTGTTGTGTTAATAGCAGACTCCTCACTCAAATGTGCACTTGCAGTTTGGGCAACTCGAAAGCAAACTCCACATGCCCCAACATTTTATTTACCTGCCATAGTGTCGACCCCTTACCCCTGTGTCGGATCAGTGGTTAGACTGGCATATTTGCCGATACCGATATGACCCGATATGACCAAATAAGGGCCGACTTTTCCGATACCGATACAGTTACGTGATCGGCGATGGAAATAAGCAAATTAGCACAACACCCCATAGCCCCATTCAATTCAATGCAATTATTTTAGGGCTTATGGTAGGGGAAATAGCCAATAAGGAGGTTTTGCACAAAATAACACCTGGACCTCTTTGGTGGGGACGTAACAACTACAAATAAAGGTAAGAAAGCCTTCTAGCATGGAATTCTCCTTTAACCCCTTATCCCTAAACTTCTTTGCCTTTTTTTTTTTTTTACTGTTTTGAAAAACATTTTTGAATAGTTCAACTAGCCAATTTACATTGACACGTTGTGAGCTTGTAGACTGGCCATTTGAACTATTCAAAAATGTTTTGCAAAATAGTAAAAGAATAAAAGGCAAAGAAGTTTAGGGATAAGCGGTGACGAAAAAAAAGGCTTTACTTACAGCGCCAAATGAACCACGTGAACAGGCTGTTTTCTGCCCCCTGTTAAAATGGCCTATGTCAAGAGTGTGACTTAGGCCAAAATAGGCCATTTTTGGCCAAAGTCACATGGATGGCCCAGAAAATGTCAGGAGTAAGTCATTGAATACATTTTTTTGGTAACATATTTTTTCCTGAAAAACGTAAAAAAAATATGGCTTGGCCATTATTTTAAGAGGGTGACACTGTTATGATATTTTACTCCCTTTTGGGGATAAAATATATATTTTTTGCAACTGAATGGAAATGAAGAGTTTACATTATAGTACACATGTAGTACATGCATACACCTTCCCTAATGATTATATCTGGTTTCAGTATTTATTTATGGTGTATTGTCTCTATTATTAAGGTAGCAGTCAATTTATATTGCGGGTCGGGAGGGGGCGGGGCGGGGGTCCCGAGACATTGCCAAAGCATTTCCGGGGGTCCCCGGCCAAAAACGTTGAGAAGCCCTGGTATAGGCTATCACTGCTGTTGTATCCTATATGCTGACTCACCTGCCAGTGAAGAAGAGCCCCATGGAGAACGTAGGCCCTTAAGGTCCTACTCCTCTCGTCCGATTAACTGACAAAAGTCGCAATCGTTCCTATAGTGTGTAATAGTCGAGCCGGCCCAGACGGCTCTCATTGACGTCGCTTCCAGTTTACTTAAAGATGGAGTGCCACATTAATGTTTGTATTTTTCCAGTTTGTCATGTGTCTATGAGGTGACTACTTCATTAGACACCCTGGAGTCGTTTGTATGTGCAATGGTGTATTAACTTTGTATTTAGGGTTTCTTCCATGGAGGCTGGACAGTCAAACGGGCCAATGGAATATACAGTAATATAGTGACACCGCACTGTCACTGTCACTCCCCTAACCCCTCCCCCTTTATCATACAACTACAGCTGTGGGTGTGGCTTCAGTTCAGGTGGATCACCACCCATCACCACCCACCAGGCAAACCAGGCATATACTTAATGAACTTGTGGGCGTGTCCACATAAAAGCATGATTTTAACAAATACTGTACACTTTTTGGAAAAAGTTATTCCTCCTTATATTATAATAATACCTGATGATCATGTTTTAGGGTGGAAAGAAATCGTGGCACTCCATCTTTAAAAGTATTAGTACTTTGTATTAAGATTTTGTTCATGATTCTTCCTCTTCTCTCCTCTCCTCTGCACGTTATCATAATAAGTGTTTGAATATCCAGAGGGAGCATTTTATACTATATGTGCGCGTGTGTGCGCGCGCGTGTGTGTGTGTGTGTGTGTGTGTGTGTGCGTGTGCGTGTGTGTGTGTGTGTGCCCTGCTGCCATGGCAGCTCTGTGGCGATGAGGTCCCGCAACAATGGAAAGGAAAGATGAATGTTCCCTGACCTCTGACATGCTATACCTGGAGGTCACACCTGTTTTCATTTATTTGTAATCATTATTTTGGAAAATATACCTCCTCCAGCGTCACTCAGCAAATCTAAATGATTTTTCAAAAATAAATTAACACAGTCTTTCTATTCTTTCTTTCTTTCTTTCTTTCTTTCTTTCTTTCTTTCTTTCTTTCTTTCTTTCTTTCTTTCTTTCTTTCTTTCTTTCTTTCTTTGGCATGCATCTGTGTTGTTACCATGTTTGTTGTGTAGTCATACTGCACTCTGCTGGACAGAACCGGTACTACTGTTGCGTGCAAGTGATTCCATGTTTCAATTCACTAGGCCTACTCATAAATGAGAGAGAGAGAGAGAGACAGAGACAGAGACAGAGAGAGTGAGTTTAGGGGGGATGGGGGGGTATCTACACGAAAAGTACACTGACAGCTTGCATGTACTAATTACAGCCCCAGGTTAGCACGCACGCACGCACCGCGCACGCACCACGCACGCACGCACGCACACACACAGGGGCTATCTGTCAGTCAAACTGCAGTCTGTTTCCGCCCACCACACTTTAATTTGACCACTTCCTTCCTGTTGAGCAGGTGGGCAGCCCCCATTTTCACCACAACAACGTGCACTCACACTCACACACACACACACACACACACATGCACGCGCGTGCGTGCGCATATGTGTGCGTGCGTGCGTGTGCGCCAGTCACTTCGTCTGAATGAATCATCAGCCTATAGGCCTATAGGCCTATCACATTATTCTCTATAGCAGGGGTCTGCAACCTTGCCATGTTTTTATTTTCTAGATTGTCAGTGTGCCATATCAACATTAATTAATTTTTATGACACCACGTGAAAAATTCCAACATATTTTGATTGACAATCAAATCAAATACAAATATTTAAAAAGAAGGAAAAACTTTATTTCACGTTGTTACATTAGACTCAGCTAGAGCAATAACAGAGTTCAGTTTTAATTAATGTAGAATGCAGGATGTAATTTACATACAAATGTGAGGGACTTCATTTATTTGACTGCATTTTTTTAAATAGTTTATTTTAAAACCAACAATAATCTCTCACACACTTGCCAGTGTGCCAGTGATCACCCTCCTTTCTGCCAATGTTGGCACTGGTGCCTAAGGTTGCCTACCCCCGCTCTATTGCAAAGGTTCCCAACCACCACAACCAAAAACCCGACCGCAAGTGTCAGCACGCCTGCTACAGCCCGTTGAAAACCCTTGTTTTCACCAGAAACGGCCCCCTCAATGTCGTTTCTGAGTTACAGGCCTTTGAGTGCAGGGCTTAGAATTGAAGTGGATGCGCGCACATCTTCAAAATGGCCGCAGCCAGCTGTCCCACTGGACTGGTGTGCTAACGAACGGTAGCTAACGATTTGATCGTATTAAAACATGTATTAAAGAATACATCGCTGTTAAAACGAGAATTCCGGGTCTGGCGCGGTAGGGTACTAATTTAACCCTACGGTTCTATGTTCCTGGCAGGCTTCGTGTTTTAACTTGGTATCATTCATTTGATTTCGCTGTAAGAGCTGAGTGAGCCCTGACAAACTTGAACAATAGGCTACAATCTTTTCTTCAAAACTTTGCCGTTTACTGACCAAAAGCCAAAGTGCTTCTAATATTCTATGATTTCCCGGGGTGAAAATTACTGGGCGATCCTCCTCTTGATAGCCCCAACGATGCTTTTTGGTAACATTTTAATTTTAATGAATTACTTAATATATTTTTTTCTGTTCTTTTTTCACCTAAACATCATCATGGATGTTCATTGTTTAGTCTTGCAATGCCATTGGTCATGATATTTTCATATAAATACCCCCCCCACAGAGGCACACATTTACACAACTTCAAAATCTCTGGACAATTTGTAATGGAAAATTAACCTATGACCTTTGACCTTTAACCCTGATAAAAGTAATTAAAATGCATGTAATATATATTTGTTTCTGATCATTAGAATGTCTAGAACATGTTTTATTTATTATTATTATTATTTTTTACATAATTTCCTCTGATAAGTCCTAGTAGTAAAAAGTAGTAGTATGGTTGAAATCTCTTTTTTGCAAGTAGAAATTAATCCGGGTGTTCCTGCATGGCTAACTTGTCTGAAAGTCCTGGAAGTGTGGTGTTGTGTTGTGTTTCCTTGTTTCAGTCGTATGGCGCGGAAGCCCCTGTGATCTCGCGAAGAACAACTGCTCAGTAAGGTTACATGCGGTCAGTCTTGCGAGAACTCCTGAGGCATTTATTTTTATTTCTATCATTCAAACCTTAATTTGTTATAGTCGATTATTATTTTATTTTTTATATTCGAATATTCCTTAGAATGTGGAATATTCCTTTTGCACGCTGATAACTGGCTAAACCTCAAAGTGTTCAGCCTTCAAACAAATCATCAATGACAACACATTGACCTGATAATGTGACATTTAGGTCAGTGTCCCCCAGATTGTATAGGCTACTGCCATCGTTTAGTGACAACCGTATAATGGTCATGCGTATTCATTAAACCTATACTTGTGTCAGCCCTGGAGCAAGATTATGCAAGACTGTTACTTATACCACCCATAAGTGTCCATTTGATTCCATTTTTTACACTAAAATACAATTCTTTATGTTAACACTCCCATCGCCCAGGACGAAGTACTTTGTCCTTTCTATTAGTAACGCCCGACGCCCAGGACGAAGTATTGTCCAAAAGACGAAGATTATTGATACGAGAACGGATCGCATGGCTCTATAGCCCAGGCGCGCCTCCTGGGCGATCCTCGGTGACGCGCAAGAGTGAGACGTCATCGAAAAACTCCCTCCTCTGTTTAGCTGATGAAAACGAAAATCTTAAAACGTTGCATTGGACTTTCGACCGAGACTAACAGCGTCACAGACAGAGTAACCAGAACATGTCTTTGAGGGCCTATATAGCGGGGGGGGGGGGGGGGGGGGGGGGGGCATCTGAAAAGCTAGGGACGGCCCTCTCGTGGGCTTTAAATTCTAGCCCACATCACTCAGAATAGAGTGACAGTGGTATGTTTTTGTAAATATTGAGCTCGTTCTTGGCGACAACATAGTGAATCAACACCACCAGGATGGATAGAAAGAACGTCGGGCCCAAATACATTACAAGGACAAGGAAAATGTTGTGAACAAACACGGCTGTGCTTAGATACTTTGTTGAACGTTATGTCTCTGCGCCCGTGCGCCGTACAGCCAAGATCCAAGCCATTCTACGTCTTTTTGTAAACTCGTCAATCTGGGTTCCTTGGTGCTATCTCCATGCTGGAAAGCTGAAAATCTAATTCCGTTTTCTGGCTCATTCCCTCGATGTGACCTGCTGTGGCACTTATTTACTGACCAAGTCTGCACCATTGTGAGGTCAGTTTAAAAAAATAACGTATACAAGCACACGGATAGTCGCTCAATGTAAACAAACCAGACGTATGACACCCCCTCTGGGAGATTTTGGTAGGCCCTATACAGGTTTGTTTTTAGTTCAATGTTTGTTTTAAAAACGCCATTGACAATGAAGGGAAAATGTACGTCATATTGTCCCTCATTACGTCATATTGTCTCTTTATTGTTAATGGCATTTAATTTAGTTTGTGTTGGCACCGTTTGTTTTACATCACCTATTCAACATGAGTCAGACTTTAATATATTAGCGCCCCTCACTTCACACGGGTGTGATCTTTTTCACTGGGCGTGGCTAGCAATTCCGGGCTGGAGCCAGGCTTGACACATGCACAAACTGCAGCAGTGCCTGAACAAAGTGGTGTCGTCAGGCATGCATGGTGATGGTTTGTAGTGTATGTGACGTCAGCCCTGAACTCTGCCTCCTATATAGTGTGAAAATGTCATTCGAATCCAGTTATTTTACAGGAAGATCTTTCAAAGAGACGGTGTGAATATTCTGCAATTGCAATCCCACCACAATCCATGTTTAGCAGCCTTTCTGAGAATAGACCACTGCTCCTGTAACATATGACATCTCCCCAGACTCAGGTCAGCTTTACGGAGCATCCGTATGGTTTAATGTATCAGGTCGACCTTCATGAATACGCAAAGACGGGCCACGATGACCTGGACTGCCAAATGCAGAGCAAAAGCCAGATCCCCTCAGCAGCCTGTCAGACGATCAACAGCTCTCTAAACGGCCAGAAACACGAAGACGCAAACTTACCAAGATCGTGCTGTCGTCAACATCTTACCAAGATGACTGTAACTCAGCCAGGAGAAGTGAACACTCATCACATGACTTACACAGGGAGTAGACCCCACATCTGTAAATATTGTGACAAGAGTTTCAGTCATTTAAGTTACCTGGAGAGACACCAGCATATCCACACTGGAGAAAAACCCTACCACTGTAAACATTGTGACAAGAGTTTCAGTAATTTGAGTGACCTGAAGAAACACCAGCGTATCCACACTGGAGAAAAACCCTACCACTGTAAACATTGTGACAAGAGTTTTACTGAGTCAAGTCCTCTGAAGAGACACCAACGTATCCACACTGGAGAAAAAACGTACCATTGTAAACGGTGTAACAAGAGTTTCAGTCGGTTAAGTCACCTGGAGTCACACATGCCTGTCCACACTGGAGAAAAACCTTTCCACTGTAAACAATGTGAGCAGAGTTTCAGTCACTTAAGTAACCTGGAGAGACACCAGCGTATCCACACTGGAGAAAAACCTTTCCACTGTAAACAATGTGAGAAGAGTTTCAGTCACTTAAGTAACCTGGAGAGACACCAGCGTATCCACACTGGAGAAAAACCCTACCACTGTAAACATTGTGACAAGAGTTTCAGTCATTTAAGTTACCTGGAGACACACCTGCGTATCCACACTGGAGAAAAACCCTACTACTGTAAACAGTGTAGCAAGAGTTTCAGTCAGTTAACTAACCTGAAGACACACCAGCGTATCCACACTGGAGAAAAACCATACCAATGTAAACATTGTGACAAGAGTTTTACTGAGTCAGGTAGTCTGAATAAACACCAGCGTATCCACACTGGAGAAATAACCCTACCACTGTAAACATTGAGACAAGAGTTTCAGTCATGCAGATGCTTTGAAAACACACTCTTGTAAAGAGTGTTACAAGAGTTTCAGTGTTTTTAATTAACCCTGTTCTTTTTTCACCTAAACATCATCATGGATGTTCATTGTTTAGTCTTGCATTGCCATTGGTCATGATATTTTCATATAAATACCACCCACAGAGGCACAAATTTACACAACTTCAAAATCTCTGGACAATTTGTAATGAAAATTAACATATGACCTTTGACCTTTAACCCTGATACAAGTAATTAAAAGTTCCAGACCAACATGAACGCACCCAGGGTGCCGGCCCAATTCCGGCGAGCCGCCCCCCGTCCGAAACGAGTTACCGTGTGGGGGTCCCTCTACTGTACCCTCCACTGTTCTGTACTGTCACTGTACTGTACTGTACTGTACTGTACTGTACTGTTACTGTACTGTACTGTACTGTACTGTACTGTACTGTACTGTACTGTACTGTACTGTACTGTACTGTACTGTTACTGTACTGTACTGTACTGGCACACCCAAAATCACCATATACTGTACTGTATACGGGTGATTCTTCAACTTAGGGAGTTTTTTCTGTCCCCAGGGTAGATTTCCAAGAAAACAATATGTTGTGAAAAAAATAATATTCTATTTATTAGTGCTAGGTTGTAGTGGCCATGAAAAAAAATCATTGTGTATCAGTGATAACATTGTAATGTTTTTTCAGTATGTTGAAAACTTAAAAGTACCAGAAATTCACTGTTTTTGGCTTGTCCCTAAACCAGACCTTTGAACTTCATCTCCATAATAAAGTAATAAAAATGGTTAAATTAATTATAAACGTACTTTGCATTTCCTCATAATTACTTGAAAAGACATATTTCAATTTCCTATTGTTCATTTATGTGGAATTTGAATATTTGTTCAACTGTTTAACTGTTAAATATCACTGTCCCTCATGCATACGTCATTACCATCACAACAAACATTTAAGAGAACAATAAAGTTTGATTCAAATAACCACAAGGTGGTTGCCATGGAAATTAGAAGTGCCAGATCACATGACCAGACATGCTGGAGAGCAGGAGTTTTTGATGTCCACAAATGTAAGTAATTTAAGGGTTTATACACCCTGATTAACTTTGGGAGCTTGACAAGTTGACTGTCTTCAACCTGGTTGATCACTGCTTTGAGAGCACCTCTTTCCATTCCAGCAGCTCTTGCCTTGAGTTCCTCACCAGGCTTCTCTACGCAAGTACGCATGCATGCTTGTAAAATGTCAGTTTTACAAACACAGGATATGATGTTATTATCCAAAGTGCCATGGACTCTACTCGGCAGGGGCGTCCTCCTCCCTGAGCCAAGCTTGCGCCTAACCTTGCTCAAACTGACAGGTGCATGAGAGATGTATTGTTACTGAACACTCGGTCCCGCAAGATGTTCAACTTCTCCTCTCCTGCAGAATGGGCTGATTTAAAGTCCACAATGAGCTCATCAGAGGCAGGCATGGCTCACTGTTGGGTGCGAAGTGTGGATGAGGCCGGATTTATACAGGAATGAGTCCAACTCATCACTTTCCGTGTGCTTCCTCTTGGCTTCTTTTCGGGTGGGAAGAGTGCTGTGAGCTACTCTTATACGGGCAGCATTGTTAACATTTCTGGAGTGCACCAGCAACTGCTTTTCATTTTAGAGGATGGAGAGACAGCCTGACTTAATTTTTCTGCCCTTGTTCATTGTACATTCAATCCACATGTCCCAGGCCATGTTGGAATTAAGCAATATTACACAAGAGGGGGTGGTCTAAAGTCATTAATGCACGCCTGCGATGCTGCAGGGTGTAGTCACTACGACCACAAATGTCCCAAGAAACTAGCTAGCCTATCCACCGAGTTTGCTGCGCTCTGGGAGAACAGAGCAGCTGAATTCTTAGTTTTGATTAGGTGTGGAGTGGTGCTCGTTTGAACCACGGCCAGAAGGCTGTTTCAACCAATCAGATTGCTTCCTCGAAACGACCTGTTGTATAATAGTGGTTACCTGTGATGGACTGAGTGAGTTATTATGAAGGAAGGCAACCTGTTCAGCAGGGAGAGCTGTCAGCATTGCCCAGAAGTCAGCCAGCCACCTCCCATACTTAGTGTTGTCGTATGCTACCATCCACGGCTGCATAGCACGCCCAGTTGCAGATATGGACTGCATGCACATTCTGCATTAGCACATATGTCATGGACAGGAAGTCCCTCCAGTAGTCTGCATTCTCACTGACCTCTAATTGGGAGAAAAGGTTGCTGATGAGATTCTTTAGATCAGCACATCCTCCAGTGCTATGAGCAGCAGCAAGGGTTTCCTGGGAGAGAATTGTATTCCTCAGAATATCAAGATTCTCTCTGGTCTCCTCTGTTAGGGTGGGTATCAGCCTCTCCTTGGCCAGCTGACTAGGCATGTAGCCCCCTCTTGGCCTCTTATAATGCTGCCTTTCAGCACACAATCAACGGATCCCTCAGCAACTCCTATATATCTCCTAGCTCACTCCCCTTGTTGAGCTTCTTGATGGGACTCATCATCACACATATGGAAAGGACCAACAAAGGGCACGATGACATGGTACTTGTCTGGGTTCTCTGCCTTGAGCAGAGTGATGAGGACGTACACATGCAGGATGATCTCCCAGTAAAAAGGCAAAGGGCATGCGTTTTGTGATACCTGCCCCAGGGCCAGTTGAAGAGGATGAGCAGGTTGAGAGTGAGGAGGATGAGGATGATGATGCACAGAGGAGGGTGGAGTCATCTGAATCTGATGATTCAGAAACCAGTGACACAGAATGTTCTGACACATGTTTTGTGTCTGTAAAAATTACAACCCCCAAATACATTACTTTCCTATTCAAGTATATGTTTACACTCTACTGGATGGCGGCCATCTTGAATTTCGGGGCCAAAACTGGGTCTTATGATTAAAGTGGTGTCAGATTTGGAATCCTCATGGTTGACTTGTATGGAAAAGTGCCTTCATACATGATTATAGGTCATCTGGATCAAAGGTTAATTGTTTGTCATTACCAAACACATATTGTCATTACCAGAACACACATTCATTACCATCATGCTACATGTTTTGATAGAAAATAAATGTTTTGGGTCTTATCTCAACCATTGTGGTGACTGTTTTAAAGTAAACATTTGTATTCTCTAAAAACTAAAATTGCTATTCAAATATTGTGACTAGTAAATAACATTACATTGTTGAGCCAAGGCAATATGTTGAAAAGTTACAGAGAACATGCCATTAAAATGTATTTTAAATGCACCTACACATATGTAACACATGGTTCTCAAAGAATGCTTGTTGTATTTGCTGGAATGATAGTGAAAACTTTACTTGTCATGTTATTTTTGCATTAAAATCTAACTTTTGCTGTGACAACTTCGAAAAAAGCATGATAATGTCAAAATGATCATGAAGGACAATCAAAGCTATGCTAAGATCATTGTTCCAGACCCCTTAATTAACATCTAGGAATCGAAAAAACTGAGTTTAAACCATATTTATATATTTTTAAAGTGAATCACCCATACAGTTAATATGTGCGTGTGTTTTTGTGTGTGTTGCGCACACGGGGGGGGGGGGGGGGGGGGGGCAGGAGGCATGTGGTCAGTCCGCTGCCCCCCCCAGGTTGGCAGAGGAAGTGAAGCGCCCAGGATTACATTAGATAATTGACACTGGGTGAAAAAAATGGGTTAAACAATTGTGGGATAAGTGGTGAAAAACAACCATGCTGTTTTCATGCTCAGACGCACCCAGCCAGCCAGCCAGCCACCCACCCACACACATAGTCACTTAAGGAAGTGGTTGCACCACTTAAAAAGTAGTATACGGTTGAAATCTCTTTTTTGCAAGTAGAAATTAATCCGGGTGTTACAGGGTTAATGCTCCTTCTGCATGCATGGCTCACTTGTCTGAAAGTCCTGAAAGTGTGGTGTTGTCTTTCCTTGTTTCAGTCGTATGACGCGGAAGCCCCTGTGATCTTGCGAAGAACAACTGCTCAGTAAGGTATGCGGTCAGTCTTGCGAGAACTCCTGAGGCATTTAATTTTATTCTTATCATTCGAACCTTAATTTGTTATAGTCGATTATTATTTTATTTTTTATATTCGAATATTCCTTAGAGTGTGTAATATTCCTTTTTCACGCTGATAACTGGCTAAACCTCAAAGTGTTCAGCTTTCAAACAAATCATCAATGACAACACATTGACCTGATAATGGGATATTTAGGTCAGTGTCCTCCAGATCGTATAGGCTACTGCCATCGTTTAGTGACAACCGTATAATGGTCATGCATATTCATTATACCTATACCCTACTTATACCACCCATAAGTGTCCATTTGATTACATTTTTTACACTAAAATACAATTTTGTATGTTAAAACATTGCCAATCAACCAGCTCACAACGTGTCGATGTAGATATTTTAAGTATTCAAAAATGATTTTCAAAATAGGAAAAAAAGGAAAAAAAAGAAAAAAAGGCAAAGTAGTTCAGCCCTCAGAGTTACAGAACTGTAACTGTAACTACAGTGGGGGCAGCCATGTTTGTTGTTTGACGTCATCGACGTGAAACGGCACTGATGGCGAATCAGCTGCTGCATCGGATTTTCGAGTAGTAGACCCCACATCTGTAAATATTGTGACAAGAGTTTCAGTCATTTAAGTTACCTGGAGAGAACAGGTAACTTAAATGTTAACAGTAACAAATCATCAATGACAACACATTGATCTGATAATGTGATATTTAGGTCAGTGTCCCCCAGATCGTATAGGCTACTACTGCCATCGTTTAGTGACGACCGTATAATGGTCATGCGTATTCATTAAACCTATACTTGTGTCAGCCCTGGAGCAAGATTATGCAAGACTGTTATACCACCCATAAGTGTCCATTTGATTCCATTTTTTACACTAAAATACAATTTTGTATGTTAAAACATGGCCAATCAACCAGCTCACAACGTTTTTAGTTTTAAGTATTCAAAAATGATTTTCAAAATAGGAAAAAAGGGGGAAAAAAAGGCAAAGTAGTTCAGCCCTCAGAGTTACAGAACCGTAAAGATTCACGTGGATCCCTGGTGGTTGCTGAACCCGACGTAAAACAGTATTATTATTATTATGTATTTCTGTGTGGAGTTTGCATGTTCTCTCCGTGTCCCCTAGGGTAAAACATGCAGTAATCCTGGTCTCTAAACTACCTCCCCCTGGCCAGCCGGGGCGCCTGATGGAGGGGAAAGGAACTGGTTGGAATAACGTGTTCCTTCCACGCGCTATGTCCGGTCAGGGAAATTCCCCCCTGTCAGGTGAAAAGAAGCAGCTTGGACTCCTCATGCATGGAAGGAGGCATGAGGTCAGTCCGTTGCCCCCCCAGGTTGGCAGAGGAAGTGTAGCGCTCAGGATTACATTAGATAATTGGCACTGGGTGAAAAAACTGGGTTGCAAAATCGTGGGATAAAAAGAAAAAAAAAGAAAAAAGAAACAGTGTTATAAGATTGTGCCAAAGTCAGGACACATGCTAGCCTGACACTCGGCCTGCATTTTCATTTTGTTTCACTTCATTATTCAGACTGAAATCCCTTCCCACGGCAGTGGGTTCATGGGATCGGTGTTGCCAAAGTGGCAGTCTTCGGCGATTTGGTTCACACCAACCAATCAAAATAGTAACAAAGCAGATGACATCGTTGTCAATGTGGCTGGCTAACCCGGTTGCTAACCAAACACAGTAAACGAGCACTGCTAGCGTGTAAACAAACACAGTAAAGTATGTCGGAGGATGATGTTTCTAAAACCTGCCAATTCTGTAAGAAACTATTTATCATAGGGTGATTTAATGTTCAGATCGATACAGTCGCATGTAACCACATGGGCAGCCATGTTTGTTGTTTGACGTCATCGAAGCGAAACGGCACTGATGGCCAATCAGCTGCTGCATTGGATTTTCGACCGAGACTAACAAGACCGAGTAACCAGAACATGTTTGTGAGGGCCTATATACAGGTTTAATGTTGGTTTTTAGTTCAATGTTTGTTTTAAAAACGCCATTGACAATGAAGGGAAAATGTACGTCATTATTGTCCCTCATTACGTCATATTGTCTCTTTATTGTTAATAACATTTAATGTTTGTGTTGGCACTGTTTGTTTTACATCACCATTCCATTACATCACCTATTCAACATGAGTTAGACTTTAATATATTAGCGCCCCTCACTTCACACGGGTGTGATCTTTTTCACTGGGCGTGGCTAGCAATTCCGGGTGGAGCCAGGCTAGACACATGCACAAACTGCAGCAGCGCCTGAACAAATGGTGTCGTCAGGCATGCATGGTGATGGTTTGTAGTGCATAGTGACGTCAGCCCTGAACTCTGCCTCCTATATAAAGTGTGAAAATGTCATTCGAAACCAGTTATTTTTCAGGAAGATCTTTCAAAGAGAATATTCTGCAATTGCAATCCCACCACAATCCATGTTTAGCAGCCTTTCTGAGAATAGACCACTGCTCCTGTAACATATGACATCTCCCCAGACTCAGGTCAGCTTTACAGAGCATCCGTATGGTTTAATGTATCAGGTCGACCTTCATGAATACGCAAAGATGGGCCACGATGACCTGGACTGCCAAATGCAGAGCAAAAGCCAGATCCCCTCAGCTCTCTAAACGGCCAGAAACAAGAAGACACAAACTTACCAAGATCGTGCTGTCGTCAACAGCTTACCAAGAAGACTGTAACTCAGCCAGGAGAAGTGAACACTCATCACATGACTTACACAGGGAGTAGACCCCACATCTGTAAACATTGTGACAAGAGTTTCAGTCATTTAAGTTACCTGGAGAGACACCATCGTATCCACACTGGAGAAAAGCCCTACCACTGTAAACATTGTGACAAGAGTTTTACTGAGTCAGGTAATCTGAAGAAACACCAGCGTATCCACACTGGAGAAAAACCCTACCACTGTAAACATTGTGACAAGAGTTTTACTGAGTCAAGTCATCTGAAGAAACACCAACGTATCCACACTGGAGAAAAACCGTACCATTGTAAGCAGTGTAACAAGAGTTTCAGTCAGTTAAGTCACCTGGAGTCACACATGCCTGTCCACACTGGAGAAAAACCTTTCCACTGTAAACAATGTGAGCAGAGTTTCAGTCACTTAAGTAACCTGGAGAGACACCAGCGTATCCACACTGGAGAAAAACCCTACCACTGTAAACATTGTGACAAGAGTTTCAGTCACTTAAGTAACCTGGAGAGACACCAGCGTATCCACACTGGAGAAAAACCCTACCACTGTAAACATTGTGACAAGAGTTTCATTCATTTAAGTTACCTGGAGACACACCTGCGTATCCACACTGGAGAAAAACCCTACTACTGTAAACAGTGTAGCAAGAGTTTCAGTCAGTTAACTAACCTGAAGACACACCAGCGTATCCACACTGGAGAAAAACCATACCAATGTAAACATTGGGACAAGAGTTTTACTGAGTCAGGTAGTCTGAAGAAACACCAGCGTATCCACACTGGAGAAATAACCCTACCACTGTAAACATTGTGACAAGAGCTTCAGTCTGAAAGTCACCTGAAGTCACACCAGCGTTTCCTCACAGGAGAAAATCCTTTTGACTGTAAACAGTGTGATAAAACCTGGAGACATACCAACGTATCCACACAGGATAAAAATCCTACCATTGTAAACAATGTGACAAGAGTTTCAGTCATGCAGATGCTTTGAAAATACACCTGGAGAACGATATTACATCTGTAAAGAGTGTTACAAGAGTTGCAGTGTTTTTAATTAACCCTGTTCTTTTTTCACCTAAACATCATCATGGATGTTCATTGTTTAGTCTTGCAATGCCATTGGTCATGATATTTTCATATAAATACCACCCACAGAGGCACACATTTACACAACTTCAAAATCTCTGGACAATTTGTAATGAAAATTAACCTATGACCTTTGACCTTTAACCCTGATAAAAGTAATTCAAAGTTCCAGACCCACTTGAACGCACCCAGGGTCCCGGCACGATTCCGGCGTAAATGAGCACTACTAAGCATGTAAACAAACACAGTAAAGTATGTCGGATGATGATGTTTCTAAAACCTGCCAATTCTGTAAAGAAACTATTTATCATAGGGTGATTTAATATTCAGATCGATACAGTCGCATGTAACTACAGTGTGGGGGCAGCCATGTTTGTTGTTTGACGTCATCGACGCGAAACGGCGCCGATGGCCAATCAGCTGCTGCATCGGATTTTCGACCGAGACTAACAGGGCCACAGACCGAGTAACCAGAACATGTCTTTGAGGGCCTATATAGCGTGTGAAAACGTGTACGTCACCAAGAGAGGGGCGGCGTCTGAAAAGCTAGGGACGGTCCTCTCGTGGGCTTCAAATTCTAGCCCACATCACTCAGAATAGAGTGACTGTGGTATGTTTTTGTAAATATTGAGCTCGTTCTTGGCGACAACATAGTGGACCAACACCACCAGGATGGATAGAAAGAACGTCGGGCCTAAATACATTACAAGGACAAGGAAAATGTTGTGATCAAACACGGCTGTGCTTAGATACTTTGTTGAACGGTATGTCTCTGCGCCCGTGCGCCGTACAGCCGAGATCCAAGCCATTCTACGTCTTTTTGTAAACTCGTCAATCTGGGTTCCTTCGTGCTGTCTCCATGCTGGAAAGCTGAAAATCTAATTCCGTTTTCTGGCTCATTCCCTCGACGGGACCTGCTGTGGCACTTATTTACTGAGCAAGTCTGCACCATTGTGAGGTCAGTTTAAAAAAAGAACGTATACAAGCACACGGATAGTAGTTCAATGTAAACAAACCAGACGTACCATCGAGAATGGCGGCCGCTACCATGTGACACATATGTTGACACCCCCTCCGGGAGATTTTGGTAGGAAATATACAGGTTTAATGTTTGTTTTTAGTTCAATGTTTTTTTTAAAAACGCCATTGACAATGAAGGGAAAATGTACGTCATATTGTCCCTCATTACGTCATATTGTCTCTTTATTGTTAATGGCATTTAATGTTTGTGTTGGCACCGTTTGTTTTACATCACCTATTCAACATGAGTCAGACTTTAATATATTAGCGCCCCTCACTTCACACGGGTGTGATCTTTTTCACTGGGCGTGACTAGCAATTCCGGGTGGAGCCAGGCTAGACACATGCACAAACTGCAGCAGCGCCTGAACAAAGTGGTGTCGTCAGGCATGCATGGTGATGGTTTGTAGTGTATAGTGACGTCAGCCCTGAACTCTGCCTTCTATATAAAGTGTGAAAATGTCATTCGAATCCAGTTATTTTACAGGAAGATCTTTCAAAGAGACGGTGTGAATATTCTGCAATTGCAATCCCACCACAATCTATGTTTAGCAGCCTTTCTGAGAATAGACCACTGCTCCTGTAACATATGACATCTCCCCAGACTCAGGTCAGCTTTACGGAGCATCCGCATGGTTTAATGTATCAGGTCGACCTTCATGAATACGCAAAGACGGGCCACAATGACCTGGACTGCCAAATGCAGAGCAAAAGCCAGATCCCTTCAGCAGCCTGTCAGACGACCAACAGCTCTCTAAACGGCCAGAAACACGAAGACACAAACTTACCAAGATCGTGCTGTCGTCAACATCTTACCAAGATGACTGTAACTCAGCCAGGAGAAGTGAACACTCATCACATGACTTACACAGGGAGTAGACCCCACATCTGTAAACATTGTGACAAGAGTTTCAGTCATTTAAGTTACTTGGAGAGACACCAGCGTATCCACACTGGAGAAAAACCCTACCACTGTAAACATTGTGACAAGAGTTTTACTGAGTCAAGTCCTCTGAAGAGACACCAACGTATCCACACTGGAGAAAAACCGTACCATTGTAAACGGTGTAACAAGAGTTTCAGTCGGTTAAGTCACCTGGAGTCACACATGCTTGTCCACACTGGAGAAAAACCTTTCCACTGTAAACAATGTGAGAAGTGTTTCAGTCACATAAGTAACCTGAAGAATCACCAGCGTATCCACACTGGAGAAAAACCCTACCACTGTAAACATTGTGACAAGAGTTTCAGTCATTTAAGTTACCTCAAGACACACCTGCGTATCCACACTGGAGAAAAACCCTACTACTGTAAACAGTGTAGCAAGAGTTTCAGTCAGTTAACTAACCTGAAGACACACCAGCGTATCCACACTGGAGAAAACCCCTACCACTGTAAACAGTGTAACAAGAGTTTCAATCAGATAAGTAACTTGAAGAGACATCAGCATATCCACACTGGAGAAAAACCGTACCATTGTAAACAGTGTAACAAGAGTTTCAGTCATTTAAGTCACCTGGAGTCACACCTGCCTATCCACACTGGAGAAAAACCTTTCCACTGTTAACAATGTAACAAGAGATTCAGTCACTTAGGTAACCTGGAGTCACACCTGCGTATCCACACTGGAGAAAAACCCTACTACTGTAAACAGTTTAGCAAGAGTTTCAATCAGTTAAGTAACCTGGAGACACACCAGCGTTTCCTCATAGGAGAAAATCCTTTTGACTGTAAACAGTGTGACAAAACCTGGAGACATACCAATGTATCCACACAGGATAAAAATCCTACCATTGTAAACAATGTGACAAGAGTTTCAGTCATGCAGATGCTTTGAAAACACACCTGGAGAACGATATTACATCTGTAAAGAGTGTTACAAGAGTTTCAGTGTTTTTAATTAACCCTGTTCTTTTTTCACCTAAACATCATCATGGATGATCATTGATTAGTCTTGCAATGCCATTGGTCATGATATTTTCATATAAATACCACCCACAGAGGCACACATTTACACAACTTCAAAATCTCTGGACAATCTGTAATGAAAATTAACCTATGGCCTTTGACCTTTAACCCTGATAAAAGTAATTAAAAGTTCCAGACCCACATGAACGCACCCAGGGTCCCGGCCCGATTCTGGCGTGCCGCCCCACGTCCGAAACGGTTGAGAAATGACAGAGTTACCGTGTGGGGGTCCCTCTACTGTACCCTCCACTGTACTGTACTGTACTGTACTGTACTGTACTGTACTGTACTGTACTGTACTGTACTGTACTGTACTGTACTGTACTGTACTGTACTGGACTGGACTGGACTTTACTGGCACACCCGAAATCACCATATATACAGTTAATATGTGCGTGTGTTTGTGTGTGTTAGGTTGCGCACAGGTGGGGGGGCAGGAGGCATGTGGTCAGTCCGCTGCCCCCCCCCCCAGGTTGGCAGAGGAAGTGTAGCGCCCAGGATTACATTAGATAATTGACACTGGGTGAAAAAAATGGGTTACAAAATTGTGGGATAAAACATAAAAAAAAAGGTTGTGCACAGGTGGTGAAAAACAACCATGCTGTTTTCGTGCTCAGACGCACCCAGCCAGCCAGCCAGCCACCCACCCACCCAGCCAGCCAGCCACCCACCCACACACATAGTCACTTAAGGAAGTGGTTGCACCACTTAAAAAGTAGTATACGGTTGAAATCTCTTTTTTGCAAGTTGAAATTAATCCGGGTTAGGGTGCATCAAAATTCAATGCAAAAAATGTAACAACAAATTATCAATCTGTTCTTTTGGGATGTTGTTCCAATGGCTATAGAAATTATCTTTGCAAAGTTTTGGGAAAATTCATTCAGATTTACAGGTCCAACGCAGCATGTGAAATGTATAGGTAAGATGCCAAAAAGTGTCATTTTCGGTGCTTTTATAAATCCCATTTTCTATTAACATGACATGTCAATTTATCAAAAATACAACAAATAGTTTTTGAGAAGATGTTATTGGAAAGAGCAAAATGTGTTTATTTAACAATAAACATTACATTGTCATTTAAATCATCACTGAAAAATGTTTGAAAATGGAGTCTTAGTCCTCCACTGTGTTCATGTTCAGCCGGCGCTTGCAGCAGCTAAGATTGGGCTGCTCACAGCGGTAATGCTCAACTGCTTGCAGCACATTCTGCAGATGTTGCTCACTCTTCACTGCTGCCACAAAGTCTGTGAGTTTGACCCCATGCTCGGCGCAGTCATTGACGACATTGATAGCACGCACATTCACCAGTCACCACAGCTGCCTGGAATGATGCAGTGGTAGCCCCATCCTCTACATTGAGTGAGATAAATGCTGGATCGATCTGCAGCTGGTGCATACCGAACCAGCAGTCTGGGTTGGCAAGGTCAGCCAACCTGGTGGTCGGCGAGAGGACTGGAAACTTTGGCTTGCGAAACCAGTGCCAAAGCGCTGCTGTGGGGCTAGCATGGGAAGATCATCTTGCTTGTGATCCAAGATGGCATCCGAAAGTGCACGTCGCTCATCAGCTGGCACCTTGGTGCTGAAGAGTGCCAGGGGCAGCATGTCAGGAGTCAGGTACCATAGGTGCCTCTGCAGTGCTTTCATGGCTGATGTTGCAATGCCCTCATCAACAGACTTGTAAGTGTGCAGGTTGTGATAGAGTGTGAGGTCATTCCATGCAGCATCTACGGCCGTGTCACAGGTCCGCCACCATGTTGCGTAGATGTGCGTAATGAAGTTGGCAAACGTCCGAATTTTCTGCACCTGCTGCCGTGTGGTGGTGGTGCCCTGGGGAAGCAAGGTGATATGCCGCTCCAGCATAGCCAACTTGAGAGTGTAGAGTAACTTGGCCATCCAGCATGCCTTGTGCAGCGCTCCCGGTCTTTGGAAGTTTACTGGAGTCTGTGCTGCATCATCTGCACCCAGATAGACAAGACACAGCTGCACAAACTCGTGGTAGTCGCCTCGCTTGTAGTCTATCATTGCCGCAGCACATGCAGTGAGTTCAGCACGTAACCTGCCCAGGAACGGTTGTTCTGCGTTGGCAGTAATGCAGCGGTACAATGGGTCACTGTATTTGTGCGGCAATCCTGCAGATGCCTAAACAAGGTAACCTCTGGTGAGCGTGAGGACTCCACCTTGAGGCCAGTGAAAATGTGGCTGAGGATCACCTCACCAATGTGATGCTGGCACCGGGCCAGAGCAGTGGTCTACCAAGTGAGAGCTGGATGGCAATGCAGGCTGCTGTGAGATGGCCTGTGTTTGATGCAGTGTTGTCAAATGCCATGTTGACAATCTGGTCGGCACAGCACCACTCCTGCAGCAGCTTACATGTCAGCCTGGCAATGATCTCTACACACGCCTCGTCTTTACCCTTTGTATATGCTGGCACGCCAATCAATTTCAGCTGCTCTGCATCTCCATCCACCACTGTCAAACGCTCCTCCAACTGGCGCACATTGCTTAGCGTCGGCGTCAACTTGCCGTCCCAGTGCAGGGTGCATATAGGAGGTGGTGTCCACTGCTTGTGGTGTTCTTTATTGACAGCCTCCAGCACTTTGCGCTGTGATCGATCTACTGTTGTGTATGATGCTGAAATCATTTCACAATTACTGCCCGACTCTGTGATCAGGGCGCACATGAAGGAAGCCTGCTGCTGCATTGGTGTGATCTTCAACCGTGTAACCAGTGACATAAGACTCGGCCGTAGATTCTGCATGGAATGACCTCACACTCTACCACAACCAGCACACTTGCTTACAAGTCTGTTGACGAGGGCATTGCAATATCAGCCATGAAAGCACTGGAGAGGCACCTCTGGTACCTGACTGCTGAGATGCTGCCCCTGGCACTCTTCAACACCAACGTACCAGCTGTAGAGTGACGTGTACTTGCGGATGCCATCTTGGATAACAAGCCGGATGATCTTCCCATGCTAACAGCAGCGCTTTGGGTACCGAGACGACTCGCCCCTTTTCCAACTCGCCCTCGCGAAAAGTGAAGACGGCTCGCCACAGAATTTCGAAAAGTGAAGACGGCTCGCCACAGATTTTCGAAAAGTGATGACGGCTCGCCCCGAGCCGTGGAGAGCCCGCCCCCATAGTGTGGACAGCTTGCCCCACAGCGTGGATATCTCGCCCCAACGCACGGATATCTCGCCCCGTGTTTATTTCATGTTTATTTTACCTTATTTATCATATTAGAACATTGTTTGTCAAAGGAGAACATTTAGAACCAGTTAGAACCCGTTCGTTTGTTGTTGGTCAAATTAAAATTATGCATGGATAATGAATGGCTTACTCCCCTCCATTGTTCTGGAAATTCCATTCCAAGTACAGTACTTGAAATTATATGCACTCATGTTTACATAAGTACAGTACTTGAAATTATATGCACTCATGTTTACATAATTTTATCCAGTAACATTCGTTTTTGCATGTCATGGTATGGAGTTGCTTATTTCATTGTTTAGCTGGGGACCTGGAGCCTGTGAAATCTTTCACAGACTTACAGTGCCACCAACAGGTGGATTTTTGAAAATGACTCAAATCATGAAGGCAATTTACGTGGAATCTTTCACAGACTTTCATACTAGTCTACTACTACTAGCCATATGCACTCATGTTTATGTTGCATGTCATGGTAGGCCTACCTGCAATTTTGTTGTCGTACTAATATACATAATAATAATAATAACAACATAATAATATAGGCCTACCTGCAATTTTGCATTTATTTCAGCAGGTGGCACTAAAGTTCTTGTTGCTTCCCACTTACATAACATTGTATTATTTATTTCAGCAGGTGGCACTAAAGTTATTGTTGCTTCCCACTTACATAAAATTGCCTGCCTGTTATTGTATGCTGTGTGTGTGTCAAGTTCTTGTTGCTTCCCACTTACATAAAATTGCCTGCCAGACACCTTTGATGATGGGCCATTCTGTAGAACAGGTAGCCTACATAATGCAAATGCTCCAACCTCAATACAGGTCCATATAGTCCTATAGATTACAGCAGGGGTCGGCAACTGAGATTGTCCTCGGGCCAATATTATTCCCAGACATTCCATCGCGGGCCGGCCGTCTGGCGCGTGCACGTGCGCGCGCAGCGCGCGTGCGCCCGTGAAGGCTCGCACGCGCGCGAAGCGCGCGTGCGCGAAAAATTTCGGGTCTAATTCGGGTCTAATTCGGTCTAATTCGGGTCTAATTCGGGTCTATTTGACCAATATAAATCAACTTTTTTCTTTTTTTTTTGCTGGAAAAATATGGTGCTGACACGACGTTATGCTGCTTTCACACGGGCAGATGCAAAGCTACACTAGTACACCTAGTCACAGAACAGTGTCGTCGTTAAGCAGCAGGAGGATCCCACTGGCAGCACCTGTCCGTTTATCATTAGCACAACCACGAACGTCCAACACATATACAATGAATTACTCACCTAATGCTGCCTGCAGGTTCCATGTTTAATTCCAGCGGTGTGTAACCTACATTGTCTAAGTGACAGTTTTCATATTGTAAATATGGTCGCTAACGTGGGACTTAAAAAAAAAAAAAAAAAAAAAATCTCAAAATTATCTCACGGGCCAGATATTATTTCTGGGGGGCCAATTTTGGCCCGCAGGCCGCCTGTTGCCGACCCCTGGATTACAGGAATGTAAAACCTTAGACTACATGACTACATAGCTACATAGTTATGGTTAATGTAGTCATGTGTATGACTAATTGTAAATTAAGTAACCCAGATGTTTATTTATAAATATCAATATAAATCAATACAAATATAAATCAATGCAGCATAAATATCAGGTTATTTCAATGTATTTCAAGGATTTACTATAGCCCATAGCATTTACAAACAACAAGTTATTACAAGTTCAATCAATTAATGTAACTATTGAGAGCGTAAGAATCTGGAGGAACCTGGAAGAATCTGGAAGAATCTGGTCTCAGTCCTAAATGGGTTAATGGCATCTGTATATATTATTTCTCTCAAATAAATGGTTACATTCCTACAGTTGATCTGTTGTTGTTGTTCTTGTTGTAGTAACGACCCAGCACACTCAAACAAAAGAGGCTGATGACCCCCTTGGGCCCCCTCCACTCTCACTATAACTAGACACATACCCCCCCCCCCTCTCTCTCTGTTTAAAAGTACAGGAAAAATCTCAAAGTACATGTACAAATATAGTACAGGTAAAAATCTCTCTCTCTCTCTGTTTAAAAGTAGGCTACTATTGTGAATCAGTGGACCATGACAGCTTAAACACAACTCTTCTTTACTTTCAAAACTCAGAGTCAATAATAAGGCAAAGCAACATCATCACACATCATGTTGTATGTCAAGACTGAAGTAGTCGATCCCAGATAATCCCCCCAATCATCACAAACAACACAGGAATATGCAAGAGCGCAGCACAATCAAACAACTGTCAGTGAGACATAACAGCTACATGTAAAAAATCTCTCTCTCTCTTTGTTGGGGCGACTTCTCCGGACTTTTGGGCGAATTCTCCGGACTTTTGGGGGCGAATTCTCCGCGCGTTGGGGCGACCGCTCTTCCCGTTGGGGCGACCACTCTTCCCGTTGAGGCGACCGATCTTCGCCGCTTTGGGCGAGTTGGAAAAGGGGCGAGCCGTCTCGTATTCGCGCTTTGACACTGGTGCAAGCCAAAGTTTCCAGTCCTCTCGCCGACCACCAGGCTGTCCGACATTGCCAACCCAGACTGCTGGTTCGGTATACACCGGCTGCAGATCGATCCAGCATTTATCTCACTCAATGTAGAGGATTGGGCTACCAGAGGATTAGGCTATCATTCCAGGCAGGTGTGGTGACTGGTGAATGTGTGTGCTATCAACGTTGTCAATGACTGCGCCGAGCATGGGGTCAAACTCACAACAGTTTGTGGCAGCAGTGAAGAGTGAGCAAGATCTGCAGAGGTCTTGCAAGCAGTTGAGCATTATTGCTGTGAGCAGCCCAATCTTCGCTGCTGCAAGCGCTAGTGGAACATGAACACAGTGAAGGACTAAGGGCCGATTCATACTCCTATTTTACTGCTGTTTCGGCGCTGTAGTGCCGAAATGATTTCGGCTCGTCAGAAATTTTCAGTAGCACCGAAGAGCCGACTTTAGGACGCTACCCGCCCCGAGTATATGAATCGGCCCTTAGACACAATTTTCAAACATTTTTCAGTGATGATTTAAATGAAAATGTAATGTTTATTCTTAAGTAAACACATTTAGCTCTTTCCAAAAACATCTTCTCAAAAACTATTTGTTGTAAACTTGATGAATTGACGTGTTATGTTAATAGAAAAGGGGAGTTATAAAAGGACCGAAAATTGCACTTTTACCCAAATTTGACATGCTGCGTTGGACCTGTAAATCACCATATATTGAAAAAATATTTTGCACATGTTCTTAAAACATGAAGTGGCACATTTTATCAAAGGAACAGATCAGGAGGTTAAACTTGCAAATTTTGATGCACCCTAATCCGGGTGTTACAGGGTTAATGCTCCTTCTGCATGGCTCACTTGTCTGAAAGTCCTGAAAGTGTGGTGTTGTGTTGTGTTTCCTTGTTTCAGTCGTATGACGCGGAAGCCCCTGTGATCTCGTGAAGAATAACTGCTCAGTAAGGTTACATGTATGCAGTCAGTCTTGCGAGAACTCCCGAGGCATTTAATTTTATTCTTATCATTCGAACCTTAATTTGTTATAGTCGATTATTATTTTATTTTTTATATTCGAATATTCCTTAGAATATGGAATATTCCTTTTGCACGCTGATAACTGGCTAAACCTCAAAGTGTTCAGCTTTCAAACAAATCATCAATGACAACACATTGACCTGAAAATGGGATATTTAGGTCAGTGTCCTCCAGATCGTATAGGCTACTGCCATCGTTTAGTGACAACCGTATAATGGTCATGCATATTCATTATACCTATACCCTACTTATACCACCCATAAGTGTCCATTTGATTCAATTTTTTAGACTAAAATACAATTTTGTATGTTAAAACATTGCCAATCAACCAGCTCACAACGTGTCGATGTAGATATTTTAAGTATTCAAAAATGATTTTCAAAATAGGAAAAAAAGGAAAAAAAAGAAAAAAAGGCAAAGTAGTTCAGCCCTCAGAGTTACAGAACTGTAACTGTAACTACAGTGGGGGCAGCCATGTTTGTTGTTTGACGTCATCGACGTGAAACGCCACTGATGGCGAATCAGCTGCTGCATCGGATTTTCGAGTAGTAGACCCCACATCTGTAAATATTGTGACAAGAGTTTCAGTCATTTAAGTTACCTGGAGAGAACAGGTAACTTAATGTTAACAGTAACAAATCATCAATGACAACACATTGATCTGATAATGTGATTTTTAGCTCAGTGTCCCCCAGATCGTATAGGCTACTACTGCCATTGTTTAGTGACGACCGTATAATGGTCATGCGTATTCATTAAACCTATACTTGTGTCAGCCCTGGAGCAAGATTATGCAAGACTGTTATACCACCCATAAGTGTCCATTTGATTCCATTTTTTACACTAAAATACAATTTTGTATGTTAAAACATTGCCAATCAACCAGCTCACAACGTTTTTAGTTTTAAGTATTCAAAAATGATTTTCAAAATAGGAAAAAAAGGAAAAAAAAGAAAAAAAGGCAAAGTAGTTCAGCCCTCAGAGTTACAGAACCGTAAAGATTCACGTGGATCCCTGGTGGTTGCTGAACCCGACGTAAAACAGTATTATTATTATTATATATTTCTGTGTGGAGTTTGCATGTTCTCTCCGTGTCCCCTAGGGTAAAACATGCAGTAATCCTGGTCTCTAAACTACCTCCCCCTGGCCAGCCGGGGCGCCTGATGGAGGGGAAAGGAACTGGTTGGAATAACGTGTTCCTTCCACGCGCTATGTCCGGTCAGGGAAATTCCCCCCTGTCAGGTGAAAAGAAGCAGCTTGGACTCCTCATGCATGGAAGGAGGCATGAGGTCAGTCCGTTGCCCCCCCAGGTTGGCAGAGGAAGTGTAGCGCTCAGGATTACATTAGATAATTGGCACTGGGTGAAAAAACTGGGTTGCAAAATCGTGGGATAAAAAGAAAAAAAAAGAAAAAAGAAACAGTGTTATAAGATTGTGCCAAAGTCAGGACACATGCTAGCCTGACACTCGGCCTGCATTTTCATTTTGTTTCACTTCATTATTCAGACTGAAATCCCTTCCCACGGCAGTGGGTTCATGGGATCGGTGTTGCCAAAGTGGCAGTCTTCGGCGATTTGGTTCACACCAACCAATCAAAATAGTAACAAAGCAGATGACATCGTTGTCAATGTGGCTGGCTAACCCGGTTGCTAACCAAACACAGTAAACGAGCACTGCTAGCGTGTAAACAAACACAGTAAAGTATGTCGGAGGATGATGTTTCTAAAACCTGCCAATTCTGTAAAGAAACTATTTATCATAGGGTGATTTAATGTTCAGATCGATACAGTCGCATGTAACCACATGGGCAGCCATGTTTGTTGTTTGACGTCATCGACGCGAAACGGCACTGATGGCCAATCAGCTGCTGCATTGGATTTTCGACCGAGACTAACTAGACCGAGTAACCAGAACATGTTTGTGAGGGCCTATATACAGGTTTAATGTTTGTTTTTAGTTCAATGTTTGTTTTAAAAACGCCATTGACAATGAAGGGAAAATGTACGTCATTATTGTCCCTCATTACGTCATATTGTCTCTTTATTGTTAATAACATTTAATGTTTGTGTTGGCACTGTTTGTTTTACATCACCATTCCATTACATCACCTATTCAACATGAGTTAGACTTTAATATATTAGCGCCCCTCACTTCACACGGGTGTGATCTTTTCCACTGGGCGTGGCTAGCAATTCCGGGTGGAGCCAGGCTAGACACATGCACAAACTGCAGCAGCGCCTGAACAAATGGTGTCGTCAGGCATGCATGGTGATGGTTTGTATTGTATAGTGACGTCAGCCCTGAACTCTGCCTCCTATATAAAGTGTGAAAATGTCATTCGAAACCAGTTATTTTACAGGAAGATCTTTCAAAGAGACAGTGTGAATATTCTGCAAAAAACTTACGCTCAATCCCACCACAATCCATGTTTAGCAGCCTTTCTGAGAATAGACCACTGCTCCTGTAACATATGACATCTCCCCAGACTCAGGACAGCTTTACGGAGCATCCGTATGGTTTAATGTATCAGGTCGACCTTCATGAATACGCAAAGGCGGGCCACGATGACCTGGACATCCAAATGCAGAGCAAAAGCCAGATCCCCACCGCCGCCTGTCAGACGATCAACAGCTCTCTAAACGGCCAGAAACACGAAGACGCAAACTTACCAAGATTGTGCTGTCGTCAACAGCTTACCAAGATGACTGTAACTCAGCCAGGAGAAGTGAACACTCATCAGATGACTTACACAGGGAGTAGACCCCACATCTGTAAACATTGTGACAAGAGTTTCAGTCATTTAAATTACCTGGAGAGTCACCAGTGTATCCACACTGGAGAAAAACCCTACCACTGTAAACATTGTGACAAGAGTTTTACTGAGTCAGGTAATCTTAAGAGGCACCAGCGTATCCACACTGGAGAAAAACCCTACCACTGTAAACATTGTGACAAGAGTTTCAGTAATTTGAGTGACCTGAAGAAACACCAGCGTATCCACACTGGAGAAAAACCCTACGACTGTAAACATTGTGACAAGAGTTTTACTCAGTCAAGTCCACTGAAGAGACACCAACGTATCCACACTGGAGAAAAACCGTACCATTGTAAACGGTGTAACAAGAGTTTCAGTCGGTTAAGTTCCCTGAAGTCACACATGCCTGTCCACACTGGAGAAAAACCTTTCCACTGTAAACAATGTGACAAGAGTTTTACTGAGTCAGGTAATCTGAAGAATCACCAGCGTATCCACACTGGAGAAAAACCCTACTACTGTAAACAGTGTAGCAAGAGTTTCAGTTATTTAAGTAACCTGAAGACACACCAGCGTATCCACACTGGAGAAAAACCATACCAATGTAAACATTGTGACAAGAGTTTTACTGAGTCAGGTAGTCTGAAGAAACACCAGTGTTTCCATACTGTAGACAAACCCTACTTCTGTAAAAGGTGTAGCAAGAGTTTCAGTCAGTTATTTGAATTGAGGAGACATCAGCGTATCCACACTGGAGAAAACCCCTACCACTGTAAACAGTGTAACAAGAGTTTCAGTCAGATAAGTAAGTTGAAGAGACATCAGCATATCCACACTGGAGAAAAACCGTACCATTGTAAACAGTGTAACAAGAGTTTCAGTCAGTTAAGTCACCTGGAGTCACACCTGCCTATCCACACTGGAGAAAAACCTTTCCACTGTAAACAATGTAACAAGAGTTTCAGACACTTAGGTAACCTGAAGACACACTCCGCACTGGAGAAAAACCCTACTACTGTAAACAGTTTAGCAAGAGTTTCAATCAGTTAAGTAACCTGGAGACACACCAGCGTATCCACACTGGAGAAAAACCATACCACTGTAAACATTGTAGCAAGGGTTTCATCAGTTATGTGAATTGAGGAGACATCAGCGTATCCACACTGGAGAAAAACCCTACCACTGTAACATTGTGACAAGAGTTTTACTGAGTCAAGTCATCTGAAGAGACACCAACGTATCCACACTGGAGAAAAACCGTACCATTGTAAACGGTGTAGCAAGGGTTTCATCAGTTATGTGAATTGAGGAGACATCAGCGTATCCACACTGGAGAAAAACCCTACCACTGTAACATTGTGACAAGAGTTTTACTGAGTCAAGTCATCTGAAGAGACACCAACGTATCCACACTGGAGAAAAACCGTACCATTGTAAACGGTGTAAAACGAGTTTCAGTCAGTTAAGTCACCTGGAGTCACACCTGCCTGTCCACACTGGAGAAAAACCTTTCCACTGTAAACAATGTGAGAAGAGTTTCAGTCATAAGTAACCTGGAGACACACCTGCGTATCCACACTGGAGAAAAACCCTACCATTGTAAACAGTGTAACAAGAGTTTCAGCCACTTAGGTCACCTGGAGACACACCTGCGTATCCACACTGGAGAAAAACCGTACTACTGTAAACAGTGTAGCAAGAGTTTCAGTCAGTTAAGTAACCTGAAGACACACCAGCGTATCCACACTGGAGAAAAACCATACCAATGTAAACATTGTGACAAGAGTTTTACTGAGTCAGGTAATCTGAAGAAACACCAGCGTATCCACACTGGAGAAATAACCCTACCACTGTAAACATTGTGACAAGAGCTTCAGTCTGAAAGTCACCTGAAGTCACACCAGCGCAAGTGAAGACGGCTCGCCACAGAATTTCGAAAAGTGATGACGGCTCGCCCCGAGCCGTGGAGAGCCCGCCCCCATAGTGTGGACAGCTCGCCCTACAACGTGGATATCTCGCCCCAACACACGGATATCTCGCCCCGTGTTTATTTCATGTTTATTTTACCTTTATTAGAACATTGTTTGTCAAAGGAGAACATTTAGAACCAGTTAGAACCAGTCTGTTGTTGGTCAAATGAAAATGATGCATGGATAATGAATGGCTTACTCCCCTCCATTGTTCTGGAAATTCCATTCCAAGTACAGTACTTGAAATTCCAAGGTGTTCCATTGCTCCATTACTGAAATTAGTTGTTGTTGTACTACCATTATGTTAAACTTGGGCCACAGCCATATGCACTCATGTTTACATAATGTTATCCAGTAACATTAGTTTTTGCATGTCATGGTATGGAGTTGCTTATTTTATTGTTTAAAAAACGTTAGAGTTAAATATTTAGCTGGGGACCTGGAGCCTGTGAAATCTTTCACAGACTTACAGTGCCACCAACAGGTGGATTTTTGAAAATGACTCAAATCATGACTAAAGTGCATGTCCCAGTGCCCACTGTCACTGTCCCAGTGACCACTACGTGACACTGAAGACCATTTCCGTTACCTTTTTGCTGGACTTTGAAACTAACCCTATGGGACACTAGTTTTTTTATGCTAGTATTGAAGTAGCGTTGTGTATATATATTTTTGTTCAACTTTTTTTCTTCTAGTATTGAAGAAGCGTTGTATATATTTTTTAAGTGGCATCCCATATTATTTATCTCAAATAAATGGTTACATTCCTACAGTTGATCTGTTGTTGTTGTTCTTGTTGTAGTAACGACCCAGCACACTCAAACAAAAGAGGCTGATGACCCCCCTTGGGCCCCCTCCACTCTCACTATAACTAGACACATCCCCCCCCCCCCCCCCCCTCTCTCTCTCTGTTTAAAAGTACAGGAAAAATCTCAAAGTACATGTACAAATATAGTACAGGTAAAAAATCTCTCTCTCTCCGTTTAAAAGTAGGCTACTATTGTGAATCAGTGGACCATGACAGCTTAAACACAACTCTTCTTTACTTTCAAAACTCAGAGTCAATAATAAGGCAAAGCAACATCATCACACATCATGTTGTATGTCAAGACTGAAGTAGTCGATCCCAGATAATCCCCCCAATCATCACAAACAACACAGGAATATGCAAGAGCGCAGCACAATCAAACAGCTGTCAGTGAGACATAACAGCTACATGTAAATAATCTCTCTCTCTCTTTGTTGGGGCGACTTCTCCGGACTTTTGGGGGCAAATTCTCCGGACTTTTGGGGGCGAATTCTCCGCGCGTTGGGGCGACCGCTCTTCCCGTTGGGGCGACCGCTCTTCCCGTTGAGGCGACCGATCTTCGCCGCTTTGGGCGAGTTGGAAAAGGGCGAGCCGTCTCGTATTCTTTTTGAGGGCCTATATACAGGTTTGTTTTTAGTTCAATGTTTGTTTTAAAAACGCCATTGACAATGAAGGGAAAATGTACGTCATATTGTCCCTCATTACGTCATATTGTCTCTTTATTGTTAATGGCATTTAATGTTTGTGTTGGCACCGTTTGTTTGACATCACCGTTACATCACCTATTCAACATGATATATTAGCGCCCCTCACTTCACACGGGTGTGATCTTTTTCACTGGGCGTGGCTAGCAATTCCGGGCTGGAGCCAGGTCAGAGTGATCTAGTAAGAGAGTGGTGACACGCTTTGATCTCACCGCGAAGCGGGTGCCTATGGGCTATAGTTCCAAACATTGCTCCTATGGCTGGAACTATTCCATTGAGATAGAATGAGCACTCGCATTGTAACATTCCATTGTTACAATGCGAGTCAACGGGAGTGTCATTACTCTCTTACTAGATTACTCTGAGCCAGGCTAGACACATGCACAAACTGCAGCAGCGCCTGAACAAATGGTGTCGTCAGGCATGCATGGTGATGGTTTGTAGTGTATAGTGACGTCAGCCCTGAACTCTGCCTCCTATATAAAGTGTCAAAATGTCATTCAAAACCATTATTTTTCAGGAAGATCTTTCAAAGAGATAGTGTGAATATTCTGCAAAAAGTTTACACTCCATCCCACCACAATCCATGTTTAGCAGCCTTTCTGAGAATAGACCACTGCTCCTGTAACATATGACATCTCCCCAGACTCAGGTCAGCTTCACGGAGCATCCGTATGGTTTAATGTATCAGGTCGACCTTCATGAATACGCAAAGACGGGCCACGATGACCTGGACTGCCAAATGCAGAGCAAAAGCCAGATCCCCTCAGCAGCCTGTCAGACGATCAACAGCTCTCTAAACGGCCAGAAACAAGAAGACACAAACTCACCAAGATCGTGCTGTCGTCAACAGCTTACCAAGAAGACTGTAACTCAGCCAGGAGAAGTGAACACTCATCACATGACTTACACAGGGAGTAGACCCCACATCTGTAAACATTGTGACAAGAGTTTCAGTCATTTAAGTTACCTGGAGAGACACCATCGTATCCACACTGGAGAAAAGCCCTACCACTGTAAACATTGTGACAAGAGTTTTACTCAGTCAAGTCCTCTGAAGAGACACCAACGTATCCACACTGGAGAAAAACCGTACCATTTAAACGGTGTAACAAGAGTTTCAGTCGGTTAAGTCAACTGGAGTCACACATGCCTGTCCACACTGGAGAAAAACCTTTCCACTGTAAACAATGTGAGAAGAGTTTCAGTCACTTAAGTAACCTGGAGAGACACCATCGTATCCACACTGGAGAAAAACCTTTCCACTGTAAACAATGTGAGAAGAGTTTCAGTCACTTAAGTAACCTGGAGAGACACCAGCGTATCCACACTGGAGAAAAACCCTACCACTGTAAACATTGTGACAAGAGTTTCAGTCATTTAAGTTACCTGGAGACACACCTGCGTATCCACACTGGAGAAAAACCCTACTACTGTAAACAGTGTAGCAAGAGTTTCAGTCAGTTAACTAACCTGAAGACACACCAGCGTATCCACACTGGAGAAAAAACATACCAATGTAAACATTGTGACAAGACTTTTACTGAGTCAGGTAGTCTGAAGAAACACCAGCGTATCCACAATGGAGAAATAACCCTACCACTGTAAAGTGTGTTACAAGAGTTTCAGTGTTTTTAATTAACCCTGTTCTTTTTTCACCTAAACATCATCATGGATGTTCATTGTTTAGTCTTGCATTGCCATTGGTCATATTTTCATATAAATACCACCCACAGAGGCACAAATTTACACAACTTCAAAATCTCTGGACAATTTGTAATGAAAATTAACATATGACTTTTGACCTTTATCCCTGATACAAGTAATTAAAAGTTCCAGACCCACATGAACGCACCCAGGGTGCCGGCCCAATTCCGGCGAGCCGCCCCCCGTCCGAAACGAGTTACCGTGTGGGGGTCCCTCTACTGTACTGTCACTGTACTGTACTGTACTGTACTGTAATGTACTGGCACACCCGAAATCACCATATACTGTATACGGGTGATTCTTCAACTTAGGGAGTTTTTTCTGTCCCCAGGGTAGATTTCCAAGAAAACAATATGTTATGAAAAGAAAAATATTCTATTTATTAGTGCTAGGTTGTAGTGGCCATGAAAAAAAATCATTGTGTATCAGTGATAACATTTTAATGTTTTTTCAGTATGTTGAAAACTTAAAAGTACCAGAAATTCACTGTTTTTGGCTTGTCCCTAAACCAGACCTTTGAACTTCATCTCCATAATAAAGTAATAAAAATTGTTAAATTAATTATAAACGTACTTTGCATTTCCTCATAATTACTTGAAAAGACATATTTCAATTTCCTATTGTTCATTTATGTGGAATTTGAATATTTGTTCAACTGTTTAACTGTTAAATATCACTGTCCCTCATGCATACGTCATTACCATCACAACAAACATTTAAGAGAACAATAAAGTTTTATTCAAATAACCACAAGGTGGTTGCCATGGAAATTAGAAGTGCCAGATCACATGACCAGACATGCTGGAGAGCAGGAGTTTTTGATGTCCACAAATGTAAGTAATTTAAGGGTTTATACACCCTGATTAACTTTGGGAGCTTGACAAGTTGACTGTCTTCGACCTGGTTGATCACTGCTTTGAGAGCACCTCTTTCCATTCCAGCAGCTCTTGCCTTGAGTTCCTCGCCGGGCTTCTCTACGCAAGTACGCATGCATGCTTGTAAAATGTCAGTTTTACAAACACAGGATATGATGTTATTATCCAAAGTGCCATGGACTCTACTCGGCAGGGGCGTCCTCCTCCCTGAGCCAAGCTTGCGCCTAACCTTGCTCAAACTGACAGGTGCATGGAGAGATGTATTGTTACTGAACACTCGGTCCCGCAAGATGTTCAACTTCTCCTCTCCTGCAAAATGGGCTGATTTAAAGTCCACAATGAGCTCATCAGAGGCAGGCATGGCTCACTGTTGGGTGCGAAGTGTGGATGAGGCCGGATTTATACAGGAATGAGTCCAACTCATCACTTTCCGTGTGCTTCCTCTTGGCTTCTTTTCGGGTGGGAAGAGTGCTGTGAGCTACTCTTATACGGGCAGCATTGTTAACATTTCTGGAGTGCACCAGCAACTGCTTTTCATTTTAGAGGATGGAGAGACAGCCTGACTTAATTTTTCTGCCCTTGTTCATTGTACATTCAATCCACATGTCCCAGGCCATGTTGGAATTAAGCAATATTACACAAGAGGGGGTGGTCTAAAGTCATTAATGCACGCCTGCGATGCTGCAGGGTGTAGTCACTACGACCACAAATGTCCCAAGAAACTAGCTAGCCTATCCAACGAGTTTGCTGCGCTCTGGGAGAACAGAGCAGCTGAATTCTTAGTTTTGATTAGGTGTGGAGTGGTGCTCGTTTGAACCACGGCTAGAAGGCTGTTTCAACCAATCAGATTGCTTCCTCGAAACGACCTGTTGTATAATAGTGGTTACCTGTGATGGACTGAGTGAAGTTATTATGAAGGAAGGCAACCTGTTCAGCAGGGAGAGCTGTCAGCATTGCCCAGAAGTCAGCCAGCCACCTCCCATACTTAGTGTTGTCGTATGCTACCATCCACGGCTGCATAGCACGCCCAGTTGTAGATATGGACTGCTTGCACATTCTGTGTTCTGCCCTCGCTGCTTCGAGGCACAGTTAGGCAGAAAGATAACTCCGGACAAAAGTATCGGGTGTAGTATCTCTTTTACTGAAGTCCCAGAGTAAAACTGTAACAAATACAAGTTCAACAAAACATCATCAGTTTGATTAAAATATAGCATAAATGTTCATTCATTTGACATACATAATCATGAAGATGCGAAAATAGTACTCACAGACAATGGTTTGTCACACAAGCAAGATAAAGGACATCTGTCTGCCTTCACACACCAAACTGAACTGAACAAACTAGTGTGCTGCACTGCTAATTACAATTGAGCACACCTTGAGCAGGCTCTGCAGAGACTTGATTACACAATGTCAAACACCTGTCTTAAAACAAGGCACATTCTTCAAAATAACTTGTAAAACAGCACCACCCACTGGCGGACATAGTCTCAGCCAGCACATTCTGCATTAGCACATATGTCATGGACAGGAAGTCCCTCCAGCATCCTCACTGACCTCTAATTGGGAGAAAAGGTTGCTGATGAGATTCTTGAGATCAGCACATCCTCCAGTGCTATGAGCAGCAGCAAGGGTTTCCTGGGAGAGAATTGTATTCCTCAGAATATCAAGATTCTCTCTGGTCTCCTCTGTTAGGGTGGGTATCAGCCTCTCCTTGGCCAGCTGACTAGGCATGTAGCCCCCTCTTGGCCTCTTATAATGCTGCCTTTCAGCACACAATCAACGGATCCCTCAGCAACTCCTATATATCTCCTAGCTCACTCCGCTTGTAGAACTTCTTGATGGCACTCATCATCACACATATGGAAAGGACCAACAAAGGGCACGATGACATGGTACTTGTCTGGGTTCTCTGCCTTGAGCAGAGTGATGAGGACGTACACATGCAGGATGATCTCCCAGTAAAAAGGCAAAGGGCATGCGTTTTGTGATACCTGCCCCAGGGCCAGTTGAAGAGGATGAGCAGGTTGAGAGTGAGGAGGATGAGGATGATGATGCACAGAGGAGGGTGGAGTCATCTGAATCTGATGATTCAGAAACCAGTGACACAGAATGTTCTGACACATGTTTTGTGTCTGTAAAAATTACAACCCCCAAATACATTACTTTCCTATTCAAGTATATGTTTACACTCTACTGGATGGCGGCCATCTTGAATTTCGGGGCCAAAACTGGGTCTTATGATTAAAGTGGTGTCAGATTTGGAATCCTCATGGTTGACTTGTATGGAAAAGTGCCTTCATACATGATTATAGGTCATCTGGATCAAAGGTTAATTGTTTGTCATTACCAAACACATATTGTCATTACCAGAACACACAGTCATTACCATCATGCTACATGTTTTGATAGAAAATAAATGTTTTGGGTCTTATCTCAACCATTGTGGTGACTGTTTTAAAGTAAACATTTGTATTCTCTAAAAACTAAAATTGCTATTCAAATATTGTGACTAGTAAATAACATTACATTGTTGAGCCAAGGCAATATGTTGAAAAGTTACAGAGAACATGCCATTAAAATGTATTTTAAATGCACCTACACATATGTAACACATGGTTCTCAAAGAATGCTTGTTGTATTTGCTGGAATGATATTGAAAACTTTACTTGTCATGTTATTTTTGCATTAAAATCTAACTTTTGCTGTGACAACTTCGAAAAAAGCATGATAATGTCAAAATGATCATGAAGGACAATCAAAGCTATGCTAAGATCATTGTTCCAGACCCCTTAATTAACATCTAGGAATCGAAAAAACTGAGTTTAAACCATATTTATATTTTTTTAAAGTGAATCACCCATACAGTTAATATGTGCGTGTGTTTGTGTGTGTGTTGCGCACAGGTGGGGGGCAGGAGGCATGTGGTCAGTCCGCTGCCCCCCCCCAGGTTGGCAGAGGAAGTGAAGCGCCCAGGATTACATTAGATAATTGACACTGGGTGAAAAAAATGGGTTAAACAATTGTGGGATAAGTGGTGAAAAACAACCATGCTGTTTTCATGCTCAGACGCACCCAGCCAGCCAGCCAGCCACCCACCCACACACATAGTCACTTAAGGAAGTGGTTGCACCACTTTAAAAGTAGTATACGGTTGAAATCTCTTTTTTGCAAGTATAAATTAATCCGGGTGTTACAGGGTTAATGCTCCTTCTGCATGCATGGCTCACTTGTCTGAAAGTCCTGAAAGTGTGGTTGTTATATACTGTATATTGTATGGTCTTGCTATAATGATCATGCCATGGTTTTCCTATAGCCTATACTATATCATGACAGGAGATGGTGCTGTTGGCAGTTTGCCAGGTTCCTATGGTCATGTTAAATGGGTTCACTTCCAGGTTGCCAGGAGTGATGGAGAAAAGTAGCCATATTGAATCCCACATGGTTTCTGTAATGTTTGATCTGCAAATCTGATATGGCTTATGAAAGACATAAAGACTGAGTTTGTGCCTTTCTTGATGTGAAGTTACCACATCTTTTTGGCGACGAGGAAAACTGGATTACTTTATTTTGCTCAAGCTGGATGATGTTTGTGCTCAAACTGGATGAGTATGAGCAGCAGTAGCAGTGACTCGGCAGAGGACGAGCAGAACGGAGACGTGGGACAGAACGTGGCAGTGGCCGGCGAGCAGCGTGTTCAGATGGCAATGTTCGGAGCTATTAGTGAGTTTGTGGAAGGAAACGAGGACTGGACGGAGTATGAGGAAAGGTTGGGACACTTTTTCTCTGCAAATGACATTACTGAGGAGGCTAAAAAGCGCTCCATTCTCCTGAGTGTGTGTGGGGCGAAGACTTATAAGTTGATAAGGAACTTGGCCACTCCACGGAAACCAGGAGATATTTCCTATGATGATATTGTCCGGCTCGTGGCAAACCACCACAACCCAAAGCCCTCTGTGATTGTGCAACGGTTTAAATTCCACAGCCATTTCAGAAGGCAAGGCCAGTCAGTGTCTACCTTTGTAGCCGAGCTACGGCAGCTATCTGAACATTGTGATTTTGGAGCAGTGCTAGATGACATGCTCCGTGACAGATTAGTATGCGGCATTAGTGATAACGCCATTCAGCGCCGCCTGCTGGGGGAAACGCCACCATTGACTTTTCAAAAAGCCTTTGACATTTCCCAGGGCATGGAAATGGCTGCCAATGATGTGAAGGATATCCAAAAAGGAAATGGATCACAGGCAGGGGCAGTGTACCAAGTCAGGAAAGAGACTGGTAAGTCAGCAAGGCGGGTGGAGTGTTTTAGGTGTGGGGGTCCACACTATGCTAATGACTGTAAGTTTAAAGATGCTGTCTGTCATGCATGCAATAAGAGGGGCCACTTGGCGAAACGGTGCAGGGGCTCTAAGGGGAGAGTTAAGCCTGGGGGGAGGAAACCTCAGCAGTCCCAGGGCCGGGCACCCACACACCACCTAGAAGAGGAGGATGGGGAGGCCACGTGTTCATATAATATGTATGGCGTGGAAACAGATGAGGAACCACCTGAGCCGTATTATGCTACTGTCACTGTTAATGGGCGGGGCATTAAGTTTGAAATTGATTCAGGAGCTACGGCCTCAGTCATAAGTGAGGAGACCTACAGGGCATCATGGGGGCCGAGTCTGCCTCCTATCAGGCCATCAAAGCTCAAGCTCAGGACTTACACGGGACAGCCCATACCTCACTTGGGGGTCATATATGTGGACATTGCAGCTGAAGGTCAGAGAACTACAGCCAGGCTGGTGATAGCCACAGGGAGCGGGCCTAGTCTGTTGGGCCGTGATTGGCTTCGCAAACTCCGCCTAAATTGGCATGAAATTAAATATGCCCGCACACACTCAATGGAGGACATTCTGCAGCGCTACAGCGATGTGTTCAAGGATGAGCTGGGCACACTGAAGGGCGTGGCAGTGAAGCTACATATGGACACTGATGCCAAGCCACGGTTTTTTAAGCCCAGGCCAGTGCCTTTTGCTATGAAAGGTATTGTGGAGGAGGAACTGAACCGTCTGCAGAAACTGGGCGTCATCGAGCCTGTTCAGTTTTCCAGGTGGGCGGCTCCTATTGTTCCAGTATTAAAGGAAGACAAAACGGCAAGGATATGTGGGGACTACAAGCTGACAGTGAATCAGTGCTCTACGCTGGAGGAGTATCCATTGCCACGGGTTGATGACCTTTTCGCGACCCTGTCAGGGGGAAAGCTCTTCACGAAACTGGACATGAGCCATGCCTATCAACAGTTGCTGCTGGACGAGGAGTCAAAAGAGTTTGTCACAATCAACACACACAAGGGGTTATTCAAGTACAACCGCCTAGTGTTTGGAGTGGCGTCCAGCCCTGCCATTTTTCAAAGAACCATGGACACTTTGCTGCAGGGCATTCCGCATGTGGCCGTGTTTCTTGATGACATCTTGATCACGGGGGCCACGGAGCACAAGCATCTGGCCAACCTAGAGCAGGTGCTGAAAAGGATGCAGGACGCCGGCCTGCGGTTGAAACGTCGCAAGTGTGTGTTCATGGCACCCAGTGTGACTTACCTAGGTCACAAGGTCACATTAAAGAGGCGCCAAGTCCCAAGTCTGTACCCGCACTCAGATCGTTTCTAGGTCTAGTTAATTACTATGGAAAGTTCTTACCGGACCTCTCAACAGTCCTGGCCCCACTGTACAAGCTGCTGCATAATGACACAAAGTGGCAGTGGGGTGAAACACAGGAGAGAGCGTTTGGAGAAGTGAAAGCGCTTCTCCACTCAACAAGGTTACTCGTTCACTATGACCCAGCCAAGGAAATCACGCTTTCCTGTGATGCCTCGTCCTATGGCGTGGGGGCCGTCCTCTCCCATATAATGGAAGATGGATCTGAGAAGCCTATTGGTTTCGCTTCCCGCACCCTGACCGCGGCCGAGAGAGGGTACTCACAGTTGGACAAGGAGGGGCTGGCTATTGTGTTCGCTGTGAAACGGTTTCATCAGTACCTGTATGGCCGTCCATTTACCATCTATACAGACCATAAACCCCTGATGAGCCTGTTCAGCGAGACTAAATGCATCCCACCGCTTGCCTCAGCGAGAATACAGCGTTGGGCCCTCACCTTGTCCGCTTACCAGTACACTATTGTGTACAGAGCAGGTAAAGATAATTCAAATGCTGATGCACTGAGTAGACTGCCTTTACTGGATACACCTGCTAGTTCTTATGTGCCACCCGAGACTGTGTTTTCCATGCAGAGAGTGGCAGAGACACCTGTGCAGGCAGCCCAGATCAGACAGTGGACAGATAGAGATCCAGTCCTATCTCAAGTTAAGACGTTCTTGTTGCAGGGTTGGCCCAGTGAGGTGGAGAGTGAGGCTCTCAAACCCTATGCAAAACGCAAGACAGAACTGAGTTTGCAAGATGGATGCATTCTGTGGGGGGCGAGAGTGGTCGTGCCACCCCCGGCTCGTCCACGGATTGTGGAGGAGATACACGAGACTCATCCAGGTGTGTCTCGGATGAAAAGCTTTGCAAGGTCCTATGTCTGGTGGCCGAAAATGGATCTGGAGCTGGAGTACAAGGTGAAATCATGCACACAATGCCAGATCAACCAGAACATGTCACCACCAGCACCGCTGCACCCATGGGAGTGGCCAGACCGGCCATGGTCTAGGCTACATGTGGACTTTGCAGGCCCTTTTATGGGGCAGATGTTCTTTATAATGGTAGATGCCCATTCCAAGTGGATAGAGGCCCACATCATGAGCAACATCACAGCCCCCGTCACCATAGACAAACTCAGGCAAGTGTTTGCAGTTCATGGTTTGCCTGATTCTCTGGTGAGCGATAATGGCCCGACGTTCACCAGTGAGCTGTTCAATGATTTCATGCAGCAGAATGGCATTCGTCACATCCGGACGGCTCCTTTCCATCCTGCTTCAAATGGTTTGGCAGAGAAAGCTGTTCAGACAGTGAAGGCGGGCCTGAAGCGGTTGACAGGAGACTCCATTAGCACCAGGCTGTCACGTTTCCTGTTTAATTACCGCCTCACTCCACAGACAACAACTGGACGCACACCAGCAGAGATGTTGATGGGGCGTCGGCCCAAGTCAAAACTGGACCTGTTGCGTCCAGACCTGAAGGCAAAGGTGGAGAGAAAACAGGAGAAAATGAAGGAAGGACATGATCAACATGCCCGAGAGAGACAGTTGAAACCAGGTGACAATGTCTATGTGAAGGAATTTAGCCATAACAACAACCAGAAATGGCTGCCTGGGGTCATCCATAGGCAGAGTGGTCCAGTCTCACATGTTGTCAAGCTGAGGGACGGACGGGAGTTCCGCAGACATCAAGATCATGTGCGCCTGCGTTATGATGCAGGTCCAAACACAGAGACAGTCACACAGTTGCCGTTGGTGAGTTACCCTATTGAGGGAGCAGGCGGAAACATGCCTGTACCGGAGAGAGAGACACTGGCAGAGGTGCCTATGCCCCCTGAACAAAATGACAATTCTTCCACACATGCACAGGCCCCTCTCTTGCCCCCATCACCAGTCCCTCCAAAACCACCTACACCAGTGACTGTGAGAACACCTGTAGTGCGCAAATCACAGCGTGCTCGTAAACCTCCAGACAGACTGGTTCTTTAAGTGTTTATTTTTGAATATTGTGTGGTGGGAAAAAAACAAAAACAAAAACAAGAAAAAAAAAGAAATTATGCACTTGTATATGATGGGGGTGTGTAAATATTATGTATGCACTTGTAGATGGGTGAAGCAAAGGAAAATAAAAATGTTTTTGTCTTTTTGCAGTTTGAGGTTGAAATCTAAGGGGGGAGAAGTGTTATATACTGTATATTGTATGGTCTTGCTATAATGATCATGCCATGGTTTTCCTATAGCCTATACTATATCATGACAGGAGATGGTGCTGTTGGCAGTTTGCCAGGTTCCTATGGTCATGTTAAATGGGTTCACTTCCAGGTTGCCAGGAGTGATGGAGAAAAGTAGCCATATTGAATCCCACATGGTTTCTGTAATGTTTGATCTGCAAATCTGATATGGCTTATGAAAGACATAAAGACTGAGTTTGTGCCTTTCTTGATGTGAAGTTACCACAGTGGTGTTGTCTTTCCTTGTTTCAGTCGTATGACGCGGAAGCCCCTGTGATCTTGCGAAGAACAACTGCTCAGTAAGGTATGCGGTCAGTCTTGCGAGAACTCCTGAGGCATTTAATTTTATTCTTATCATTCGAACCTTAATTTGTTATAGTCGATTATTATTTTATTTTTTATATTCGAATATTCCTTAGAGTGTGTAATATTCCTTTTTCACGCTGATAACTGGCTAAACCTCAAAGTGTTCAGCTTTCAAACAAATCATCAATGACAACACATTGACCTGATAATGGGATATTTAGGTCAGTGTCCTCCAGATCGTATAGGCTACTGCCATCGTTTAGTGACAACCGTATAATGGTCATGCATATTCATTATACCTATACCCTACTTATACCACCCATAAGTGTCCATTTGATTAAATTTTTTACACTAAAATACAATTTTGTATGTTAAAACATTGCCAATCAACCAGCTCACAACGTGTCGATGTAGATATTTTAAGTATTCAAAAAAAAAAATCAAAATAGGAAAAAAAGGAAAAAAAAGAAAAAAAGGCAAAGTAGTTCAGCCCTCAGAGTTACAGAACTGTAACTGTAACTACAGTGGGGGCAGCCATGTTTGTTGTTTGACGTCATCGACGTGAAACGGCACTGATGGCGAATCAGCTGCTGCATCGGATTTTCGAGTAGTAGACCCCACATCTGTAAATATTGTGACAAGAGTTTCAGTCATTTAAGTTACCTGGAGAGAACAGGTAACTTAAATGTTAACAGTAACAAATCATCAATGACAACACATTGATCTGATAATGTGATATTTAGGTCAGTGTCCCCCAGATCGTATAGGCTACTACTGCCATCGTTTAGTGACGACCGTATAATGGTCATGCGTATTCATTAAACCTATACTTGTGTCAGCCCTGGAGCAAGATTATGCAAGACTGTTATACCACCCATAAGTGTCCATTTGATTCCATTTTTTACACTAAAATACAATTTTGTATGTTAAAACATTGCCAATCAACCAGCTCACAACGTTTTTAGTTTTAAGTATTCAAAAATGATTTTCAAAATAGGAAAAAAAGGGAAAAAAAGAAAAAAAGGCAAAGTAGTTCAGCCCTCAGAGTTACAGAACCGTAAAGATTCACGTGGATCCCTGGTGGTTGCTGAACCCGACGTAAAACAGTATTATTATTATTATATATTTCTGTGTGGAGTTTGCATGTTCTCTCCGTGTCCCCTAGGGTAAAACATGCAGTAATCCTGGTCTCTAAACTACCTCCCCTGGCCAGCCGGGGCGCCTGATGGAGGGGAAAGGAACTGGTTGGAATAACGTGTTCCTTCCACGCGCTATGTCCGGTCAGGGAAATTCCCCCCTGTCAGGTGAAAAGAAGCAGCTTGGACTCCTCATGCATGGAAGGAGGCATGAGGTCAGTCCCCCCCCAGGTTGGCAGAGGAAGTGTAGCGCTCAGGATTACATTAGATAATTGGCACTGGGTGAAAAAACTGGGTTGCAAAATCGTGGGATAAAAAGAAAAAAAAAGAAAAAAGAAACAGTGTTATAAGATTGTGCCAAAGTCAGGACACATGCTAGCCTGACACTCGGCCTGCATTTTCATTTTGTTTCACTTCATTATTCAGACTGAAATCCCTTCCCACGGCAGTGGGTTCATGGGATCGGTGTTGCCAAAGTGGCAGTCTTCGGCGATTTGGTTCACAACAACCAATCAAAATAGTAACAAAGCAGATGACATCGTTGTCAATGTGGCTGGCTAACCCGGTTGCTAACCAAACACAGTAAACGAGCACTGCTAGCGTGTAAACAAACACAGTAAAGTATGTCGGAGGATGATGTTTCTAAAACCTGCCAATTCTGTAAGAAACTATTTATCATAGGGTGATTTAATGTTCAGATCGATACAGTCGCATGTAACCACATGGGCAGCCATGTTTGTTGTTTGACGTCATCGAAGCGAAACGTCACTGATGGCCAATCAGCTGCTGCATTGGATTTTCGACCGAGACTAACTAGACCGAGTAACCAGAACATGTTTGTGAGGGCCTATATACACACAGGTTTAATGTTTGTTTTTAGTTTTTAGTCATTATTGTCCCTCATTACGTCATATTGTCTCTTTATTGTTAATAACATTTAATGTTTGTGTTGGCACTGTTTGTTTTACATCACCATTCCATTACATCACCTATTCAACATGAGTTAGACTTTAATATATTAGCGCCCCTCACTTCACACGGGTGTGATCTTTTTCACTGGGCGTGGCTAGCAATTCCGGGTGGAGCCAGGCTAGACACATGCACAAACTGCAGCAGCGCCTGAACAAATGGTGTCGTCAGGCATGCATGGTGATGGTTTGTAGTGTATAGTGACGTCAGCCCTGAACTCTGCCTCCTATATAAAGTGTGAAAATGTCATTCGAAACCAGTTATTTTACAGGAAGATCTTTCAAAGAGACAGTGTGAATATTCTGCAAAAAGCTTACGCTCAATCCCACCACAATCCATGTTTAGCAGCCTTTCTGAGAATAGACCACTGCTCCTGTAACATATGACATCTCCCCAGACTCAGGACAGCTTTACGGAGCATCCGTATGGTTTAATGTATCAGGTCGACCTTCATGAATACGCAAAGGCGGGCCACGATGACCTGGACATCCAAATGCAGAGCAAAAGCCAGATCCCCACCGCTGCCTGTCAGACGATCAACAGCTCTCTAAACGGCCAGAAACACGAAGACGCAAACTTACCAAGATTGTGCTGTCGTCAACAGCTTACCAAGATGACTGTAACTCAGCCAGGAGAAGTGAACACTCATCAGATGACTTACACAGGGAGTAGACCCCACATCTGTAAACATTGTGACAAGAGTTTCAGTCATTTAAATTACCTGGAGAGACACCAGCGTATCCACACTGGAGAAAAACCCTACCACTGTAAACATTGTGACAAGAGTTTTACTGAGTCAGGTAATCTTAAGAGGCACCAGCGTATCCACACTGGAGAAAAAGCCTACCACTGTAAACATTGTGACAAGAGTTTCAGTAATTTGAGTGACCTGAAGAAACACCAGCGTATCCACACTGGAGAAAAACCCTACCACTGTAAACATTGTGACAAGAGTTTTACTGAGTCAAGTCCTCTGAAGAGACACCAACGTATCCACACTGGAGAAAAACCGTACCATTGTAAACGGTGTAACAAGAGTTTCAGTCGGTTAAGTCACCTGGAGTCACACATGCCTGTCCACACTGGAGAAAAACCTTTCCACTGTAAACAATGTGAGAAGAGTTTCAGTCACTTAAGTAACCTGGAGAGACACCAGCGTATCCACACTGGAGAAAAACCCTACCACTGTAAACATTGTGACAAGAGTTTCAGTAATTTGAGTGACCTGAAGAAACACCAGCCTATCCACACTGGAGAAAAACCCTACCACTGTAAACATTGTGACAAGAGTTTTACTCAGTCAAGTCCTCTGAAGAGACACCAACGTATCCACACTGGAGAAAAACCGTACCATTGTAAACGGTGTAACAAGAGTTTCAGTGATTTAAGTTACCTCGAGACACACCTGCGTATCCACACTGGAGAAAAACCCTACTACTGTAAACAGTGTAGCAAGAGTTTCAGTCAGTTAACTAACCTGAAGACACACCAGCGTATCCACACTGGAGAAAAACCCTACCACTGTAAACATTGTGACAAGAGTTTCAGTCATTTAAGTTACCTCAAGACACACCTGCGTATCCACACTGGAGAAAACCCATACCAATGTAAACATTGTGACAAGAGTTTTACTGAGTCAGGTAGTCTGAAGAAACACCAGCGTATCCACACTGGAGAAAACCCCTACCACTGTAAACAGTGTAACAAGAGTTTCAGTCAGATAAGTAACTTGAAGAGACATCAGCATATCCACACTGGAGAAAAACCGTACCATTGCAAACAGTGTAACAAGAGTTTCAGTCAGTTAAGTCACCTGGAGTCACACCTGCGTATCCACACTGGAGAAAAACCTTTTGCCTGTAAATAGTGTGACAAAACCTGGAGACATACCAACGTATCCACACAGGATACAAATCCTACCATTGTAAACAATGTGAAAAGAGTTTCAGTCATGCAGATGCTTTGAAAATACACCTGGAGAACGATATTACATCTGTAAAGAGTGTTACAAGAGTTTCATTGTTTTTAATTAACCCTGTTCTTTTTTCACCTAAACATCATCATGGATATTCATTGTTTAGTCTTGCAATACCATTGGTCATGATATTTTCATATAAATACCACCCACAGAGGCACACATTTACACAACTTCAAAATCTCTGGACAATTTGTAATGAAAATTAACCTATGACCTTTGACCTTTAACCCTGATAAAAGTAATTAAAAGTTCCAGACCCACATGAACGCACCCAGGGTCCCGGCCCGATTCCGGCGTACCGCCCCACGTCCGAAACGGTTGAGAAATGACAGAGTTACCGTGTGGGGGTCCCTCTACTGTACCCTCCACTGTACTGTACTGTACTGTACTGTACTGTACTGTACTGTACTGTACTGTACTGTACTGTACTGTACTGTACGGTACTGTACTGTACTGTACTGTACTGTACTGTACTGTACTGGCACACCCGAAATCACCATATATACAGTTATTATGTGCGTGTGTTTGTGTGTGTGTTAGGTTGCGCACAGGTGGGGGGGCAGGAGGCATGTGGTCAGTCCGCTGCCCCCCCCCCCAGGTTGGCAGAGGAAGTGTAGCGCCCAGGATTACATTAGATAATTGACACTGGGTGAAAAAAATGGGTTACAAAATTGTGGGATAAAACATTTAAAAAAAAGGTTGCATACAGGTGGTGAAAAACGCAAGTTACGAATGTAACTATGGTTATGTGAATTCCTGGATGACTGCCAGTAGGCAGTAAACAATAGTGAATATACCTCTCGCGCTCCGCGTAGGTCGAGTCTTAATATAAACAAAGTCATGTGACGTGTAGGCTGACCGTGCGTCCCGGTAGGCTATATAAGCACGTGACAGCCCACACCCGGCCTCTTAAGAATCTTCTCGCCCTGAAAGATTCCGAGTGACCGTTATTACTGGCAGTCATCCAGGAATTCACATAACCATAGTTACATTCGTAACTTGCGTTATGTTTCATTCCTTACTGACTGCCAGTAGGCAGTAAACAATAGTGGATGACTCATACCAGAAGTGTCACGAGGAATCGAACCCACCTACTAAACTGCCGTAGCAGCCAGTGGCAGGATCGCTGACGTCAGTGAGGATCCAGAGGCCACATCAAGGCGATATAACCTCGAGAACGTGCAAGGGGCTGTCCAAGACGCCGCCGCACAGATGTCCGCCAGTGACACCCCTCTCATCGCCGCCCAGGACGTGGCAATGCCCCTGGTAGAATGGCAGATGACCTCGGAGGGGGCAGGTTTACCAGATGCTTCATAAGCCTTCTTAATCGCATCCACTACCCAGTGGGATAGCCGCTGTTTAGACAGCGCGCCTCCTCTATTCTTTCCGCCGTAGCACACAAACAGTTGCTCTGAGCGTCTAATATCCCGTGTTGCCTGAATGTACAGTTGCAACGCACGGACTGGACACAGTAAGTGGGCCCTTTCCTCCACCTCGGATGTAAACGGGGGAGGATGGAATGCCGCCAACTCTATGGCCTGGTTAACATAATCAGGGGGCAGAACCTTAGGCATGAATGACACATTTGGCCAAAGTGTGACCCCAGTGCCACTAGCCTTCCACCGAAGGCATGTGGGGCTAATAGAAAGTGCGTGGAGCTCACTCACACGCTTAGCTGTCGTAACTGCCAACAGAAAGGCAGTCTTAATCGATAACGAGCTCAAGGACGACCCAGCCATAGGCTCAAAGGGCGCCCTGCTCAATGCCTGCAGGACCAGAGGCAGGTCCCAAGCTGCAGTACGCCTCACCCTAGGGGGGCGTAACCTCTTGGCACCGCGCAGAAACTGTGTCACCCAGTAATGCGCACCAACTGACCTGCCATCAATATGGCTATGATTGAAGGATATAGCGGCCGTGTGCACCTTCAAGGTGGAGGCTGCACGGCCGGCATCCAGTAGACACTGTAAATAATGTAGTACGTGTTGTATAGGGCAAGAGACTGGGTCCAGACCCCTGTCGCTGCACCATAATGAGAAAGCAGCCCAGCAATTCGAGTACACCAACCTTGTGGAAGGGGCCCTTGCATTCCGCAAGGTCTCACATATTGAGGGGCCTAGCCCACTCAAGAGTGACTGATCCCTTTCAGTGGCCATACCCAAAGCTGAAGGAGGCTCGGCGATGGATGCCACACCTTCCCGTCCAGCTGGGACAGGAGGTCTATCCTCACTGGAAGCTGCCATGGATCCCCGTCCAACAGACTGAGGAGCGTTGAATACCATATTCTCGAGGGCCACCTGGGGGCCACCAAGAGAACTCTGTGATCTGACGATCTCACCCTGTGAAGCACAGGCAACAACAGGGGGATCGGGGGAAATGCATAAAGGAGCGCTCTCGGCCAAGCGTTGGCGAGAGCGTCCATCCCGAGTGGGGCACTGGTCTCTGCCAGGCTGAACCACTGAGGACAATGAGTCGTGCCTTCTGAGGCGAATAGATCTACGTAGGCTACCCCGTGCCGATCCCAAATCAACTGTACCACCTGGGGGTGCAATCTCCACTCCCCAGGGGGCAGTCTCTGACGAGACAGATAATCTGCCACAGAGTTTAATCTGCCTGGCAGGTGCATAGCCCTCATCGAGGAAAGTAGAGGATAAGCCCACGTCCACAGGCGATGGGCTTCCCTCAGGGACTCCAGAGACCTGGTCCCTCCCTGATGGTTGACATGAAACACCACTGAGGTGCTGTCTGTCCGAATGAGCACGTGCTTCCCCCTGAGAAAGGGCAAGAAGTGCTTCAGCGCCAGGTAAACAGTCCGGAGTTCTAGCACATTGATATGGCGTCCTCTCCATCGAGAGCGCCATACCCCCTGGACTGACCTCCTCTGCCATACCGCGCCCCAACCTTGAGGCGAGGCATCTGTTGTCACCACCTCTCGTCTCGCCGGGACCAAGCCGAGAGGGACTCCACTCAGCAGGAATGCATTGTCCCGCCAGCGGCGGAGATAACCAAGGCACCTGCGAGTGACTCTGACCTTGACCCCCCTGTGTAGACAGGGGTCCATGTGAAGGCCATTGAACCACCTCTGTAATGGGCGTAGATGTAGCAGCCCCAGAGGAGTGATTGCTGAGACTGCAGTCAGCATGCCGAGCAGTCTGAGCCATGTTAGGACGGTCAACCTCGCCCCCAGGCGGAAAGACCGCAGGAGGTTCTGAATTCTCCCCACCCTCTGTGCAGTCGGTCGTGCCTGCATCGATACCGAAGCTAGGGACATGCCGAGGAAGGTGGTCTGTTGCGTTGGGAGCAACGAGCTCTTTTCGAGGTTTACGGTCATGCCCAGTGCCTCGATGTGAGCGAGGACTCTGGACGTCACCTGTTCCGCCTCCCTGAACGAGGGGGCGCAAATGAGCCAATCGTCTAGGTAGGGAAGTATCTTCACTCCCGACAGGCATAGCGACGTTAAGGCTGCCCTCATACACCTTGTGAAGATGCGGGGAGCCAGAGACAGGCCGAACGGCAGAACGGCAAACTGGTAGACTTTGCCTTGAAAGGCAAAGCGTACGTACTTTCTGTGCTCTGGATGTATAGGCACATGAAAGTAGGCATCTTTGAGGTCTATTGTGGTGAACCACTCCCCCTGTGTGATAGCCTGTAGGACGTCGACTGTGCGAAGCATCCGAAACGGAAGGACCTTGAGGTACACATTTAACCCTCTTAGGTCTAGTATAGGCCTGAGAGACCCATCTTTCTTTGGGATCAGAAAGTAGGTGGAGTAGAACCCATCGTTCTGTGAACCTGGGTGAACCGCTGTTATTGCTCGTTTGTCCAAGAGCTTGGCTACCTCTTGAGACAAACACTGGGCCTTCACGGGGTCTGTGACTGAAGTCACCCTGACCCGTGAAGGTGGTGGGGGTCGGCGGCGGAACTGCAGCCTGTAACCTTGGGACATTGTTGTAACGACCCATGCATCCCTGGCATGGTCTGCCCAGTAATTCAGGTGCTGCTGTGAAAATCTGCCCACCGCCGGCCCCAGACCCTCAGGCTGTGCCTGGGGGGTTATATGGGGGCTTGGGGGGGCGCCGGCTATGCCCTCGCCCACGCTGGGGCTGGCGAAGCCGCTGCCCACCTCTGGGCTGATGTTGCCCTCTGCCTGCAGCCGCCTGGTCACGTTGCCAGGTCTGAGGCTGAGGATTTAAGTAGCCCAGGCGTCGCGGATCCCGTGCGCCACGTGGCTTAGCGGGTCGACCGGGCGGTGCCCTCGAGCCTCTGGCCCGTTGACCCCAGTCCTCTGAGGCCTGCCTTGACTGCTGCCTACGCTGCAGTGCCTCGTTTGCCTCCGGGCCAAACAACTGGCCCGGTACCACCGGAAGCTTCCGTAGCGCCTGTCTGCAACTGTCAGACATAGGCGCCTGAGCAAGCCACACCTGACGTCGTGCCACGACCAAGGTGGACATCACACGGCCAAGTTCGCTTGACATTAGGGCGAAGGACTCAAGAGCCACATCATTAAAGTCGCCCAACTCACTCCCTGGCCCACTCTCCAGGATCTTGGACTGGGCGAGGAGGAGCACAGAGAGAGAGTTCCCCAAACGGGCCATTGTGGCAGCAGAAGCATATGCCTTTGTCAGCAGGTCGTCAGTGACTGCACACTGCGCACTGGGACAGCGGGTTCTTGCCTTCAGTGCCTCATCTGGGGAGAGAACCAGCGCCGCAATGCACTGGTCTACAGGAGGCATGCGAACCAGTCCATGCGCTTCTGCCTTGTCCATGGAGGCCAGGGTCCTTGCATCCTTGCCTCGGTGGGCAGATGCACCCGGCTCAGCCCAGCACTCCTTCAGCTGACTTAGGTAGTCAGGCGAGGGTGGGACAGCAAAGGGTGGCATTTTAGCAGCGGCAGCCCGTTTGAAGAACGGGTTACTCGCCCCACGAGCAGCTGACGGGTCGTCCAGCTCAATCTTAGCCAGGGCAGCACGCAGTGTTGCGCGCAATGTGCAGGGCCCGATCCCCAGCTCAGTGCTTCCCGAGCTTCTGCGGGAAGTCTTTGAGCCATCCTCAGCCTGCACACTATTCACCTGGGGATCATCCTCGTCATGGAACATAGAGTCTGAAGCTCTAGTTGACATGGTGTCATCCTCCTCATAATCGTAATCTAATTCTAGATCATCATCGCCCTCCGGCTCCTGGACCGCCTGTGGCGGAGGAGGCGGTGGCTGCTGGACCGCCTGTGGCGGGGGAGGCGGTGGCCGTACTATTGCCTTAAGGCGTTCTATTTCAGCCCGCAAATCGTCCATTTCTTGGCGATATGGAGCAGTCGTGACAGCCGCCGTTGACCTCTTCTGGGCCAGGTGACCGTGCTCGGCGCGAGACCCGCGTTTGCGCTTCACCTTCCCATCAGAAGGGACCCCAGCGGGGACCCCAGAAGGTGGGAGGTTTCCTTTGACCAGGAGGTTCTCCACCTCACGCAGCCTAGCCTCTCTCACAGAGAGTGGTAGAGTGCCACAGTTCATACATGGGTCAGTCAGGGCTTCCCTGAGATGACCGACCCCCAAGCATGTCGGACACAAGTCATGTCCATCGTCGACTTGGAGCTGAGCGCTACAGGACGTACACGCCATAGCTCAGTAGTCTCAAGCCAGGCAATACCAGCGAGAACTGTACGATCACAGAACGCGTCAGTAACCTCCAGCAAACAGAGTAGCTAACCGGTCAGGCTAAGATGGCCTGCTGTTAGCTTAATGTCAATTTGACACTTAACTGGGCAATCCCCGCGAGAGCTGTGCAGCCACAGAATGCGTGGGAACCTCCAGTAACCAAAGTTTTTTTTTTTTCTTTTTTTTTAAGTTATTTAGATTGATTAATTAATTAATTAGATTAATCAAACAAAAATGTCAATCAGATATTTAACTAGGCAATCCCAGCGAGGACTGTGCAGGCACAGACCATGTGGGAACCTCTAGTAATCTGAATTGTCTTTAAACAAATTAAGTTATTTAGATTAACTAATTAATTAGATTAATCATCAAACAAAAATGTCAATCAGATATTCAACTAGGCAATCCCAGCGAGGACTGTGCAGGCACAGACCATGTGTGAACCTCCAGTAATCTGAATTTTTTAAACAAATTCAGTTATTTAGATGAATTAATTGATTAGATTAATCATCAAACAACAAATGTCCCTCAGATATTTAACTAGGCAATCCCAGCGAGGACTGTGCAGGCACAGACCGTGTGGGAACCTCCAGTAATCTGAATCTAATTATATATTCTTAATCAAATTAAGAATGAATTAATATTAGTTTAATTATCAAACAAACAATATAACTAGGTAAATTAGGCGAGTGCTGTGGGAAACCGGCAGCACGCGGCCAACACCCAGTGTGTGGAGGAAGCCCTTTAACAACAATACATGAGAGTGTTTGTAGCTAGGGATCCTCAAGACAAACAAAGAGAAATGGTGATAATTTTGACAACCACAGCCTTGAGAGGACAACAATTTGCGCTCTCGGCAATAGCCACAGGCAGGATGTCAACACCACGACACATATAGTGTCTTAACAACTCTTTGGACCTGCAATACAGAACTGATGTACAGATTCTAGGAGCTACACTTACCTACGATACTCACGTCAGGTAGCGAGAAGAAAAAAGAGGCCGGGTGTGGGCTGTCACGTGCTTATATAGCCTACCGGGACGCACGGTCAGCCTACACGTCACATGACTTTGTTTATATTAAGACTCGACCTACGCGGAGCGCGAGAGGTATATTCACTATTGTTTACTGCCTACTGGCAGTCAGTAAGGAATGAAACATAACAACCATGCTGTTTTCATGCTCAGACGCACCCAGCCAGCCAGCCACCCACCCACCCACCCACACACATAGTCACTTAAGGAAGTGGTTGCACCACTTCAAAAGTAGTATACGGTTGAAATCTCTTTTTTGCAAGTAGAAATTAATCCGGGTGTTACAGGGTTAATGCTCCTTCTGCATGGCTCACTTGTCTGAAATTCCTGAAAGTGTGGTGTTGTGTTGTGTTTCCTTGTTTCAGTCGTATGCCGCGGAAGCCCCTGTGATCTCGTGAAGAACAACTGCTCAGTAACGTTACATGTATGCGGTCAGTCTTGCGAGAACTCCTGAGGCATTTCATTTTATTCTTATCATTCGAACCTTAATTTGTTATAGTCGATTATTATTTTATTTTTTATATTTGAATATTCCTTAGAATATGGAATATTCCTTTTGCACGCTGATAACTGGCTAAACCTCAAAGTGTTCAGCTTTCAAACAAATCATCAATGACAACACATTGACCTGATAATGTGATATTCACTAGTTGGAATGAACACACATTGTGGAAGGTTTAAAGATTTTATTGAATGAAAGAATGGAATGATGAGGAGGAGAGTGGGGGGAGCGGGGCGTGGGTTCCGGGGGGGTCGCCGACCCTGGAGTCTTTGGGGAGGGGGTCGTGTGGCGGTCAGCCCGCGGCACACATGGAGGCGTGATCCCCCCGTGGGAACTCTGAGGAAGGGAGGAGGTGAGGAGAGAGGGAGGAGGAGATGGAGCAGTGGAGGTGCTGCTGGTCCTGAGGTGGTGATGGGGATGGAGGTGGGATACGAAAGCATAGAGGATGCTGGGTTGTATTGGGCGGGTATAAGTAGGCTCAGGTAGATTGGCGTGGAGGGCGGAGATTGGCGTGAAGGTGTGGTCAAGGTGTGTTCCTCCGCCTCCTGAACATCTGTTGTTCCAACTCCATTTCACTAGTTGGAATGAACACACATTGTGGAAGGTTTAAAGATTTTATTGAATGAAAGAATGGAATGATGAGGAGGAGAGTGGGGGGAGCGGGGCGTGGGTTCCGGGGGGGTCGCCGACCCTGGAGTCTTTGGGGAGGGGGTCGTGTGGCGGTCAGCCCGCGGCACACATGGAGGCGTGATCCCCAAAAGGAAGACGGGGGGCGACCACTAGGCCAGGGAGTTGTGGGCCTGTCTGATGTCGTGGAGGGAGGAGCGGATGTAGGTCAGGTAGGCTTGGGAGGACCATCTGCCGAGCAGGCGGACAGTGTGGTCCTGGAGGCCTCGGCTGGCGGCGGTGGAGGCGGCGCCGATGCGGAAGGAGTGGCCGGAGAAGTTTTCTGACGGGTAGCCTGAGGTGGTGAGGATTTGGCGGAGGTGGAGGAGGAACCAGCAGCGGGTGGCGACGGTTCCGTGTTCATTGGTGAAGAGGGGGTCAGTGGGGAGAGCGTGCTGGGATTGTCTGAGGCGGACATGGTTGACCAGGGAGTCGAAAGGACTGGTGGGGGAGTTGATGCGGAAGAGGTAGATGGGAATTGGGCGATGCTGGGAGGACTTGCTTCTTTTCAGGGTGAAGACCAACGTGTCGTGGTCGTGGGAGGCTAAGTCGGAGAGGCAGGGGTGGATTGCGGGGTCGAAGTTATGGTTGGCGGCCGTGAACTCAGAGCAGCGGAGGAAGCCGTAGAAGGCCAGGAGGAACATGGATTCGAGGGTGGAGTTGAGGGTTTGGTTGGCGTAGCCGGAACGGATGGTGTGGATGCAGGAGGCCAGGATCTCTATGGTGAGGGGGAGGCGCCGGGGAGGAAGCCGCGGTTCGCCGCGCTGCAAGCCTTTGAGTTGGAGGATGATTTGGGGGTGCTGGGTGAATGGATGGGGCGAACCGGTTAGGAGTTTGGTGAAGAAGCTGATGCCGCATAGGTAGACTCTGATCGTGGAGGAGCGGGTGGAGAGGGTGGAGGCGCTGTAGCTGATGAAGGCGGAGAGGGAGAGGAGATCGAGTGAGGGGAAGTGTAGATTGTGGCGGAGGTGGAAGGACCGGAAGTTGTGCCAAGCTGTCCGGTAGGATGAGAGGGTGGAGTCTGCTACGCTCAGCAGGATGGAGCGCTGGGACTGGAGGATGAGGTGGTGGAGAGGGTGTTCTAGGGGAAGATGATGTCGGAAAATGGAGGGACCGGGACTGGAAGGGGATCGGATAGCGGGGCCAAGGTCTTGAATTTCTGGAACAGAAAACGGGAAAGGGAGTCAGCGATGGAGTTGTGGTGGCCTGGGACGTGGGCGGCGCGGAGGAGAAACTGGTGGGTGACGGTGAGCCAGGTTAGGCGGCGCAGGAGGGACATGACGGGGAGTGAGGAGCAGCGGCCTTTGTTGATGATGTGGACCACGGCCTGGTTGTCCGTGTGGATGAGGACACTCTTGCCGGTCCACTCTGAGCCCCACAGGGCTGCGGCGATGATGATGGGGTAGAGCTCGTGTAGGGTGGAGGACTGGGAATGGTCGGGGTCGAGGATGCGGAAGTCGTCGGGCCAGGGGGAGGAGAACCAGCGTCCTGCGTAGTAGCCTCCGAAGCCTACTGAGGGGGCCGCGTCCGTATAAAGTTGGAGGTCTTCGGGGGAGGAGATGAAGTCGTCATAAAAGAAGGTGATTCCGTTCCAATTGGAGAGGAGGAGGTGCCAAAGGCGGAGCTCCATTTGGCAGGGGGTGTCGAGAGTGACCTGGTGGTGAAGGGAGGGGACTGAGGTGGAAAGGTGGAGGAGGTTGGAGATGAAGGAGCGGCCTTGGGGGACGATGCGTATGGCGTAGTTGAGATGGCCGAGCAGTGAGAGGAGCTGTTGCTTGCTGCACTGGGGGAGGTTCAGGTAATTGGAGAGGAGGAGTGTGATGCGGTTGAGCTTGTCGGGGGGTAGGGAGGCTTGGAGTGATACAGTGTCCAGGGTGATTCCCAGGAACTCAAGGGAAGTGGAAGGGCCCTCTGTCTTCTCTAGGGCGAGGGGGACGCCGAGGTCGTTGAAGACGGAGGTGAGTGTGGTGAGGCCGGAGGCGGGGGGTGCGTGAGGGGGAGTGACGACGAGGAAGTCGTCTAGCAGGTGGGTGACGTAGGGGAGCTTGTGGTTGTTAGTGAGGATCCAGCAGAGGGCTTCGGCTAGTGTGTCGAACAGCTTCGGGCTGCTCTTGCAGCCGAAGGTGAGGCGGACGGCGAAGTAGTAGGCGTCCTGCCAGGAGACCCCAAAAAGGTGCCAAGAATCTGGGTGGAGGGGGAGGATCTTGAAGGCTGCGGTGACGTCGGCTTTGGCCAGCCAAGCGCCTTGGCCGGCGAGTCGGATGAGCCTGATGGCGCCGTCAATGGTGGCGTACTGCAGGGAGAAGGGGGGGCTGGGGATGAGGCTGTTGACGCTGGGGGTGGAGGTGCCATGGGGGGAGGAGAGGTCGAGGATGATCCTCTTTTTTCCTGAGTACTTCCTGGTGGCGATGCCTAGGGGGTTGATGCGGTAGGTGGGGAAGGGTGGGGTGGAGAATGGGCCGATCATAAAGCCGCTCGCCACTTCCTTGTTGAGCAAGGAAGTGACGGAGTCTGGGTCAGTGAGGGCGGACTGGAGGTTGTGGCAGGTGTGGGTGGTGGTGGGGAGGGTGACGAGGCCAGGGGAAAAGCCATAGTTAAGGCCTCCGAGGAGGAAGCAGGCAGTTGCGGGGTCTGGGTGGCGTGATAGTGCAGCGGCCAGGGCGGGGATGTTGATGGGGGTGGAGAGGTGGACAGAATGTCAGCTGGGTTTGGAAGGTTTGGTGGGGTGTTGGGGGCAGGTGGAGCGGGCATGGGCGCCCCCGCAGTGGGTGCAGACGTGGAGGAGTCTGCAGACAGCCGCGGCGCACCCTGCCTCGTTGAAGTTGTTACAGATGGCTGAGGAGCCACAGAACAAGACAGGGCGGCCGCGTCTGTCGAGGGAGTTTTGGGAAGCTGGGTAGGGTTGGGGGCGTGGCGGGGGTGCGGAGATGGCGAGGAGGGAGGGGGGCCGGGAGTTGGTCTGTTGGTGATGGGTTTGGCTGTGGGGGTGCGGGGGGCGGCGTGGACGCACTGGCTGGCGGGGTGGGTGGGGTTGCCGCAAAGGCTGCAGGCGATGGCGAGCCTTCCAGCGAAGATACGGCAATACAGTTCTAGGTCCAGTTGGCCCCAGTAGGTATTTGTGTTGAGCTGATGGAGTCTGGCTGCGGCGGTGGCGGAAAACTGGCGGTGATATTCTAGGAAGAGGGAGCCGCCGAACCTCACGGCTAGGTCGAGGATGATGGTATGGTAGTCGTCCAGCTCCTGGCGCCGAGCTGGGTAGGCGGAGCAAATCACGTCTCTGAAGATGGAAAAAGCCAGGCCGAACTCGGCGACGGTGAGGATGGCGGAGCGTGAGGGGGTGGGGTTGCGGAGCTGAATGGAGATGTCTCCGCATTCGATGATGCGGGACTCGGAGTTGGTGATGGAGGGGCGGAGGAGAGTGGCTAGGTCAAGGTCGTTACCTAGTAGGATCTGGTTGCGGAGGGCGGCGCCGATGTTCTGTGGGTTCCTGGCGGGGGCGTTGGACGGGGCGAGTGCCGGGGTTGCTGTGGAGAGAGAGAAAAGGGGGGGACGGGGGGGAGGGGGGAAGGAGGGGTCGGAAAAGACGCTGGGGGGTACCAGCGTAGAGTGAACGCTGGGGAGAGCCAGCGTAGGGTGGTGGGGGGCCGGGAGGGAGGGGCAGGCGGGCAGAGCCTGGGGAAAGGCGGGCAGAGCCTGTGGGAAGGCGGGCAGAGCCTGGGGGTAGGCGGACAGAGCCTGGTTCAATGTAGCCACGAGGGCGGCGAGGGATGGGGGGACGGGGGAAGTTTGAGTGGGGAGGAGGGAGGGGGGGGGGGGGGGTTGGGAGGTGGTGCAGCCTGCGAGGCAAAAGAGGACAGGAGGGACAGGAGGGACGTGAGGTTGTGGGGGGCAGGCGCTGAGGTGGGGGGGTTTGGAGGGGTTTCGCTGATTGGTGGGATTGTACTGGTGGAAGGGAGGGAGCTTGGAAGGGTTGCGCTGTTAGAAGAAATGTGCAGTATGGGGGAAAAGTGGTGGGGAGAAGTGGCGGGAGTGGAGGGGAGGGGAGGAAGGAGGTAGAGGTGGGTGGTGTTGGGTAACTAACACTACATGGGCTTAATGCTTGGCAAGTTAAAGTAATGGCAATACATATGGCATATGTATTACCTCATATATAATATATATACATGCATATTAATATACATATATATAATCTATATATTCCAAATGTAATGTAAGACACCCGACGCTGGAGGGTGGGTAACTGACACCACATTAAAACTTAAAACTTGACAAGATTAAGTAATAGTAATGAAGTATATTCCAAATATAGTGTAGATACCCAAAGCTGGAGGTAGGGGGGGGAAAGGAGGCTGTGTTGACTCTGGAACGTCTGGAACAGCGGGTGACGTCAACAGCAGTGGTGGTAGCGCGAGGAGCGCGCCTCGTGACGTCATCGGGGAGCGCCTGGCTCGAGGAAGGACCCGGCTGTGTTGTTGTTGTTGTGGTGGTGGTGTCGCAGAACAGCTTGAATAATCCCGCTTTGTTGGTGGAGCGGGCAAATGGGACATTGTGAGCGCGGAGCTGCTTATGGAGTCCCGCTACAGTCCAGTCTGTGATGGCGGGTTGTGGCGGGCTTGGATTGCTGGGGAGGCGCGAGGCGGCGGAGCTGCGGTGAGCGCGCCTGGAGCGCTTGGTGCCGTCGGAGGGTGGTGGTGGGAGGGTGGGTGGTTGGTGGCGTTCCTTCGTCTTAAAAGAGCGGTGTTTGGAATGTGAGGTGCTGCTGCTGCTTTGAGAGCCGGTGCGAGACCGACCTGAGGAAGCGCCGGAGGAGCGGCTGGAAACAGAGTGGTGGGATGCGTTGGAAGGCGGGGCGGCGGCGGTCTGGGAAGCGGTGGTGGGACTGTTGTCACCACTGTTGTCGTCTGGGTTGGAGGTACTGGACGTGTCGGGGACGAAGGAGGGCGAACGCCCGGCGCCGGCAGGCGTCGGGCTTCCCTGAGCGTCCCCGGGGGATTCGTCGCCCGAGTCTGGGGACAGCGGGACGTTGGAGGAGGCCATGGTGGCAGGTGAGCAAGTTGGTATAACGTTTTGCTGTGGTTTTTTCTTTGGCTGTGGTATGAGTACTGCGGGTACGAGCATACGAAAGCATAGAGGATGCTGGGTTGTATTGGGCGGGTATAAGTAGGCTCAGGTAGATTGGCGTGGAGGGCGGAGATTGGCGTGAAGGTGTGGTCAAGGTGTGTTCCTCCGCCTCCTGAACATCTGTTGTTCCAACTCCATTTCAGGTCAGTGTCCCCCAGATCGTATAGGCTACTGCCATCGTTTAGTGACAACCGTATAATGGTCATGCGTATTCATTAAACCTATACTTGTGTCAGCCCTGGAGCAAGATTATGCAAGACTGTTACTTATACCACCCATAAGTGTCCATTTGATTCAAGTTTTTACACTAAAATACAATTTTTATGTTAAAAAATTGCCAATCAACCAGCTCACAACGTGTCGATGTAGATAGTTTAAGTATTCAAAAATGATTTTCAAAATAGTAAAAAAAAAAAAAAGAAAGAAAAAAAGGCAAAGTAGTTCAGCCCTCAGAGTTACCGAAACGGTAAAGATTCACGTGGATCCCTGGTGGTTGCTGAACCCAACGTGAAACAGTATTATAAGATTCTGCCAAAGTCAGGACACATGCTAGCCTGACACTCGGCCTGCATTTTCATTTTGTTTCACTTCATTATTCAGACTGAAATCCCTTCCCACGGCAGTGGGTTCATGGGATCGGTGTTGCCAAAGTGGCAGCCTTCGGCGATTTGGTTCACACCAACCAATCAAAATAGCAACAAAGCAGATGACGTCGTTGTCAATGTGGCTGGCTAACCCGGTTGCTAACCAAACACAGTAAACGAGCACTGCTAGCGTGTAAACAAACACAGTAAAGTATGTCGGATGATGATGTTTCTAAAAACCTGCCAATTCTGTAAAGAAACTATTTATCATATGGTGATTTAATATTCAGATCGATACAGTCGCATGTAACTACAGTGGGGGCTGCCATGTTTGTTGTTTGACGTCATCGACGCGAAACGGCACTGATGGCCAATCAGCTGCTGCATCGGATTTTCGACCGAGACTAACAGGGCCACAGACCGAGTAACCAGAACATGTCTTTGAGGGCCTATATAGCGTGTGAAAACGTGTACGTCACCAAGAGGGGGGCGGCGTCTGAAAAGCTAGGGACGGTCCTCACGTGGGCTTCAAATTCTAGCCCACATCACTCAGAATAGAGTGACTGTGGTATGTTTTTGTAAATATTGAGCTTGTTCTTGGCGACAACATAGTGGACCAACACCACCAGGATGGATAGAAAGAACGTCGGGCCCAAATACAAGGACAAGGAAAATGTTGTGATCAAACACGGCTGTGCTTAGATACTTTGTTGAACGGTATGTCTCTGCGCCCGTGCGCCGTACAGCCGAGATCCAAGCCATTCTACGTATTTTTGTAAACTCGTCAATCTGGGTTCCTTGGTGCTGTCTCCATGCTGGAAAGCTGAACATCTAATTCCGTTTTCTGGCTCATTCCCTCGACGGGACCTGCTGTGGCACTTATTTACTGAGCAAGTCTGCACCATTGTGAGGTCAGTTTAAAAAAATAACGTATACAATCTGGGTTCCTTGGTGCTGTCTAAGAAAGCTAGCAATTCCGGGTGGAGCCAGGCTAGACACATGCACAAACTGCAGCAGCGCCTGAACAAATGGTGTCGTCAGGCATGCATGGTGGTGATGTTTTGTACTAGTGTATAGTGACGTCAGCCCAGAACTCTGCCTCCTATATGTTTGAAAATGTCATTCAAAACCAGTTATTTTTCAGGAAGATCTTTCCAAGCGACAGTGTGAATATTCTGCAATTGCAATCCCACCACAATCCATGTTTAGCAGCCTTTCTGAGAATAGACCACTGCTCCTGTAACATATGACATCACCCCAGACTCAGGTCAGCTTTACGGAGCATCCGTATGGTTTGATGTATCAGGTCGACCTTCATGAATACGCAAAGACGGGCCACGATGACCTGGACTGCCAAATGCAGAGCAAAAGCCAGATCCCTTCAGCAGCCTGTCAGACGATCAACAGCTCTCTAAACGGCCAGAAACACGAAGACACAAACTTACCAAGATCGTGCTGTCGTCAACAGCTTACCAATATTCAACAGCTTGAATATTTGAAAATACACATGCGTAGCCACACGGGAGAAAAACCCTACCACTGTAAACATTGTGACAAGAGTTTCAGTCATTTAAGTTACCTGGAGAGACACTATCGTATCCACACTGGAGAAAAACCCTACCACTGTAAACATTGTCACAAGAGTTTTACTGAGTCAGGCAATCTGAAGAAACACCAGCGTATCCACACTGGAGAAAAACCGTATCATTGTAAACGGTGTAACAAGAGTTTCAGTCAGTTAAGTCACCTGGAGTCACACCTGCCTGTCCACACTGGAGAAAAACCTTTCCACTGTAAACAATGTGAGAAGAGTTTCAGTCGCCTTGAATATTTGAAAATACACATGCGTAGCCACACGGGAGAAAAACCCTACCACTGTAAACAGTGTAGCAAGAGTTTCAGTCTGTTATGGGAATTGAGGAGTCATCAGCGTATCCACACTGGAGAAAAACCCTACCACTGTAAACAGTGTAACAAGAGTTTCAGTCAGATAAGTAACTTGAAGAGACATCAGCATATCCACACTGGAGAAAAACCCTACCACTGTAAACATTGTGACAAGAGTTTTACTGAGTCAGGTAATTTGAAGAGACACCAGCGTATCCACACTGGATAAATAACCCTACCACTGTAAACATTGTGACAAGAGCTTCAGTTGAAAGTCACCTGAAGTCACACCAGCGTTTTCTCACAGGAGAAAATCCTTTTGACTGTAAACAATGTGACAAGAGTTTCAGTCATGCAGATGCTTTGAAAATACACCTGGAGAACGATATTACATCGTTACAAGTGTTACAAGAGTGTCAGTGTTTCTAATTAACCCTGAAGAGACACTATAGAATCCACACTTGAGAAAATACTTACTATTGTAGACAATGTGGCAAGAGTTCCAATCATTCAACTTGTCTAATGTCACACAATTGTATCCATATTGGATAGAAATATATATGAAGGAACATCAGCGTCTCCACATTCCATTACTGTCCAGCAGAGGATGCTAAGTATAGCAAATACCACCATGGCTGCTAAGTTTCCCTAAAGATGGCTATATACTTCACAGAGTCCAACTGAACAATAACGTTTGTCGGATGGCCGAACTGATAAACCCTCGGACAGACACTTGCCAATACATACTGCCACCGAACTCTTCTGTGTTCTGAACACACAAATACTCAACAAATATGCCCAGCAACAACACTGCAGCTCGCTCTGTCGGTCTCGAGCCACTGAAGCAGCTAGTACAGCCAGTGATGGAACTAAGTGCTGGTTTTAATACCCTGGATCATTCATTTATTTTCCACCAGTGTGCTAAAAGCACCAACACAAACATGGTCACATGTTGAAGCAGCCATAATACGGTAGCTGGTGAGTTACTTTAAAAGCCGCTATGACTCCACCAGATTGAAGAAGCTTGCTTCACTCGTTTCACAAACTTCCATCTGGGAAGACCGTCCATTTTTGAGGGCCCTATATGTCCAGCTTTGAGGGTCTGTGTAAAACACACATTGAAGACAAAAGTGTGTAAACACAGACATTGAAGACGAAAGTGTGTAAACACAAACATTGAAGACGAAAGTGAGGATGCAAATTGTGATTGGCCAGAATGAGATGATGTATGATGACATATGATAAGAGTGTCCCCTCACTTCACACAGGCGTGATACTTTTTATGTGTGTGTGCATTAGATAGATAGATGGATGGACAGACAGACAGACGGAAGGACGGACGGACGGACAGACAGACAGGCCTCCCTGTGGGATAAATAATATCCCACAGGGAGGTACCATTTAGTGTCTAAATATCTATCTAAATATTTTTTTTAAATCACACCCGTCTGAAGTGAGGGGCGCTCTTATCATCGTACATCATCATGGATCATCTCATACTGGCCAATCAGAATGCCTGTTGCCACAAATGTATACGTCTTATTTGGCGGACATTAATTTGACCTAATTTCTCCTTTCATTGTCGATGGCAAATATGAGACGTGTGGGGACAAGATGACGTACATTTTCCCTTCATTGTCAAGGGCATTTAATGTTTGTGTTGCGGACAAAAGCTCCGTATAGGAGGCTAGCCCAAAAGAGGTGTGCTAGCCCGCCCCTCAAAGGGCGCTGTTATCATCGTACATCAACATGACGTAAAATAGACCCCGGGCTACATCTTGTAGGCCTACCACCCTTAAGGCCTATTCATAGTCTGGATTTTCGGTGATGAGGTGACCATCAGTAAAGTGAGTAAAAACAGAGAGAAGGGCTGGAGCGGTGGCGGTGGTTTGCTCTTCACCGCGGCTCGTGACGTCGTGTTGTAGTTTGGTGGTCACCTAACCACCGAAAATCCAGACTATGTATGAGCCTTTACCCTTATCCCTTAACATATTTGCCTACACGGTGTAAGCTTGTAGATCAGCTATTTGAACTATTTTAAAAGGTTTTTTTTGCAAATAAGTTTAGGGATAAGGGTTAAGGGGTGGCGATAAGATATAGCCCCCCATGCCTATTTGGGTCACACTATGACGTAAAATTTAATGTGTGTGTAGGACAGAAGTTTGTGAACATAGACTAAAAGCTGGATATAGGGAAAAACTGAAAACATGACAAAATAAAAACTCGAGGGGAGATCGTCATGGAATAGGGTTTCATACCTCTCCTCTCCTGCACATTAGAGTTTAAAATGTTGGCCCGAGCCCTTCGGGACCCGACGGGAACCTGCTGCCTTGAATAGAATTGTGTGGGTTACTGATCAGGGCAGCAACATTATGCTGGCTTTGCGTCCATACCAACGACTCGACTGCATTGACCACGTACTCAACACAGTGTTACGTCATGGACTTGACATCAAAGAGCTGGAGGCGGATGGCTGTCCTGACATGGCAGATACACTTACTGCTGCAAAGGAGTTAGTGAGGTTTGTTAAACAGAGCGGGCTCGCAGCTGACCTGACCACAACTCTCTTGCAAATGGGGGACAGCCGGTTCAGTTCAGTTTACCTCACACTGACTATAGGCCGTTTTTCAATGAGCTTCAAGCTAAACTGGAAGTGAAGGAGAGAGTGAAAGAATCGAAAAGATTTACCCGGACACACTGAGCTTTTTGATAAACTTCCTGAAGCCTTTCTACGAAGCTCAGAAGGAACTCGAGGGAGACAAGTATCCTACACTCAATCTTGTGGTGCTTTGGAACGAGAAACTCAAACGTCATTGTCGGCCCCACGTAGACGACTCAGCCCAGCAGGCCGCCGGGCAGAAAAGGCATGAAGAGTGGCTCGCTCGTGACCATAGATGACTGTCACAAAGTCGCCACATTCCTCTGGCCAAAATGTAATCGGTTAAGAATGATGTCAACATCGGACAGGAGCCGTGTGTATGACCACGTCCGCGCTCTTCTCCTGAACATGCCTGCAGAAGCAGCACCAGTCCCATATGGAGACACTGATGGAGATAAGAGGAGGCTGGGGAGCCAGGGACACCACCTCCGGAGGCGCAACATGCGGACGTGTTTGTCGAGTGGGAAAATGAGCACAGAGCTGGTGAGAGACAAGCTGACGAGGTGTCTCTCTATATTGCCCAGACGCCTGCCATGGCTGATGAGAGAGATGTCCTTGGCTGGTGGAGTGCCAACAAGTCAGCCTACCCCAAACTGGCAAAGTTGGCTAGATCAGTGCTTTGCATCCCGGCCAGCAGCAGTTCCAGTGAACGGGTTTTCAGCGCTGCAGGCAGAACCATCTCCGAGTGGAGGACAGCGTTGAATTCGTCAACGGTGGAGTCCATCCTTTTCCTGCACAATAACCTGTGATTTGGTGAGTAGCCCCCCGGCCCCTATAGCCTTTAATTATATATTCACTGGTATTTCAAACATTATAAACCGAGTAGCACAGACGAAAAACAGTCTAAGTCCAAGTTTCATTCTGACCCCTCCACGAAAAGGCCTCGTTGTCCTGAATCTATCATTTATACATTATGGATCAATAGTGTGGACTTAGACTGTTTTTCGTCTGTGGTATTCAATGTAGGCTTTATTTATTTATTTATTTATTTGACAGGGACAAAGCTCATTAATCAACATGTCAGTTTTCACCTCAATGTAAATGGGCCAGAGTTAGCCAAACGCTAAATTTCATCTGTAGTCCCTGAGCAGGCTCTTAAAAAATGCTACCTTTACAGCTTCAGTAACAGGCAGTGTGACAGACTGTTGCTGACGTGTAATATGAGGACGTTTGCCGAGTCGGCCACGTACGTGGCTCAGAATGTGGTATTTGCATATCGTCTTTGTCGGGTGGAAAAACCTCACAAGTCCAAAAGACGTTACTTATCAGGGTTCAAATTCGAAGATAGCAACAGTTCGAAACGCGTCACAAATTGAACTTGTGGATCTGCTACTTTTGATGCTTTCGTTTCGTGTGACACTGTGGTATGATCAAGTATAGGTCAATCATTCACTAAATGTATTATAATTATGGAGATGAGAGGTTTCGAACGGATTTTGCATATTCATTAGCGTTATGAATCCAAGAATGAGTGTAGATGTGGGAACACATGCAGCCGCAACATGCCTGAGGCTCTCAGCTGTCCTCACCCTGCATGTGTGTCAACAACACAATCCAAGGTTATTGCTTTTTTTTCCATCAGTTTGTATTCAACTTGTTGGACTTTTTGTCTTCAAGTTTTTAGTTTAGTTTTTTGATTGGATTTTCCAGAAGAGTTGTTATTGCTATAGTTTCGTTTTTGTTTTTTTTAACAATCGAAATTACATTTAATTAATTGAAATTATAAACCTTTTCTTTAAAGGTACATGGCAGGACTGCATTTCTAAATGTGAAAGTAGCTAGGACTTTACAAAATAATCTATGACTCGCTCGATCATATGACAAGGGGAAAAAAAAAGGTTTCAATTTCAGTTGGACCCTGCACCAAACGGTAACAAGACAACTCACCCCTTTTGCCACTTTTGGTGAGTTGTCAGGACAACTCACCCCGAACGTCCGGACAACTCACCAGGGGTGAGATGTCTTCACTTTCGGGGGTGAGATGTCTTCACTTTCGGCCACTTTCGGGGTGAGTTGTCTTCACTTTCGGGGTGAGTTGTCTGACTGAATATGTAGCCTTTGAGCTCTTTTATATACTTTACTGAACTAATGGTGACATAGTTCCTATTGGATATTGAAGTAGTCTATTTTCAGAACTTTGCAACAACAACAATTTCTACAATCACAATATAGGCTACAGATGTAAATATATTTATGACACAGTAAAATGTCGAAAATGAGTGCTATTCCCCTTTAAGTATGTCAAGGTAAAATTCATACATTTAATAAACCTTACAAATACAAACATTATTGTTTGTATGTAGGCTACCCATATGATTAGATGAATGTGCAACATTGTTTCCATCTTCCAAGCATATTCCTGCCAAAATGGAGATCTTAAATTGTTGAAAATGTCTTTAAACCTCTGATTCCACTCATTTCCTTGTATAATCTGAATGATTTCCCCCCCCCCCCCCCCTATTATTAGCCGTGACTGCGCACGTCTGTAGGAACCGATAGTTAGATCCGAAATTGCATTAGGCCTATACTGTAATGGGTGCCACGGAAAGTAAAGACAACTCACCCCGCAATGTCAGAAAGTGAAGACAACTCACCGGGGTGAGTTGTCTGGACTTTCGGGGTGAGCTGTCCGTACTTTCTCGCCCAACTCGCCCCAGCGGAAAGTACAGACAACTCACCCCGACATGTCAGAAAGTGAAGACAACTCACCGGGGTGAGTTGTCCAGTATTCCACCAAACGGGCTTTCCGCAAGAGATCAAAGGGGTGGGTAGTGAAGGCTGCATCCCATTCGACCGTTATCTCTCTATTGAATAGGCGAAATCATCCGTTATCAGCACCTTCGAATAGGGCCAATATGGCCATACTGGCATACTCACTGTTTCAGTATGTCATTATCACCCATTGTCATTATCACTGATGTCCTGACGGAGGCGCGCCGTGTCTGGTGGCCTTGAGACACGATCCGAAGGTGAAGTGGACCACTGTAGCACCCAACACCCAACACCCAACAAGATTTGTTATAATCTGAGTGGAGGGGGACAATTTCAAACTATGCCTGTGTCGCTGTGTGGCCTTATTCCTTTTCCTTTTTTAACAATGTTTAAAATAAAACACATTCACTGAAATAGTCAAAGACGTATTAATTGTGGTCCTTGCATGGTCTTGTATAAAAAAGTCATGATTCATTTTAACAGCCTAAATCTATCTAGAAACAATGATTTGACCCTTTTCATAAACAACGTGCAGTATAGCAGCAACATATTCCAATTGTCTCCACCGTATCTAATAGAACATGCAGCCATATTTGTAACTTCTGCAGGCACAGTTCTGCAATGCTGGCTCGGGTATTATGCATGCTCACCAACACTTTTACTCAGGGGCCTATAGGCTGTGAGTGTAAAGTAACACCAACCTTGACATCAAATCAAATATATTTTAATTGTAGCCTATATGTCTATACATTTACAAAAACAATAGATGTACTATCATGCAATTCAAAGTGCATGTAGTCGGTCAAGAACGACTTGCAGGCTTTCTGCACAGAGCGGCAACAGGAGACATGCTGTGGCGAAGAAATGGTGAAAACACTGGAAATAACTGGGATGGAAGATATGTGTGTATCAGGGGGTTGACACTAGACCTGTACTTGCCATTCGGGCAAGTACAGGTCATGTTCTACTTACCCTCAGGTCATGGCCAGTACTTGCTCCCAAAAAATATCTTAACATTTGAATTACCGTTCATTTTTTACTTTCTACTTGCATGCTTGAAACATTTTGTCACAGGAATACAGTAAACAATCAAGTCATGCCACACAGATGCAAATACTAGCATTGTATTAAATGCCACAGACGGGAAACAGTCTAAGTCCACACTATTGAGCCATAATGTATAAATGATAGATAAGGGTTCAGGACAACGAGGCCTTTTCGTTGAGAGGTCAGAATGAAATTTGGACTTAGACTGTTTTTCGTCTGTGGTACTCAAAAATATGAACATGAGGTAGGTCTCTTCATATAGTGCATTGAGAACATTGTGCTTAATACAGTGAGGTAGTGGGTTCCGGTTCTATCCCCGTAAACTAGAACAATACATTTTACATCACTTTGGATAGCACTTTGACACTGAGCAGTTAGTCATTTTGATATTGCATTATTTGAACAGACTGAAGGTGCTTATTGTTACAGTAGCATAACTGCAACAGTTCCCTTTCCCAGAAGGTGGCATGAACATTTCCTGTTTGGAGTCAGTTTCCCATAACTTTGATAATTATGCACAGAGCCTATTCTCTGGTCATCGTCGTCCTCCTCCTTTTTTCACCCAGTGTCAATTATCTAATGACATCATGCTTCCTTCTATGCATGAGGAGTCCAAGCTGCTTCTTTTCACCTGAAAGGGGAGAGTTTCCCCGGACAGACGCGTGGAAGGAACACGTTCCTTTCCCCAAACTCCACACAGAAAGGCCCTTTCGCCAACCCCACCTCAGGTATGGGCACTGATGATGCGGAGGAGAGAACACGCCCACAGCAGGAATTGAACCCAGGACCTTCTAGCTGTGAGGTGACAGCACTACCGACTGTGCCACCGTACGCCTTACTGTAAATCACTGGATAAAGTGTGTCTAAATGCCTGTACATGTAAATTGTAAAGTGACTTACAACAAGCTCGATACTCAAAAACAAGAACACATTACTTGTTACTCATTTCAAAACTCCCATGCCAAAAGTACTGCCAACACTACTCATTACTTTACTTTTCCGTAAAGTAATGATAATAGAACAACCACAGGAAAAAAAACAATGATAATAAAGCCAAATAAATATCACAACCTCTGCAGTTAAAGAACGAGTGATTAATTATATCGGTCATAACCTGAACCGACCAACACCACCACACTATCACAAAACGAACGTAAACAACACGGAAATCACATTTTCCACCAAGGCTCCTGAAAAAAATTACTTTACTTAGCCTACTTTTGGGAATACTGATACTGCACTGCTTTTTCCATTTCATTTTTAAATATTTTTTTCTGGAAAGGCTGCTCTCCATGACTCTACGTTGTCCAAAACATCTAAAATAATTGTAATAAATGAAAAAAGTAAAGGAAAAAGCACAGCCCCCTCATGTATTAGGACAATATCAGTCAACAGTGTTTGCGATGAGTCTATCATGGTTAAAATGGAGTTTGAAGTTACAATGGGTTTGTATAGAAAGGGGGCGGGGCAGCTAAAATTAATATCAAATATTTAATGGAGCAACTTACAAACTGTCTGTGGTGTTCACATAAGCCCGAGTAGACGATGAAATGACCAAAAGTGTTTTTGAAAGTGAAATATCCCTATAAGTTTTGGGTCTGAGAGGCTAAATCTCATCAAATGGTGGTCCGTACGTGGCTCAAATGCTGCATGAATAAATAATGGGCCTTGATATGAAAAAGGGTTGAAAACCACTGCTTTATTGTATTTTTATTTCATGTATAGCATGTTGTGATCCTGCCATCGTGATTCCTTCTTCTCGTGACGTCTCATGAGTCCCCCTCCTTCTCCCGGCTGGACTCTTTGACCACCTGGTGAGGAACCAACAGGTGCAATCACTTTACAGTTAGACTTTATAGCAGTGGTTCCCAAAGTGGGGTCCAGGGACCCCCAGGGGTCCTTGAGGGAGTTGCAGGGGGTACCCAGCTAAATTATAGTTTGGAAACAAATGGACCCTTATGGGTCTGTAACTCTGAGAGGGCCCCTTTTCCACCGGTTGGTTCCCAATGGGAACCGGTTCAGTTCTTTTTGGTTCTTAGTCCATGAGCCAGAGCTCCAAAATTGGAACGTTAATTATGAATTGAGTGGGCATAGCATACCTATATTAGATTATCACCATGAAATTTCCCCAATTGAGTACTTACACGAAGACAATGATTTATTGTATTACACATTTTGAAATATGCAAATGCGGCATTATGTAGGAAAATATGCAAAATAATCGAACATATGAAAAAGCTACTACTGTGGAAGGGTTATCATGTATTCATTTACTTGTATTGATCCTATAAACAGTGTAGGCCTACTATATGTCTAGTTTTCAAACCAATTTTGGAGCTCTGGCTCATGGACTAGGAAGCAAAAAGAACTGAATCGGTTCCCATTGGGAACCAACCGGTGGAAAAGGGGTACGAGAGTGTACAAATGGAACAAAATGGACCCGTTCCATTTGTACACTCAGTTAAATTAACATTGATTTTACAATATAAATTGGGGGTCTCAGAGATAGAAATGTCATTAAATGGGGGTCCGTAGGCTAATGCATGTCAAACTGGGGGGGGGGGGGGTCCTTGAAATGAAACGGGTTGAGGATCTCTGCTAGGGCCGTAAAAATCTTCTTATGGAGGCGTCCCTGGCATATCTCTTCAAACGGGGGTCCGCGGGCTAATTAGTGTCAATTTGGGGGTCCTTGACTGCATGAAAACGTCTGGGAACCACTGCTTTATAGAACAGGGGTCTTCAACCAAGGACCCCTCCTCAAAAGTCACAACTTTACCTCTCCATCACACTTCTCCATGGGCTTCATCATCTCATTGTTCTTGGTGTCGTTGGTCTTTCTATAGTCTGAAGGGGTACAAAAGGAAGTGGCGTACAGTTTTGGTCCAATCAGATCGTTTTTCACAGCAGTGATTCGGTCGGTGTAGGCATACCTACCGGATCTTCTTTCTACACAAATTAGTCAAAACAAGACAAAGTTGACATTTTTTATTAAAAATAAAACCGTATGAGTTTTCCTGGTGTCATAAACTGTCAGAATCAGCTTTTGTTGCGTTGGTTCATGTGCTAAAAGACTGACTTTGAGAGCTGTTTCCCTGTTACAATGGAAGTCAATGAGCGACTTTTTTTATTTCTCAAATTTCTTATAAACAACACAACGGTGCGAAATAACTCATGGAATGGACTAGTTTGCCCATAATAAGGTAAGAAAACAACCCAAACCTCTAAACAAGTGGTCTTACCCTTTAAGGTCTGCTGGAAATGGTCAGTAATTTTCACCTTCATCACTGGCTTCAAAAGGCAAAGCTTAGATTTTAATGTTGTTTTCTAATAATGTGTGATTTTCATTTACCTTTATTTAAATCAGGGAAGACCAGAATAAACAACAACAAATGAAAACAACAACCCAATGCTCTGGATTAAGAGCGTCTGCTAAATGCCTAAATTGTATGTAATGCAAATACACAGGTGCTATACAAAGCAGGTATAGTCCTTGTAATGCATTCCTCAAGCAGTGCCTTAAGACTTAAATGTCTATAGTGACGTTTATCCAGTTTCAGAGTCCTGGAGTTTGTTCCATTTGTCCGAGGAATAAAAGATGAAAGCAAGTCCTTCCTTGTCCACTATTCATTCATGGAGTGTCAAAGTGTGTAATGTGTGTGAACGTGTTAGATATCCTGTGGTTTTTGGCTTTAAAAACAAAGTGTGTGATGACGACGATGATGCAGAAAGAGAGTCAGTTTACCCGGTTGGTCACCATGATGCTCCCCCGTGTTGTTGCTCGTGCCAGAGTCTTGCGTATCGACTGAATAGGATTGCCTGGAGAAACAAATGGGTTGGGTGTTTTTATTAAATGTGTCTCAACCCTTTCAGGCCGTGACCCCCCCGACATTTTGAACTGGGGAGTGGGGACCACCCACCCCGATAATCACTTGGAATAGGAGTTGAGAAATTCAATTTAGTTTGACTCGGTTTAGTTCAGATCTACAAGGTCGTGAGTTGTTGTGAGCTTGTAAGTCGGCTATTTTCCCCTTTCTTATATTAGGCTATTTGACAATTTGGCCAATGTTTGACATCTAAGTAAAACATCGGCCACAAAGTGAGTTTAACGTTGTTTAATACAAGCAGATTGCAAACGCAAATTGGATGAATGTCAATGGAGGGTATTGCAACTCCAGATTCATCCCATTATTATAAAAAAAATCTAGAGTTGCAAATTGCAGCTAGGTTCCAACCTGCTTTGCTGCATTCCATGGGAAGCAGGCTGGAACCTAGCCGCAATTTGCAACTCTAGATTGTTTTATAATGGGATGAATCTAGAGTTGCAATACCCTCCATTGACTCCCTATACTATATCCAAATTGCGTTTGTGATCTGCTTGTATTAAACAACGTTAAACTCACCAACATTGCAGCTGTAGTCCAAGCTTGAATTATCCTCTTTCAATCTGCCGAGCTTGTTTTTCATAAAAATCCACCGTAGACATGTTATGAGCTACTTTCTGTCAAGAAATTCTAAGCATGCAATTATTTTTGATTTGAAGTGTTGCAGTTTTGAAGCACTCTTTTTTATTAACAGGTCGCGCTGCTGCCTCCCGCATTATGTACAAATTCGAAACAGGTGGTACACAGGGCCGTTCAGTGACTTATGAAGAGTGCTTCCAAACTCCAGCACTAAAAAGAATCACCTGCACAGAATTTCTTGACAGAAAGTAGGGAGTCAATGGAGGGTATTGCAACTCTAGATTCATCCCATTATTTAAAAAATCGAGAGTTGCAAATTGCGGCTAGCTGGAACCCTGGCTAAATACCGGTAGCCTGTGTGTTTTTCCTTATTACTATGGGAGTGCAATCATCCAATCCACTAAGCAAATCGTACACCCCGCTCAAAGATGGTCTTTTTTTTGGTGGTTCAAATCAGTTTAGTAACTAGAGTTCAAAAACAACATAAAAGCCATAAAACAATTAAACATTCAAAACCTAACTTAAACATGACAATTAAACAGATCTTAGGTAAATGGAATACAAACTTTTGGCCCATTATTTTAAGCAGGGTGTTAAAAGCCTCTTTCTGCTGCAAACATTCTCCTCTCACTCTGAGCAGACAGGTGAAAATCAAACTAATCATGGAAACCTCACTCTGAGCGGACAGGTGAAAATCAAACTAATCATCGAAACCTCACTCTGAGCAGGCATGGAAACCCTTTCAAAATAAAAGCACCTCGCATGTTACATAAAACCCATAACAACATAAAAGCACAGTGCTCAGGGGTCATTTACAACGGGTAAATACCATCCATTTGCAATGTTGGCAAATGTTTTGGGGGGTGCTTCCTCTTCAAAATACGAGCCACTTGTAATTATGTAATATTCCTAGTTTTATTTTTAAGTCTACGTTGACAATGTTTACGAAATTACGTCATTGTAGTCGTTCAGTTCAGACCCAGCCCGACTTGCCAGAATATCAACCCTGTTTGATATGATAAAAATCGGGGTAAAAATGTGATAAACTATACCACGACTGAATGCAGGAGCGCGCCGTGACTCATCTCGACTTTATTACGACTTGACTGTGACCACGTCGTTTGAAAAGTCAGTAGGTGTAAACCCTGGTTAAGAGTTATCTCTAAATACCTAGAACGTTTCCCCTCGTGCTCTTGCTTACAGTTTTATTTGCTATGTGTATGTGGATGTTAGAAGTGTGCTTATTGTAATACATACAAGTGCTTCATTAATTCTGTTCTGAAGACCGTGTTGACAGAATCAGAATCAACTTAGTTTGTTCTTCTTTTTTTGTGCAAGCAATCATTTTAGTTGTTTTCAGAAAGAGAACAGAAAAGAGGTTGGCGGGCGGACAGGTAAATGGAAAAAGAAAAACATTAAGCAAAAAAATGTCCAGTTAATTGCATTCTGGAAGCCATAGAATCAACGAGGTAAAAAAAAGGATGGATTGAATATACCTGCATGAAAAGGCAATATTATCCATTGTTTTAAGAAGAAAAAGATCGGAACATGAAAACCCTCGAATATAGATTTTCCTATGTCAGAAACAGAGCCTATAAGGCTTCAAATGATGCTGAACTGTTGGGTGAAATATTCTAACTTCAACCTTCTGCCAAATCCAATGTGTGCCCTTAGCTCGGCTCTATGTAAAGAAGGATGTATCGAGCCTGGATTAGTAGGAAATAATTCAAGACATGGCTCTGCTAGGATTCCACCCTGAGCCTGGAAGACCATACTGTAGCTTCGGGGACAAAACCATCTTATGTCTGGGCACAGAGATATTGTATGTCAGGGGTGCCCACACCTTAAAATGACCAGCCCAACATGATCTACCCACCCCGAATAAAAATAAATAAATAAAAACTGAGGGAGGTTTGGAATAGCAGCACACTTAAACACACTTAGAAAATGAAATAGTGGGGAAAAAAGCCTTGCCCCCATTCTGTTTGGAAGTGGTAGGTTTTCAGGTTCTTCTGGAAAACAAAGCATTTCCCTACATTTAGAATGAAATGAAATGAAATGATTACTATATTTACCCAGGGTATCTGGGCTAAGCTCAAGAACTTGTTTCCAGCCATGCCCTGCTCATAGAACACATTTCATCGTAGTGGTTCAATGCCTTGTTCAAGGGCACTTCAGCGGTGGTAATTTTAACGTGTCGGACCGCTGATTCGAACTGGCGACCTTCCGGCCACCGCTGCCACAAAGCCGTGAAGGGAGCCAACAGGCCCTTCTTGTCAATCAATCAAGTCACCTTAAGTGGCAGATGTCAAAAAGAGGGGTTCAACTTTTGTTTTTGTATTTTAATTATAATTATTTTGGGGCATGTCATGTGGTCTACCTGCACAGCCTTTGTGATCTACTGGTAGATCACAATCTACCTTTTGGGCACCTCTGCTGTATGTAGTTAATAAAGTTATATTTTCACAGTGGTGGAAAAAGTACTCACATTGTTTTTACTTTAAGTAAACGTATCAATACTGCAATATAGAAATACTTGAGTTAAAAATGTACTTAAAGTACCAAAAGTAAACGTAATGCAGAATGTCCCATTTCAAGTTTGTATAAATAATCTTTGAAAAATAGCAGACCTATACAAGCTCAATATATAGCAGATCTATGAGCTTGTAGATCGGCTATTTTCAAATGGCCGAAATTAAGCCATTATGTTTTGTAATAATAATTAACATCTACAAAGTAACTAGTAACTAACATTTTCAAATAATTGTAGCGGAGTAAAAGTACAATATTTGGATCCAAGATGGAGTAGAAGTAAAAGTACTGCACTTTGAAAATACTTGTCTCCAGTATAGTACAGTCATGTACCTCTATGTTTTGTAATAATAATCAAAATCTACAAGTAACTAGTAACTTTTCACAATGGCTGTCCATACATGTAGATGGCAGCAGGTTTCATGAAGAGCTGTCTACTATTTGCCCACTAGAGGCCGCCCTACACCCAACCAGACCAGGTGGTTTGAACTGACTGACATATTGCTCTCCTATCCTAGAGTCAAGTGCTGCTTTGCTAGGAGGACCACAATGGAAACAAACCCTTAGGGATTTTTCGCGTTACTCTTTTAGCGCCACTGTATAATCGCACCACTTCATTGTTGTTAATAAAGTATTCAATCAATCAATGCTCTCACCATTGGTGCAGAAAGTTGTTCAGCGTTCAGTGGTGAAACGGCGCCATACAGCCTGATCTGCTTGTGAAATAGCAATATTTACCAGTAAGACGCCATAAAGGGCGAGGTCGTGTGCACGCATTCGCCTCGTTGACGGCAGACTGCTGGGCGAGCGCTGGCGCTTTGGCATGGGGGGGTCAGATCAACATGGAATGAATTATGTACTGGCCATATAAGGAGCATGTCTTGAGTTAGCTCTGGTCCATAGCCTTCTACAGCTTCTACGATTCTGCCCTGCAGGCAGAATCGTAGAAGCTGTAGAAAGCTATGGACCAGAGGTAGTCTTGAGTGTACAGTGTATCTGAAATGCGTGGATCTTCGGGGAAGTACCTTGAAGTACCGTGAAGTACCTTCATTATTTTAATTTGTGATGTGAATATACAGTAGCCGTAGGCCTACGCCATATCAATGCTTGTGCCCACATCAACAACATGATGTGGGCATCATTCATCATGTGATGTCCTGATTTAATTGACTTTATTATACCTCAGTCATTTTGTGAAGCAATTGTTTAACTGCTACAAAACAAATGCTGAGTTTATAGTTATTGAACAGTGACTGTGTTCAATAACTTACTTTGTTACAAAAAAGTTCAAAGAAAGTGAAGTGATACAGTTTGCACTTGTTGCATTACAGTTGCACTTTATTGTTTGGTTGTACAGCAGTCTGTTTGGGTGTTGCTAGACATGTATGCAGAGTTAAATTAAATTATTTTACTGTGTTGCTAATCAGGGACGTGCAGATAGTATTAGAGGGGCAGGGGCTGAAATCCCGTTAGGAGGGCACCTTTGGACAAAACGAGCGAAAATAGCTGATCTACAAGCTCACAATGCGTCGCGCTGCGACGCGTTGTGAGCTTGTAGATCAGCTATTTTCGGGACGCAACCCGGCACTCTTTTAGCTAGTGGAGATGCGGTGTACCGACATGGATTTCTAAACAAATTTGTTCAACGCAAAAAAACACTGTTCCAGTTCAGGAGACTTCGGGGGAAAAAGCAATTCTCCTGAATGTCTTTTGATGAATTTTGATGAATTGAACAAGGTGGACCCTCTTGTAAACAAGTGTATTGCTTAATTGGGTTGTCCACTCACAGTTAACAGTTTTTGTATTGAGTTTGTGCTTGAAATGTACTGTAATTCTGCAAACTGTTAATAAATATTTCAATCAATCAATCAATCAATGCTGCCTTCCGGCATGGCATGGATAGGAGCGGCATTTACATTTCTTTCACCGTGGTAAATGCTGCATTCGTGGTCTGGAGAGGGCAGTTGTTTTACAGACGGGTACAAGGGCATGGGCCTTTGATGTCTATGTGTGCACGTCCCTGACAGTGACTGTGTTCAGGACTTTGTTAGAAAAAAAAGTTCAAAGAAAGTAAAGTGATACAGTTTGCACTTGTTGCATTACAGTTGCACTTTATTGTTTGGTTGTACAGCAGTCTGTTTGGGTGTTGCTAGACATGTATGCAGAGTTAAATTCAATTATTTTAGGCCTAGCTGTGTTGCTAGCCTGCTCAGCTCTAATTGGCAATAAATGCAGATTGTAGATACTGGGTTAAAAAGCTGAATTGAAGGTACTTATGCTTCGGGCAATGCATAAGTACCTTCATTATTTTAATTCATGATGTGAATGACTGTACAGTAGCCATGCCCTTGTTGTAGCCTAGGCCATACTTGTAAGCCCCTCAATATGATGTGCGTGGGCATGTCATTCATCATGTGATGTCCTGATTTGACTTATTTAGAACTATACTATTATAATAAGAATTCAAAATTTAGATTTTGTTTGAATTTGATTAGATAGCCTATATTTGTAACTGAAGCTGAATAAACAGGATGGGGGATACCTTGTAAAAGAGACGGTCACGGCCACACAGCCAACTCAAGGTACGGCCACGGAGCAACAAAGAGACGGTCACGGCCACACAGCCAACTCAAGGTACGGCCACGGAGCCGACTTGGGGACCCAACGCAGCTCCTCCAAGGAAAACAAACAAATGAACGGAGCTGAACGTGAATCCCCCCCACCGCCCACCCCTTTTTTTCCCTCACTGTATATGTTTCTTTTCCCTTTTTACCTCCTTTAAGATGAATTCCTGTTCTGTCCTTTGTCTATACAGAAGTGTCTATTTGTACGTCTCTAAATGTTTTTGATTAATTGAACATGGTGGACCCTATTGGAAACAAGTGTAATGCTTAATTGGGTCGTCCACTCACAGTTAACAGCCTTTGTATTGAGTTTGTGCTTGAAATGTACTGTAATTCTGCAAACTGTTAATACATTTTTCGATCAATCGATCAATCAATCAATCAATCAATTGAACTGTACTTCCCTGTGCTTTTTTTTCTCTGCAAACTGTTCATAAAGTATTCAATCAAAACGATGAGTAGAACATACTTATTCTATACTGCAGGAAGTAGCCTACAGAAGAAAGGAGGGAATGGAAAGAGCTGGATTATCTGGAGTAAGAATAAAGGGGATTTATTGTATTTGCTGCATAGTATTACGGTATACCATGGCTCCCCCTATTGGCCGTTTAAGGTACGTACACTCCAGCGCCAGTGCGCATGTGCACAACCCGTATGGAGGCAGCTGCTGCTAAAATCCACAGAAGAACAATGAGAAGAAGTTTGTTAAAACAACATGGCGTCTGACTGTTGACATTTAATATACAAAGAAAACTTAAACGTGCATGTCGTTTCAAAACAGTGTTGTCGTTAAGCAGCAGGAGGACGTTTGTTAGCAGTTCAACCACTGAAACACAGCAGGTAAGATTAACTGATTCACGTTGTGTTTTATCCGTTTAGTCTTATATTTGACACATCTTTTAAGACAATTAAAAAAAGAAAAGAAAAAAAAAGACAACGTAAAATACTTCAATAGACCCAAATAGTAATGTAGAGGACTCCGAAATGAATAGACACGACACCGAAAAATGAAGGAAAGATAATTGTATTGATTCTCAGTCAAATAATGTTGTAAAGATTCAGAGTTACATATAAGCCAGAAAATCCCATTCTCTGAATAATGTCTCTATAGCACTGTAACATTGCTTTTAAGATGAAGGTGGCGCCACAGTTGTTGTGATTGGTTTTGATTGATTGATTGATTGATTTATTAACAGTTTGCAGAATTACAGTACATTTCAAGTACAACTCAATACAACAACTGTTAACTCTGAGTGGACGACACCATAAAGCATTACACTTGTTTACAATAGGGCCCACCATTTTCAATTCATCAAAACAATTAGAGACGTATGAATATACGGATTTAGCGATGACCGATCCAGAGGCTGGCCGAATCCTATTGGCCAGTCAAGGGATGATGTGCTCAAATCGACATGTAAATGATATGAAACGATGATATGAAACCTGTGCCCCTCAGGGCACAGGTCTCCACCAGGGCAGGTTAGGTTGTGGCCTCCTGGTGGCGCTATAATAGGCCAATGTGAAAAGGGTGCCTATTTCTTCTTATGCCTTGGATGGCAATTGGATGATTTGAGGCATTTTGTTCAAAAAATGTGTTTTGCAAAAATCCACCTGTTTGTGGCGCTATAACAGGCCAATGTGAAAAGGTGGGATATATTCCTCAGCCTAGTAGGAACGTCTGTGAAAGATTTGAGGCTTTTTGTTCAAATCGGGCCAATCCTGCAAATTTTGAAAGCCACTGTTAGCCAATCAGGATGGAATATGCAATATCGGACAGATCTGTCTTGATCACATGACTATAGAGATACTGTGTAACGATTTGCGGGATTTCTGGACAACATATGGAGGAGTAATATCAAAAAATTTGTTTTACAAAAGTCGGCCTCCTGGTGGCGCTATAACAGGCCGTTCTGGAAAATGTGGGGCAGAGGTTCATCGTTTGCATCCAGGGAGTGTGTGTGCAAAGTTTGGCATCGACCGGGATAACGGTGCCGGAGATTAGCTGGTAACGGACGGACGGAAGGACGGACGCACACACACACACGGACGGAGTGCAAAACATACTCTCTCCCCATGCCTTCGGCCTGGTGGAGACAATAAATGCTTAAAGGCCAAACTATATATTTTTTCAACCAAGGTTGCTCGAATGCCCCCGCCTCATGTCAAAAACAGCTAAAATCCCTAAAACGAACGAAAGCAGCAAATGAAAAAAAAAAACAACACTCATCTTTAACTTTCTCTAATAACAACCTAAAACATGAACCTTGGTTGAAAAAAACTAAAGTTGTCCTTTAAACATGTAGCTAGATGTAATGTCCACAGAAGTGAACCTTTCAAGCCTGTTTTCTTTCTCTGCAAGATATTATGATTATATAAGCCATATCTCCAAAACTGGTAGGTCAAACTGAACAACCAATATGTCAATTTGAAGCTGTGATTCCCTGCTTTCACATGACATGTAAAAAAATAAATAAAAAAAAATCAATGACTTATAGCCTTGGTCAGAAATGGTCACAGGAGACAAATCTTTGGACAGATCAAATATGGTGTGGCACGTTGTCATGACTATAGGACAAACGTGCAATGCTAATCTAAATCGCATTGGCCGAATGCATCATGACACCGCAGTCTCATTGGCCGAATGCACCATGACACCACAGTCTGATTGGCCGAATGCACCATGACACCACAGTCTCATTGGCCCGAATGCGGATCATGACCCTACAGTGGTCACTCACGACCACCACACCCCTCAATCCCTCCAAACAACTTATATGGGATAATGGCGTCTGTGTCGCCTCTCTTTCTTTTTTTCATTCTACCAAACAATGCACTGTACTCGCTGTGAAGCCTGCTCTCCAATTCAAACACGTTCATCTTCTCCATGAAACCACTTGCTCTTAATGCTACATCCTTATGCTTTGACAGACGGGCTCCGGAAACACGGCCGCCGGTTTTACCGTCGCAACAGTAGGCGGTCCAGAAATAACTGGGCACGTTCAGTCCTTCTGCCACCGTCTGTGTTCCCCTTTTTATCGGCAGCCAGGTCGCTGACGGAACCACCCCGGTCACCGTGTACGCTTTCCCTTTGCATTTGCTTTTCATCTCTAATCGCAGTGGCTCCTCGACCTGCGTCGCCCATTCTTTGTTGTGACTGTCGAGCTGTGGCGCTGCGTTTGTGAGAATGCAGGTGGACTGTCTGCCATCTTTGCCTTCTCCGTAACATAACGGGTACAGGTGGCCTCTGGTGTAATCCTCGTTACCACGGCTGCCGTCCTTAGTATGTGCTGCATAGTCTTTATCCAGAGCCTGGTGATCGTGCAGCTGAAAAGTGGCGTGATCACAGTTTGTCAACCAATTTGAACATTGTATATTGTTTACATAGCCTAACTTTATATACTGTCAAATATCACATGCCACTGTCGGGTGGAAACCTCGTAAGTCCAAAACATTAGGAAATGAAAAAAACGAAACAATAATAATAGCAGCTGTTCAATATTTATGAAAACCCACAGACACTACTCTAGTCTAGACCACCTGGTAAACCTATTTTGTACAGTACATTTACTACTTTTTTTTACATGCGAGACTCACCTCAGGTTCAGTCTTCCATTGTCTGTTCACCTTTCCTTCACTCTTAATATTGGGGTCAAAGGTGTATGCAGAGTACACGGGAATCCTGCGTCTCTTGTCATAGAGAGTGGCAAACCTGGGCGTGCCGCGAAACACCTGGCAGATGGTCGCGTAGTTGGTCGTATCCACGCCGAAGAGGATGCTGGGGATGATGCGTTGGTTCTGGGCCGCCGGGTTGGGGAAGAAGAATTGAGGACAACCTTGATTGTTGTCGGTGAAGCTGTTGACGACCCCTCCCTCAGCCGGCGTCCACAGCATCAGCAGGAGGACGGCCACCAGAGGCAGAGTCTTCATGATGAAGAGGAGGATGAAGAGTTTTCTGTGAGGAGGACACAGAGGAGACTGACTGGAGGAACTCACTGCAGGACATTAAATACTCCACACGTGACCTGGCGAATACCTGCACAGAAGAATGCCTACCCAGTACCCACACCTGACCTGATATTATGGACTTGGACATGACAGGCGTGCGTGCGTGCGTGCGTGCCAGTTTTGTTTTTGGCAGCAAATTTAGATTTTAGTTTTAGTCATAGACTAGTCTCTTGAATAGTTTTCATTTAGTTTTAGTCACATTTTAGCCACCTGGAATGTTTTAGTGTTTACTCTAGTTTTAGTCGACTAACTATCATAAGATTTTTGTCGACCAAATCTACAGTTGATTTAGTCGAACAAAATGTATTTTGGCGGGCCTTGATGGCGTCGTATAATGACTGTTTTTTCACTTGCTGAAAGTAGCTGATCTACAAGCATACAACGTGACGCAGCGCGACGTGTTGTGAGCTTGTAGATCGGCTATTTTCAACATGCAACTAATTGTAAAATGACTTATACTGGATCTCTTGTCCACTAGTCCCTTCCTAACATTTTAGTCTAGTTTTGATTTGTTGACGAAATTGTCTTAGTTTTCATTTAGTTTTTATTCCGTTTTCGCCCGTGGAAAAAGGTAGTTGACGAACATTTTGTGTCATAGTATTAGTCGACGAAAACAACACTGGTGCGTGCGTACCTGCGATGGCTGATGGTTCTGGATTGGTCTCAGGAGGAAGTGGTTCTCCAGTCCGCTGTGGATGGAAGCCGTGCACTGTGACTCGAGACTTGGCACTTCTTTCTCTGTGGCCCTCCTGCTCAGGGGTGCATATATATGTACTTGAAGGAGCAGTGTCGTCATGCCATGTCAAAAGCAGAAACACTGTAAAAAAGCACAGAATTACACAATTACACAGAATTACACAATTGCACTGCATTTGAAGATAAAGACACGCTTCCTCGTTAACTGCATGAGTCACCCTGCACCTTAAAGCCCACACCACACTGTGTGTGTGTGTGTGTGTGTGTGTGTGTGTGTGTGCGCACGTAACTGCACGTATGGGTGATTCCTGAGAAGTCTCCAATGCGCTCGCATTGGTCGCTGTTGCAAAAGCCACGATGACTTCTCAAGAATCACCCATACGTGCACACACACACACACACACACACACACACACACACACACACACACACACACACACACGCTGTTACTTGTACCCCTGAAGGGTGTGTGGGTATTTGTCCGGGATTTGCTGATTGCACTCTGTACAGCACCTTGTAAATATTTGTGTCCTTGTATTGTAAGTTTATGTGGACGTGTGTGTGTGTGTGTGTGTGTGTGTGTGTGTGTGTGTGTGTGTGTGTGTGTGTGTGTGTGTGTGTGTGTGTGTGTGTGTGTGTGTGTGTGTGTGTGTGTGTGTGTGTGTGTGTGTGTGCACGTAACTACACGTATGGCTGATTCCTGAGAAGTCTCTTTGGGATGCCAAAAAAAGCAGCCAAACGGCTCGCGAAATTCTGTGCAATCTCTTCCACTATCGGTAGCCTGTGTGTGTGTGTGTGTGTGTGTGTGTGTGTGATTCTTGAGAAGTCATCGTGGCTTTTGCAACAGCGACCAATGCGAGTCATTGGAGACTTCTCAAGAATCACCCATACGTGCACAGTTCACGTGCGCACACACACACACACACACACACACACACACACACACACACACACACACACACACACACACACACACACACACACACACACATTTGAATCATTTATTTATGTCCACACAAAGGATATGCATACAAGGACACACATATTATAGGTGCATATACATCTGCAAAATCATGGCATGTGTTTTCATGATACACACACAAACACACACGCACAAATTTACTGTATATAATATGGTGATTTCGGGTGTGCCAGTACAGTACAGTGACAGTACAGTACAGGGTACAGTAGAGGGACCCCCACACGGTAACTCTGTCATTTCTCAACCATTTCGGACGCGGGGTGTCTCGCTGGAATCGGGCCGGCACCCTGGGTGCGTTCCTGTGGGTCTGAACGCACCCAGGGGTGCGTTCCTGGGTGCGTTCCTGTGTGGCAGTGGTGCAACTCCCACACGGAGTTGCACCACTCACTTCACACGGGTGTGATTTTTAGTTTTCTCCCACAACTCCCTTCCCAATCCTCCCCACCCACCAACCATCTTTCTCCACGAGGCCAGATACAAACAACATATTTATATTCCACTGTTATGTTCTTAGCTTACGCATGTTTCATGATAACTACTTTTTATGTATGTGATGTATTGGTCATGCTTTTTGTTCTTGCTTAATGTAAGTCGCTCTGGGTTAAGAGCATCTGCTAAATGCCTAAATTGTAAAATTGTATATATACAGGTATAAAACCAATAGATTGAGTTCATAACTAACTAACGAAGAAAGTGATCACAAGGTTATGTTCACATAAATAATTAATACACAATTTAAAAGGGGGGTAAATGTCAGTGCTTCTCAAACTATTTCATGTCAAGGACCCCCAAAAATATATGCAATTGGCCGCCGACCCCCATCTAAAAAATATGTTGTTCCAGGGAACCCCCCAGAATCAAATATTTGAGTTAAAAACATTCGCTGTGAATATATGTTCAAAAATGTGCACGATTTTTCAATAGCTAAAGTATAACAAGCTTAAAACACCAAAAGGGGTCCCCGCCCTGAATGGGTTAATAACATTTAGTGAGAAGAATTAGAACTATACTATATACAAATTAAAAAATGTGATTTTGTTTGAATTTGATTAGATCTATTTGTAACTGAAGCTGAATGAACGTGATGGGGGATCATCCTTGTATTGAACTGTACTTTCCTGTCCTTTTTATTCCATGCAAACATGTTCATAAAGTATTCAATCAAAACCAACCAGACAGTGAGCACTGCACCATGAACAGTAGATACTGCAGGAAGTACAGAAGATACAGTAGGAGCTGGCAATGGAAAGAGCTGGGTTAGCTGGAATAAGAATAATGGTGTAACTGCATAGTATTACGCTATACCATGGCTCCCCCTATTGATCGTGTATGGTACGTACACTCCAGTGCCAGTGCTTTTGATTGATTGATTAATTGATTGAAAGATGTATTAACATGCAGAATAGGTAAATGTCAAGTACAACAAGTTAACTGTGCACAACACCATAAATACAGCATATCGTGAGGGCTGACACGATTTCAAATTTATAGGTTGACTAATAATTGTTACACAAATACTTTTGGCTTCATAATCACAAATTGCACAGGGCAGATATGAAAAATAATACATTCAAATTAGATCAAAAACAATAAGTGACCAAAGTTACTTTGTGACTTCTTGGTCCCTTAATAAAGGACCAAGTCCTTTCAGGACTGCTTGGTCCTTTAATAATAATAATAATATTTTTTAGTTTAGTTTATTTGAACATCTTCACAGAACAGATTCAAGTGCACGGTTTACATCAGCAGAGAAGGAAAAAAATAATGAAGACCCGTGAAGGTGATCAAAAGGCATGGGCTGAAGCTTAAAAGCTTATAAGTGCCCATCCTACTCACAGCACAGCATTAGAAATACTCAGCATAATTATCAGTTTAACAATACATTAATCAGAGACAAAAAAAGAGAAAAACAAATAACAACCCTACACCCAACCCACACCCGTGTCACTGTAGAGATCCACCAGGATCCATAGTGATTATGACTGCTTTAGTTAGATATTAGTATTGTTTAACACACACACACACACACACACACACACACACACACACCCACACACACCTATGATAAACTGTATTTAGCCAGGGTAATACGCTTGAGCAATGTTTTGAATTGTGATATATTACTGCTGTGTTTGACATCCTCTGTCAAGCCATTCCAAATCTTCACCCCACAGACAGAGATACACATACTTTTTCGAGTGGTATTTATACTGGGTTGTTGGAAGTTTAAGTCCCATCTCAATAATAAGGGCAGTCACGGTTACACATTTAAGTTAACTATTAATTGTCAAAGCAAACAAAAAGGTAGGCGCACACCAACAGTGGGGAGGTACTGACCACGGGAGACACACTTTAAAATAGAAAGGAGAGGTCGCACAGATCGTAGTCACGATGCCAAAAATATGTTTTATTGTTACCAACGTTTCGGCAAACAAGTTGCCTTCTTCAGGTTGTGACTATTAATTGTCACACATAATTGTGTTTAAGATGTAACGCAGAAACCTGTGGCCTGTAAAAGGTAGAATGTGGCCTAGTCCTTAATGGATTAAGTATGTCTGTATCTGTTATAGATTATTGCTCAAATAAACCGTACATTATCTGTCAAACTGTGATCCATTTATTAGACTACATGCATGTGTACATAATAATTACAATAAAATAACCCCAAAACAAAATTGTTGACATACTGTATAGGCTACATAGCATGCTGAATATTGATGCATTGCTGCCACCTGCTGGACGTTTTAAAACATTGCAGAAATGTCTAATTAAGTAGGCCTACAAATTAAATGATTGCAGTACTGTGATCCTAAATTGATTGTTGATTGAAGCCAAGACATCGATTGGCATATTTCACAATTTCTTTTAAACTGGCCGATCTGTCATTGACACGTTGTGAGCTTGTAGATTTGCTATTTGAATTATTTAAACGTTTTATAAAAATCACACCCGTGTGAACTGAGTGGTGTAAGGTATTATATAGCCTGATCAGCTGTGTTCTGACGTAATGTCTGACGTAATGAAATCAGCATCAACCAATCAGCATCAACCATGCTCATTTTTTTTGCACAGACAGACAGACAGACAGACAGACAGACAGACTAACAAAGCCAGTTGTAGGAGTGGTTTACACCACTCAAAAATAGTAATGGCAAAGAAGTATATAGGGTAGGCGCGTATCATCATCATCATCATCATCATCAAACCAGGAAGTTATGCAGGAACGCCTACTGAGTGGCAAAAACTACTTTCTGGCCTTGACAGCCCATGCATTCAAACAGAAAAGTCCTATCTGAATGCATAACATGACTCACTTAGGCGCGTATCATCATCATCATCATCATCCAACCAGGAAGTTATGCAGGAACGCCTACTGAGTGGCAAAAACTACTTTCTGGCCTTGACAGCCCATTCATCCAAACAAGAAAATCTGAATGCATAAAATGACTCACTTTGTCTGTCGCTTTGCCACTTGTTTTGCCATTCACTTTATGCATGCGCATACCCTCTAGGGATAAGGTCGGGCGGGGTAAGGCAGCTCACAAAATAGGGCCCTATGATAGACTGCCATTAATAATGCGGTCGCAGTTTACTATGAAAACCTGTCAGTCCGTCACGCCTTGTGACACGCTCCATATATGGCCAATACAGAATTAATTCCATATGTCGATCTGACCTCATCAAACCCTGTACACTCAGGACACTTAACCCCCTGCTGCCACCCTTAGATCTCCAAATATGGAGCTACGGTATGTTGATCTGACCTCATCTGACCTCATCAAACCCCCCATATATGGCCAGTACAGAATTCAATTTCATTCCATATGTTGATCTGATCCCCCATGCCAAAGCGCCAGCACTCACCCAGCAGTCTGCCGTCACGTCACCCAGATGTTGCTTGTCGCCCTCAGGGCGTCGTACTTGTTTTTTCTTGCGCGAGCAGAGCGTGCAAGTATTGTGGTCGGCTGGACCAAAAGTGGTATGTATGTATGGTATGGTAGTCCCTAATTGGCTGTTGATGGTGACGTAATTAAGATATATTTAAATGTTGGTGGGTAAAAGGCAGTGTTGTCAAGTAACTAAAGTAATATATTACTTTCAGTAATATATTACTTTTTCCAGTAACAACTAGTGACGTAACTAGTTACTTTCACACTTACTTTTTTTCCAAACTAACATGTTACTATTTCCACGAGCCTTGGTGGAACTGTGGGTTTTAGTGTTTATTTATAATGGTAGACTGGGTTGCGGTCGAGTTGCTTTGCAGGCTGCTGAATTGATATGTCAGTTTTAGCGCCAGATTTGTAGATTGGTGTTATCACTGCAACTTTCCATTGAGGGGGAACAGTGCGTTGTCTGATGGACAGATTTACCAGATGTGTGAACGGTGCCACCAGAGATTCAGCATTTGTTTTTAAAAAGTTTGTATCGAGCCCATAGGCATCCTTGGCTTTGGATGCTTTCAGTGATCTGATGATATTTACCACCTCGGTTTCCGTAATTTCCTCTAGGTTAAAGATGGGGAGGTCTTTTTGGATAGGGCGGGGTACAAACTTGGAGGGTTTAAACTTTGTGTTATTTCGCTAACAAAGTTTAGAAAAAACATAATGGGGCGACTGTGGCTCAGGAGGTAGAGCAGGTCGTCCAATGATCCATGGGTCGGCGGCGTCCTTGGGCAAGACACTGAACCCCAAATTGCTCCCGATGTGCTGGTTGGTACCTTGCATGGCTTCCGCCGCAATCTGTGTATGAATGGGTGAATGTAATGCACAATCTATGCCTTGGATAAAGGCGCTATATAAATGCACCATTTACCATAATTAGGTTACTAGCAAGGGTTTGGGGATCTTTCACCAGGGTGTTGTCTATTTTTAGTTCTAAGCTATTGTTGTTTTGTTTGTAATATTTCCCTGTCAGTTTGTTAATGCACTCCCAGACTTTGTTACCATTTCCTTTAGCACTTTCTATGATATAGATATACAATTAGGAATTGGGTGACTTGGTTTCGGGCATATGCCCAGTGGGCCACCCAATGAATGGGCTGCTCCATCCATTCCTTTTCTTTTCTCCATTCCATTTCCTTTTTGACGCACGCACGCACGCACGCACGCACGCACGCACGCACGCACGCACGCACGCACGCACGCACGCACGCACGCACGCACGCACGCACGCACGCACGCACGCACGCACACACGCACGCACACACACACACACACACACCATCATATGTAGGCTACCTAAGAAAAAGTATCTGGTGTTAAGATGTATTTAAGTATCAAAAGTGTCTACTTCTCTTTCCTTTCAGAATAATGCAGCTTTCAAGTACCGGTACTTCAGCTGTTTTTGTAGCTGTTTCGGAGTTTTGAGTGGCTGTTGTCCATTACACCAAAGAAAGAAATCTCCTCTTAGCTAATTTTGTCTTCCAATTTCTCCGTCTCCAATATGGTTGCACCTGTCTTTCAGTGTCCTGGGCTGAATGAGGGTCTAACTCTCCATGATTGATTATAATGAAGCACATATAAGGGCTTGTGCTCTTATAAGCCGGATGCTAGGGGAAGAAAGGGAAAAAATACCATTCCTTAATACGAACATGCATAAGCACTTCACCATGCTTCACAATACTATTATATTTCAGTATAAAAGTGGTGGTATTAGGGCTTGTTTGTTTGTGTGAGCCGAAACTGGACCCGAAACTGGTTCCCAAACATTACAAGTCCATAGACTTGGCTGCCACATGACATCATGTCTGAAAGCCAGACAAAATAGTCAACCTATACTCAGTACTCTACAGCCTTTCTAGAAGTTTACTCTAGTAAAAGTAAAATAAATTGTCTTGGAAATGTACTGGAGTAAGAGTAATAAGTATCAAAAAAATCTAATACTCAAGTAAAGTACAAATCCTCAGAATCAGTACTTAAGTACATTTACTCAGTTACTGTCCACCTCTGTATTTTACATATTTCAAAGATGGCGACTATCTACGATACGATACGATACAACTTTATTGTCAGCTTGCACTGAAATTTGCTTTGCGTCCATGACGTCACCGTTCAAGATACATACAGGACATACACAATACATTACAGAAGATACATTACAGGACACACATCACAGAAGCAGACAGGAACAAGAACAATAGAACATATCCTCTTGGTTTACCAATTTTGGTTTAAAAGCAGAACGGACTGGTGTACAAAAGAGTTCTTTAGCCTGTTTTTCTTATATTTAGGGACTATAAACCGCCTCATGGAGGGCAACAGTTGATTTTCATCATTTAAAACATGTAAGGGGTCAGAGGAGATACTCTTTGCCAGTCTGTCTTTAAATGAATGTAACACGACCTCAACAATCTGACAATTTGTTTTACTTTCCTTAACTTTGTAATTTTTTGCAAACTTGGTGACTATTTTGTACTTTTTGAGCATTAGAAACACATTGGAATGCTCCTATTCATGATTAAATCCATCTAGAGATTTGTTTATTACAAATACTATATGGCCTATATATCAAAAATGTTATGTAACATGAAGTTTCATCCGGTTATGAGTGTAGAGTTGTTGAAATAGATTAAGATCAAGCTGGAGAAAATAAACAATCTGTGTCTTCTTCTTTTCCTTTCGGATTTTCCCTTCGGGGGTCGCCACAGCGAATCATCTGCCTCCATCTTACCCTGTCCCCTGCCTCCTCTTCTCTCACACCAACTAACTTCATGTCCTCTTTCACTACATCCATAAATCTTCTCTTTGGTCTTCCTCTAGGCCAGGGGTGGGCAACTTTGAAGATGGAGAGGGCCATTATATTTCCACACTCACTCCAGAGGGGCCACGTTGCATTATACTGTCGTAGCAAAAATAGATCTACAAGCTCAAAACGCGTCGCACTGTGACATTTTGAGCTTGTAGATCTATTTTTGCTATATTTGAATTGAAATCCTGAATTATTTTTTAAATGGAATCCTGAAAATGAACATTCTTATTTAATTTCAAATGCCTAACGTTATGAACTAAATACAAATTACATTGGACATAAAAAAGACAATAGCATTTTAATACTAGTCATTAAGCTACATGAAGTAAAGTGGGTCATGTTTGCACGTTTGGAATTGTAAAAGCTGAAATAAATAATTAACATGAGAGCCCCATTAAGTGGAGGTGAGGGCCGCATGTGGCCCCCGGGCCGCCAGTTGCCCACCCCTGCTCGAGGCCTCCTGTCTGGCAGTTCCAACCTCAGCGTCCTTCTACCGATATACTTACTATCCCTCCCAAACCATCTCACTATCCTCCTCTGTACGTGTCCAAACCATCTCACTATCCTCCTCTGTACGTGTCCAAACCATCTCACTATCCTCCTCTGTACGTGTCCAAACCATCTCACTATCCTCCTCTGTACGTGTCCAAACCATCTCACTATCCTCCTCTGTACGTGTCCAAACCATCTCACTATCCTCCTCTGTACGTGTCCAAACCATCTCACTATCCTCCTCTGTATACGAGTCTAAACCATCTCACTATCCTCCTCTGTACGTGTCCAAACCATCTCACTATCCTCCTCTGTACGTGTCCAAACCATCCCACTATCCTCCTCTGTACATGTCCAAACCATCTCACTATCCTCCTCTGTACGTGTCCAAACCATCTCACTATCCTCCTCTGTACGTGTCCAAACCATCTCACTATCCTCCTCTGTACGTGTCCAAACCATCTCACTATCCTCCTCTGTACGTGTCCAAACCATCTCACTATCCTCCTCTGTACGTGTCCAAACCATCTCACTATCCTCCTCTGTACGTGTCCAAACCATCTCACTATCCTCCTCTATACGTGTCCAAACCATCTCACTATCCTCCTCTGTACGTGTCCAAACCATCTCACTATCCCTCCTCTGTACGTGTCCAAACCATCTCACTATCCTCCTCTGTACGTGTCCAAACCATCTCACTATCCTCCTCTGTACGTGTCCAAACCATCTCACTATCCTCCTCTGTACGTGTCCAAACCATCTCACTATCCTCCTCTGTACGTGTCCAAACCATCTCAGTCTGGCGCCTCTGGCTTTATCTCCAAAACATCTGACATGTGTTGTCCCTCTGATGTACTCGTTCCTGATCCTTTCCATCCTTGTTACTCCCAGAGAGAACCTCAACATTTTGGTCTCTGCTCTACCTCCAGCTCTGCTTCCTGTCTTTCTGACTATCTCTAAAACATAAATGTGTAAACTACAGATGTAATTTTATTGAAACAAGAGAATAATAGCATAAGAGCTAAGAGCATAATAATAGTTTAATAATTTATGCTGAGCATTAGTCAAAGGTATCAAATGTTAACAGTATGTTTAAATTGGAAACACGCGCAAGCACACACACACACACACACACGCTCCGTCCGATTCCTCGCGGAGAATACCTTTTTTTGTCAAACTATCACAATATTAACATTTGAACAAAACATTGATTGATTGATTGATTGATTGATTTATTGATTGATTGCCTACTTTATTAACGGTTTTCAATTTGTACAAGCCCTTAATTGGGGCTTGTTTCCATTGTGACCCTGAACAATATACAAACAAATAAACAATGAACAAACAAACACTTGTTGTACTACCTTTAATTTAACATGCAAAGTGTGTAGCCTATTGTGGAGAATGTGGACTGACAGTGACTCCACCCAGTAGGCCTATACCATCATCATCATCATCATCATCATCATCATCATCTGAAAATGATTTACTCCTCGCGATCAACGCGAGACTGGAATTAATCTATATCAAAGGGGAGGGGGGAGTTGTTTAATCGGATTAGGCAGCCAGCTAGGTCTCTCTCTCTCTCTCTCTCTCTCTCTCTCTCTCTCTCTCTCTCTCTCTCTCTCTCTCTCTCTCTCTCTCATTGGGACGGTGTGGCGTGTGTTTACGCACCGCACGTTATCACTTCCTACCCGAGCAGATCAGCAGCTCCACATTTTGTTCACCCCTATAGCTGGTCTTTTCAATCAAATGAAAACGCAAGGATTTTAAGGATTATCGCCTTTCTTCTTCAGAAGTGAATCTATATACCTTTTTTGCTTTTCGGCCGGCCGGGGGAAACAAGAAGAACGTACAACGCGCGACGTTCATAAAAGTTTCGGGTTTGTATGACTGACTGACTGACTGACTGACAACACAACAACTCGATCGTCCGGCGCCGGCGCTGGCGGTAGGTTCGATGATGATGGACCCGGTTTCACTCTGCCGATCAGGCGGCTGCACTTCCAAGTTCTCTCGCCGCTACGGTTCTGGTTAAAGTTGGGAAGGAGAGAGAGAGAGAGACGTAGGCTACAGACCACCACCAGAGGATGATGTCTCACTCTTATCTTCTGCGGCCCCGAGGTGGACGGCGGTGACCCCCCCTATAGGGGGTCCGGACCGGACCGGACCGGACTGGACCGGGGGGCGGGTTGGGTGCTTTTTAGGTTAGAATGATCAATGACGTTCAGATGTTATTTTTTTATTTATTTTTATTTTTTAGTTAAATGGTTCTAATCACGGACGACAGGCGCAGAAGCGGGGGGAGCAACGCTCAGGTCCACCCGGCCAAGACCTCTGAAAAGGACTGCCAGGTAGTCTATATTATATGGGCTTTTTTCACGTCTATAGGAGTAGTATTAGTATAGGACCCCCCCATCTGAAGAAGTACTCACATTTGTTCTTAAGTAAATAATAATAATAATAATATCAGTATTGCAATGTATAGAACATGCTCTGTACGTTACAAGTAAAATAAGAAAGTATAGTAAAAGTAGTAGTCAGTAAAAGTATGCTACATTGTACAAACTTTCCCTTTGTTTACCTTCCTGTTTTTAAAGAAGTGTATATTTGTACTTCTCTAAATGTTCTGATGAATTGAAAATGCTCATGCTGCACCCTGTTGTAAACAAGTGTGAGTGCTTCATCATGGTGTGTCCATGAAGTAATCAATCAGAAATCAAAATGTGGCAGCGGTGGCCGAACGGATTGCGGAGCGGTCTTGATACCGGAAGGTCGCCAGTTTGAATCAGCGGTCCGACACGTTAAAATTACCACCGCTGAAGTGCCCTTGAACAAGGCATTGAACTACGATGAAATGTTCTATGAGCAGGGCCTGGCTGGAAACAAGTTCTTGAGCTTAGCCCAGATACCCTGGGTAAATATAGTAATCATTTCATTTCATCATCAATCAATCAATCAAGTAAGCTCATTATGCAGAATGTCACCATTTCACTATGCATCTTTAGAAAATGGCAGATCTACAAGCTCACAATGCATGTCTCAAGGCACTGTGAGCTTGTAGATGGGCTATTTTTCAAATAGCCGAAATGTTTAGGCTATATAGGGTTGAAGTGGTTAGTGTGTTTTGTATAATAATAATAATAATAATAATAAAAATCTACAAAGTAGCTAACGTTTTCAAAAGAGGCCTACGCCTCTCAGATGTAGGCTAGTGGAAAGCATTGGAAATATATTGTACTTACCGGTAAGTATAGTAATTGAGTAAATGTATACTTTACACCAGGGGTTCTCAACCCGTGGGTCGCGACCCCTCGGGGGGTCGCCAAATTATTTTAGGGGGTCCCCAAATTATTAAAAAAAAAAAAAAAAAAGATTTTTTTTTAATTTTATTTTCACGATTTTTCAAAAATAGCAGACCTACAAGTTCATAGCGCGCCACTCGGTGGCGCGCTATGAGCTTGTAGATCTGCTATTTTTCAATAGCTAAATTATAACAATGCTTAAAACATCAAAAGGGGTTCCCGCCCAAAATGGTTTAAGGTTATTGTAGCAGTCAATTTATATTGGGGGTCGGGAGGGGGCGGGGCGGGGGTCCCGAGACATTGCCAAAGCATTTCCGGGGGTCCCCGGCCAAAAACGTTGAGAACCCCTGCTTTACACCACTGAAAGCAGGTTAAACCGCCTCAAAGACCCCTGGGGGTCCCCGGACCCCACTTTGAGAACCCCTGCTCTAGTCTAGCTATAACCAGTTGACCATGTGAAGAAGTCTGGACACCTCAACGTTATATTGATTTGTCATTTGTTATGTTATTATATGAATGGTGACAACATGGTTTGAAAATGACAGTTTTCTGAAAAAGCTATGTTTCTATGTCAGTCGTTCTTCGATTTTTCAAAAATAGCAGATCTACAAAGCTCGTAGCGTGACACTCGGTGGCACGCTACGAGCTTGTAGATCTGCTATTTTTCAATAGCTAAAGCATAACATAATGCTAACACCAAAGGGGGTTCTTGCCCAAAATGGGTTAATACACTATAATCTGTGGAGTGTAGGATAGCCAGACATTTCGTAATAATGACCACTCACTCATTGTGTTCACGTCATGTATTCTTATTTCAGACCATTGGCATTTTCCAAAGCATACTTTTATTGATTCATTCATTACCCAATCACATATCACAATATAGAGCTATTTAACTTTTTTTATATAACCCATTTAGACGTCGAAATAAAAAAAAACGTTCGCTCTGAAAGAATATATATTCAAAGATGTATGCCGCATTTTACGATTTTTCAAAAAATAGCAGACCTGCTATGAGCTTGAAGATCTGATTTGTTTCAATAGATTTTCTGCCTTTCTGAGCTGCAATGAAAACAGGCAAAACAGTGAAAACAGTGACATCTGCTGGCAAATCCCATTGACATATATGGGATTTTCTGTCTCTTACATCACAAACAGCAGGAAACTCAGAACACCTGTTTGAGCCAGAAAACCCCAAACCACAGAAAATCTACTGAATGTTAAAAGTTTTTTTGGGTGCAATTGAGCTCAGAAAACCTAAGAAAAATTACAAAAAAAAAGAATGTCACAATCCCTTTTAAGGAAGAGTCCGTGGAATCCGTGGAGGATGAAGAAGATGCCGAGGAGGTGGACTTCGAGGACGTGTACGACACGCGGAGTGTCATGTCGGACGACTCCTTCTACCCGCCGGACGACGTGTTGGGGGACGGCGCCCGGCGGCGCTCCTCGGCGGCGGTCCCCACCGGGCCTGTGACCTTCTACCAGGCGTGCAGCCGCAACAACCCCACCGTGCTGCGCTACATGTTACGACAGGGAGTGGGCCAGGACCAGGTCATGGAGACCGACAGGAATGAAAGGGTACGTGTTTAAAAGCTAATTTACGTCACATTTGGCGGACATTTGACCTCATTTCTCCTTTCATTGTCAATGGCAAATATGAGACGTGTGGGGACAACATTTACGTCATAAAAACATCCAGACCCCTAGGACCGTGCCCAGGGGGGCGGCCCGGTTCCGGCGAGCCTTCCCGTGTCCGAAACGGTCGAGAAATGACAGCGTTATCGTTTTGCCTCTTTCCGTGCTCTGATGGACACATAGTCCATAGGCCAGATGCCTCATTATCGGATATCGTTGCCATACGAAGGGACAATGTGATTTTTGTATTTGCGAATGAAGTGAGCACTAACTATAGAAAACTGACAAAACTGTCTGTCTGTGTGTCAGTCTGTGTGTCACGCTGTAACACCACCTGGCCGCCACCAGAGGGCAACTACGAACTGAAATTGGAATGATACAGAGGTGTGTGTGTGTGTGTGTGTGTGTGTGTGTGTGTGTGTGTGTGTGTGTGTGTGTGTGTGTGTGTGTGTGTGTGTGTGTGTGTGTGTGTGTGATATAAATAATATTTAGGTAGTTTCTGATTTAGTAGGTAAAAGCTTTTGGATGCACACATCTGTCAAAATCAATCAAAGCCAAAGAATAAAAATGAGTTTTAAAAACGGGTAATGTTGGAGCCAGCCTGGCATGGTTAGGTATAGCTGTGGTTCCACAGTTTTGGAGCCATAACCGAGAAGGCTTGTTGCCTCGTGTTAGGGACGACAAGCAGCAATTGGCCATATTCTGACCGCAGCCATCTTGCCAGCAAGGTGCTAACCAGGTGCAACTTCCCATAGACAGCCCATTCATCCAAACAGAAAAGTCCTATCTAATTACATTAAACAACGTCAAAATCACAAACATTGCAGCTGTAGGGAAAGCATGAATTATCCTCTTTCAATCTGTAAAGTGTTTGTTTCATAAAAATCCACGTAGACATTTTATGAGCTATACTTCCTGTCAAGAAATTTGTAGGAGTTTGGAGTGAGCGGACGGGGTCGACATATGCCCTTACTGAGCTGCATGCAAGACACTTGCCTTGTGTCTGACACCTGACTAAAATATATATCTTGTTGTCGGGCAGAAACCTCCAAATTGTAACTTTTTGTAGTTTTCCGTACTGTATTACAGCGTCACACACAAGCATCAAAAGTAGCATATTTTTGAGTGGTGCAACCACTCCAAGGAACAGCAATGTCCGTGTTAACCTATGTGACTATGTGTAGCAGTAGGGGCAAAAGTGGCGCTGTTGTGCCAGAAACAGAGAGAGAGATAGTGCTGCACTGTTGCCTGCTAATGAGAGAGAGAGAGAGAGAGAGTGGGGGGGGTCTGGGGGGGCAGGGGGAGAGGGGAGAGGGGAGTTGCACCACTCAGTTAACACAGGTGTGATTTTTTTTATTTCAATCCTGAAAAAGTAACTGTTTGTCCACCATCTATACATTTCTTGGATGTGCTACCTTTTTTGAATTTTGTAAATTCCTATTTTTTTTAATGTATACTGGATTTGGGTTTTGCACTCCACTGAAAACCACACCGCTGATGTGCAACCTCTTTTTCTCATTTACATTTCTGCGTGTTGTCACTGCTGTTGTAGCCGTACTTGTTCACGTGTCCGTGAGGAGCCCCCAGGCCCCCCACCGTGAGGTCCCCCCAGGCCCCCCACCGGGAGGAGCCCCCAGGCCCCCCACCGTGAGGACCCCCCAGGCCCCCCACCGGGAGGAGCCCCCAGGGCCCCCCACCGGGAGGAGCCCCCAGGCCCCCCACCGTGAGGAGCCCCCAGGCCCCCCACCGGGAGGAGCCCCCAGGCCCCCCACCGGGAGGAGCCCCCAGGCCCCCCACCGTGAGGACCCCCCAGGCCCCCCACCGTGAGGACCCCCCAGGCCCCCCACCGGGAGGAGCCCCAGGCCCCCCACCGGGAGGACATAGCACCTAGCTCTGTCCTCGTTTTCGTCGACTACCTTTTTTCACTGAGGAAAACTAAATGGAAACTAAATGAAAACTAAGCTATGGTGACTAAAACTATGACTAAATATACTGTCGATTTTGTCAAACAAAAACTAGACTACAATGTTAGGAAGGGACTAGTGGACAAGAGATCCAGTATAAGTCATTTTACACTTGGTTGCATGCTGAAAATAGCCGATCTACAATCTCACAACGTGTCGCACTGCAAAGCGTTGAGCTTGTAGATCGGCTATTTTCAGCAAGTGAAAAAGCCCGCCAAAATACATTTTAGTCCTGTAGATTTAGTCGACTAAAATCATGGGATTTTTAGTTGACTAAAACTAGACTAAACACTAAAACATTCCAGGTGACTAAAATGTGACTAAAACTAAATTAAAAAGTTTCAAGAGACTAAAATAGAAATTTGCTGCCAAAAAAACAACACTGCGGCCAACACTCCCTGCTGACAGGCCCCGCCCCCAGCCCGTAGTGAGTGCGTGACGTGTGGTGACAAATATCACCCTCACCGCCTGGCTTCCTACCCCGAACATGGGAGCCGCGGTAGGACAGCAGGAGAGCACACATGGCAGTCGTTTTTGAAAAAACTCATTCCTATACTCTTCCTTACACACCCGTATACGGTATACCGGGCCATTCGGAACCCCATACTCAAGGACACTTTGAGACCGACTCACTGGTGTAGCCAGAGTGTTTCCAGTGAGCCGACATGCACAAAAAGCAGCACCCTGACTTTGGAACAGAGCTTTAATTAGTATCATCGGTAGCACCTGTGAAGGAAGGAAGTAGGGAAGGGGCCCGGAAGTATAGGAAGAGTTCTTCTGTGTGTGTATACCCTTTTGTGTTCCTGTAGATATACACTTGACAAAGCCGGATGCAGCACGGTGGATTCAAACCCCTATAGGGCCCCCTTATCAGAACGCGTTCACAAACCCGTTCACTGTAGTCTAGGACCTGGCTAAGGTATGTATATGCACTTCATTTAGGAGATAATATCTCAATTGTTCTTGGCTAATATGACCCCCCGCGAACAACTTGGGAACTGTGAGAAATTCTCTATCCGGGGCGAAATACCCGGACATGACCACGCCCTTTTTAAAATGGCCGCTAGTTCAAACATGGCTCTATTTTCTAAACTGTTGGAGCTACAGATGTGCTCAAAATGTTCAGAAAACTCATGTTTGTTGAATCCGTGCCCGAGCCAGCAACTTTCCAGGTCATCATAGTGGCCAAATCCAATATGGCCGCCAGTCCGCCACCTGAAAAAGGTTTTGTCTACAACTTTTGAACCAGATGAGCTATGAATGCAAACTTGTTGTCTAAATCATGTTTTTTGACAATTAGAAACATTTTGGAATGCTTATCTGTATGACTGGGTGTGGCTGAACCTCTATTTTACCAGAGGTGGACAGAGTACTCGACCCCAGTACTTGAGTACAAATACGACCTGTTCAGATTTCCACTATAAGTTAAAGTAGCTCAGTCAAAATGTTACTTGAGTAAGAGTGAAAAGGTATGTGCTATTAAATGTACTTAAGTATTCAAGAGTAAAAGTAAATTCAGGCCTTGACTGGCCACTTGACGTACAGGGCATATGCCGGTGGGCCACCCAATGAATGGGCTGCTCCATCCATTCCTTTTCTCCATTCCATTTCATTTTTGACCCTGTCCAGCCCTGCGCACACACGCACACGCACGCACACACACACACACACACACACACACACACACACACACACACACACACGTAGGCTACTTAAGAAAAGTGTTACGATGTATTTAAGTATCAAAAGTAAAAGTATTAAAGACCTTTTCATGGTACAAAGAAAAAGAACAGACAGACATGTCTACTTCTCTTTCCTTTCAGAATAATGCAGCTTTCAAGTACCGGTACTTCAGCTGTTTTTGTAGCTATTTCTGAGTTTTGAGTGGCTGCACCAAAGAAATAATTGTCCTTCTAGCTAGTTTTGTCTTCCACTATCCACTATCCACTATGGTTTCATCTGTCCTTCAGTGTCCTGGGCTGAATGAAGGTCTAACTCTCCATTATTGATTATAATGAAGCACATCATAAGACCTTGTGCTCTTATAAGCCGGATGCTTAGGGGGAAGAAAGGGAACAATTCCTTAATACAAACATGTAAGCACTTCACCATGCTAGTCGGCCTCCAATATTTCAATTCAATTCAAAGGGCTTTATTGAAAGAGCTCTTTCACTACATCCATAAATCTTCTCTTTGGTCTTCCTCTAGGCCTCCTGCCTGGCAGTTCCAACCTCAGCGTCCTTCTACCGATATACTTACTATCCCTCCTCTGTAAGTGTCCAAACCATCTCACTCTCCTCCTCTGTATGTGTCCAAACCATCTCACTATCCTCCTCTGTACGTGTCCAAACCATCTCACTATCCTCCTCTGTACGTGTCCAAACCATCTCACTATCCTCCTCTGTACGTGTCCAAACCATCTCAGTCTGGCCTCTCTGGCTTTATCTCCAAAACATCTGACATGTGCTGCCCCTCTGATGTACTCATTCATGATCCTATCCATCCTTGTTACTCCAAGAGAGAACCTCAACATTTTAGTCTCTGCTACCTCCAGCTCTGCTTCCTGTCTTTCTGACTATCTCTAAAACATAAATGTGTACAGATGTAATTTTATTGAAACAAGAGAATAATAGCATAAGAGCTAAGAGCATAATAGATGAATAATGTATGCTGAGCATTAGTCAAAGGTATCACATTTTAACAGTATGTTTAAATTGGAAACACGCGTGAGCAGACACACACACACACACACACACACACACACACACACACACACACACACACACACACACACACGCTCCATCCTTTAGATTCCAAACGGAGAAGACCTTTTTTTGTCCTGACCAACTTCTATATATATCGAGGTGCAAAGGATTCCAGCTTTGCATTATTCCATGGTGTCCTTCAAAAAAGGACAAAGTTAAAGTAAGTAAAACAAATTGTCAGATAGTCGCCATCTTTGAAATATGCAAAATAGAGGTTCAACCACACCCAGTCATAAAGATGATCATTCTAAAATGTTTCTAATTGTCAAAAAACATGATTTAGACCAGTGTTTCCCAACCTTTTTTAGGCCAGGGCACACTTTTCATAGCCAAAATATCCCAGGGCACACCTAGATTGTGTGTGTGTGTGTGTGTGTGTGTGTGTGTGTGTGTGTGTGTGTGTGTGTGTGTGTGTGTGTGTGTGTGTGTGTGTGTGTGTGTGTGTGTGTGTGTGTGTGTGTGTGTGTGTGTGTGTGTGTGGGGGGGGGGGGGGGGGGGGGGGGGGGGAACCAGAACAAAAATATTGACTCACATGTAGGCCTACACAAGATGTAATAAAGAAATGCTAGGAATCTAGGTTGGATTATATATATACCGGTAGGCCTATAGTGTTTCCTGTCTGACCTACAAATACTTTCATCACGTCGCGCATGATCAATAATAAAGTTTTGAGTGCATGCACTGCACACACATTAAGTTAAGAACGTCATCACACTGGTACCTCGCTCAGTGAGTGTGTGTGTGTGTGTGTGTGTGTGTGTGCGTGCGTGCGCGTGCGCACAAAGCAAAGTTCTTTGTTTACCCAGGGTGAATGGACTAAGCTCGAGATGCTTGTTTACATCCAGACCCTGCTCATAGAACATTTCATGGTAGGGGTTCAATGCCTTGCTCAAGGGCACTTCAGCGGTGGTAATTTTAACGTGCCGGTCCGGGGATTCGAACTGGCGACCTTCCGATAACAAGACCGCTCCGCAAACCGTTCGGCCACCGCTGCCGCGCGCGCGTGTGTGTTTTAACTTTGTCCCTGTGTAGCAATCTGGCCACGCTGAATCACACGCGGTGAACCCATAGAGTATAAAGAAGGATAGAGACTGATCTGGCGCGAAGCTCCGCCCCCACCGCTATTTATGTCAGTGGAAGTTGCTCAGTGGCGTTTTGAAGCACCCGGAAGGACCGTCTCAAAGCGTCTACTTCCGCATTGGACCACCAAATTTTGGTGGTCCAATGCGGAAGTGCAACCGAGCGCTCAATGTTAAAGCCCAGCTGCACAGGGTTTCCCGGTCATGAATCCACGGGTCCGCCTGTAATCCCTCCTCTTACCACTAGGGCCCAGTGCTTCAACGTTGGAGTGCCTCACTGGCCCCTTGGGTGAACCGTTGGTTCAGCGCAGTCAGGCAGGACTCCTTTCCATAAACTTCACTTGAAAGTTACGTTTGGCAAACTTAAATAATTGTGCGAACTTCTAACATGAAGGATCTGGCTCTTCTCTGCGTGGCATGTCTCTGTCGCCTGTGTGCCGTCAAACATGCAGTCGAGTGCAAGCGCTGTAGCTCCGCCCCGCGCCCCAGCCGATTTACAAGTCCACCTCACGTCACTGTTGCAACACTGTGTGGGTTTATAGGTCAGCTCAGCTGTATTCTACACGAGAAAAAGTAGCAGGCTGCTCTGAACCGGAGCGCGCCGCAGAGGCATAAAGCGGTGTTTTTTAATACAGTACCTGCAAGGCGAGTAGGGGTGATGTCCCCATTCTCAAAGCCATAAATTAGCATTCCTACGGCCGAGGGTAGCTTCACTAAATGGACAGGCGATTGTCTGTGTGTCCGTGATGGACGAGTTGTCAATGGAATGCAGCCCAGCTATTGTTGTCCGGGGAGGTGTTACATTCATTCCATTTCGTTGCCGGCACACAGGTTGGGAATCACTGATTTAGACACCAAGTTTGCATTCATAGCTCATGTGGTTTAAAAGCTCTAGATAAAACCTTTTTCAGGTGGCGGACTGGCGGCCATATTGGATTTGGCCACTATGATAACCTGGAGGGTTGCTGGCTCGGGCACGGATTCAACAAACATTTTGAGCACCTCAGAAAATCTGTAGCTCCAACGGTTTAGAAGATAGAGTCAGTTTCGGGTATTTCGCCCCGGATAGAGAATTTTTCACAGTTCCCAAGTTGTTCGCGGGGGTCATATTAGCCACGAACAGTTGAGATATTCTCTCCTAAATGAAGTGCATACATATCTTAGCCAGGTCCTCTACTACTGAACGTATACTATACTGTATTTCTGTTATTGTGAACGAGTTCATTTCTGGCGTGTGTGTGTGTGAACGTCATAGTTCACTTCGTTCAGGAGTGAGAGTCTTTCCAGGGCGAAAACCCAGCTAAAACACACCCCTTAAAAAACAGGTCTTAATGTGTGGCGGAAAACCCACCAATACGCCCAAATCCGACACCAAATTAACTAATCTTTCTCAGCCCTGCAATTTCTCTGGAGCGCAGCAGACAGCATACACAGTCAGAACATGTTAGGTAAACTTGTTGTTGTTTGATTAAACATAAAATAGCTTCCAATAGCTTGTTGTTTTTGCGTCGAGGAGCACTCTGAGTACATGCACGATCGCCTCGATCGGCCAACAAAAGCCATCTCCCTCCCACAGCGAAGCCTGATTTATTCTCCGTCGCACGACGTGTTGCATGCTAACAAAATAGCTGATCTACAAGATCACAACGTGCCGTGTCCATGCCACGTTGTAAGCTTGTAGATCAGCTATTTTCAGCACATATATCTCTATGCAGGCTGTGACTGAGAACGTTCAGAAACGTTTTGCCTTCACAATAAAAGCAAACAGTTTCACAAGTTGGGGTTTTATTGTCACATGGCCCATGAAGACAGATGCAGTGTTGTTTTCGTCGACTAAAGCTAAGACGAAAAATGTTCGCCGACTACCTTTTTCCACTGACAAAAACTAAATTGAAACTAAATGAAAACTAAGCTATGATGACTAAAACTAAGACTAAATATACTGTCGATTTTGTCAAGAAATAAAAACGAAACTAAAATGTTAAGAAGGGACTAGTGGACAAGAGATCCAATTTTAGACTTGCTCACAACACGTCGCAGCGCAGACGTGTTGCGTGGTTATCTTAAACTCGTTTCATATAAGCATTGTGGTCCAAAAATAAACAAGCTGTCTCGGCGTTATTGTCAGGGAGGTGTCTCTGTGGCGTTTGCGACCGTCAGTCACTCATATATGATACTGTTTCTAGCGAAAATGTAACTAATTCAGTAGCAGTAACAATCTACAGTTGATTTAGTCGAACAAAATGTATTTTGGCAGGCCTCGATGCCGTCACTGCAGTCTGTTTTTTAGAATGGCCGGTGGATGACATCAATGTGACAATTGAACAGTTGAGACGAATAACCAATTTATTCTGACCCCTCCCCGAAAAGTCCTGACCACTTATCCATGATTTTTGTTGGAGTTTGGATGGTTATTCGTCTCAACTGCTCAATTCTTGCCACTGTCTCTGATTGCTTTGAAAAGTTCAAAGCAATCACTTCAATATAGAAAGTGAAGGAGTTGGTTTTATTTTTATTATTAAGGATCCCCAGCATAGCTGGTGCCATAGCAACCAGCTAGTTGAAGTAAAAAATTGACAAAAGTACATTTCCATGGCCATGGAAATAGTAACAATAATACGCTTGACTATTAAAGTAATTAGTTACAAATTGCTCCATCTACACCTTCCCTCTCAGCTTTTTTAAAAAAGGTTGAGGAAACCGCGACATGCTTCTTTTAAAACCACTTCACGTTGCTTGGAGAAAAAAAGTGTGAATGTCAAACCACTCTCCCACAGCTTTAAGAACAGTGTGCTTTTCTTCATCATGTCTACTGGACTAGTATGCATCAGAGGCGTATCTACAATAAGGCGAGGGCAGGCGTCCGCCTGTCCAAATCCATTTCTGGCCTGGCCAAAATCCATACAATTAGAAAAAAAGAGGACAAAAACAAGACCTGAGAACTATTAGTGGACAGCTGATTGGCCGTCGCGGTAGAGCGTGACCCTCAATCACCCATTGGAATGTAAATGCAAGCCTTTCAGCCTTTGGATACTACTCGTCTACAACTAGCATAAACACAACAGTTTTTACAAAATCTCATTGCTTTATATACATATTTCTTTGAGATTTACCACAATCCGATCTTTACAACAATCCGATTCCGATCTTTTGAAAATCATGTGTTCGGAGCCGATTTCCGATCACCCCGATCCGATCGGGGAAAACCCTAATTAAGACGGCATCGAGGCCCGCCAAAATACAGTTTGTTAGACTAAATCAACTGTAGATTTAGTCGGCTAAAATCTTATGACATTTAGTCGACTAAAACTAGACTAACACTAAAACATTCCAGGTGACCGAAATGTGACTAAAACTAAATGAACTACTATTCAAGAGGCTACGACTAAAACTAAAATAAAAATGTACTGCCCCAAAAACAACACTGCGCACTTCAAAAGGGGCAGTTAACCCATTCAGGCCTGACGTCGAAATTTAAAAAAAAAAACGTTTTCTAAATCATGACAATTTTCGGAAAGATTTGAGGCACATTTTAACGATTTTTCAAAAATAGCAGACCTACAAGTTCATAGCGCGCCACTCGGTGGCGCGCTATGAGCTTGTAGATCTGCTATTTTTCAATAGCTAAATTATAACATAATGTTTAAAACGCTAACGCTAACGTGACATGGATGCGTTCCAGGTCTCAATGGATTAATAAGCCTATCTCACATAATTTCCCCGCACCCCTAAATACGCCCCCTTTCGGGGTTAGTGGTGATAGCGTGACGTCACTCCATAGACGCTACATGTTAACAGAGGTAATTTAAGAAGTCTACAACTTTTGTTTTCTCAAGGTAAGGTTTGTTCTATCTGTTCGAGCTGATTTACCATCTTGTTTGCTTCATAATAATATTGGTCTGTCACATTTTTACATTAGAAAATGTACTTAGATTCTCCAGAGAAAAAAACGTGTAAATGCTCATGTTAAAGACACCACTATTTACCGGAAGTGGGCGTGGAAAGCGGGCTGTGAGATAGGCCTATTGGCAGCCCCTCGATACCGCACCCAACAATATCTGCAGGGCTATTTTTCCCAAGGATCCGTTTGTTCAATAGCATTTAAACGATGCCATTTACCGATCGTGTCCTGAACTGCACTGAATCGTGTTCAGCCCTTGTTCCCATGCTTCACTTCATGAGTCCAGCGAGGGCTCTTAAATGCTAGAGAAAAAAAACATGATGTCTTTCTCCCACTTATCAGAATGCACGTGCGCGCGCTGCGCGCGCGCGCGACACACACACACACACACACACACACACACACACACACACACACACACACACAGTCACACACACACACACACACACACAGTCACACAGTCACACAGTCACAGTCACACACACACACACAGTCACACGCACGCACGCACGCACGCACGCACACACACACACACACACACACACACACACACACACACACACACACACACACACACACACACACACACACACACACACACACACACAGAAAAGCATAATTTTGTGGTGTTGCACTTTATTCAGCCACTCCACCTTGTCTGTCTGTCTGTCTGTCTGTCTGTCTGTCTGTGTCACAAAAGTAGTGAAAATAGATGGACTATTATCACTACTTTACAATGAGTTATAGTTTTGGTTATTGTGTTCAGTACTCTCTCTGTCTCTCTGTCTCTGTCTCTCTGTCTCTCTGTCTCTCTGTATCTGTCTCTCTGTCTCTGTCTCTCTCTGTCTCTCTGTCAATTCAATTCAACAGGCTTTATTGGCATGACATTTTACAAGTGTTGCCAAAGCACAATCACATATATGACAAATAACAACATAATATCAATGACATGAAAAAAATAATTAAAATAAAATAAAATAAAGCAGGTGGTGCAGAAAATAAAACATGGCATACTGTATGTGTGTCCTACTGGTTGTCCCTTTTCTTGGGACAGGAATTGACATATTTTGCAGCCAAAACTGCACATTCTTTCTGTTCCCCCAGAAGGAGTGGTAATTTTTCCCTTTCTGTCATACTTCGGAATTCTGGGAAATTTGTTTCAAATTTTGGGAAGAACTCCTCTCTAATATTTGTGTAGTTTACATTGTGTTAAGAAGTGTAACTCTGTCTCTATAGCTCCGTCATCACAGTGACAGCACAGCCTCTCCTCTCTGGGCAGCCAGGTCTGTCTGTGTCTGCCCTTCTCTATTGCCAGACTATGATCACTCAGTCTGTACATTGTCAAAGTCTTTCTCAGGTTTTTATCAGTTACTGTGGTTAGGTAGTCTGCCACAGTATACTGTCTGTTCAGAGCCAAATATGTTTCTAGTTTGTGTTGTGATTGTGTGAGTTTGTTCCAATATGTGATGTATTTATCTTTTTCTTTAGTTATAATTTTCTGAGTGATAGTGTAGCTGCACTGAGGCTGGCTGGGGTTTGTGATGTCAGAAGGTGAGAGGTCAGCTAGTTTCAGAACCAGCTGACTGAGGGGGCTCCTTTGGATGTTCAACTCTTGGCAGGCAAGGGCTTTATAATGGTAACAGGCAGGGTCACTCTTTTTAATATGGCTCCAGAAATTAATAGATCTTTTCTGTATTTCTGTCTCTCTCTCTGTCTCTGTCTCTCTCTCTGTCTCTCTCTCTCTCTCTCTCTCTCTCTCTCTCTCTCTCTCTCTCTCTGTCTCTCTCTCTGTCTCTGTCTCTCTCTCTCTCTCTCTCTCTCTCTCTCTCTCTCTCTCTCTCTCTCTCTCTCTCTCTCTCTCTCTGTCTGTCTGTCTCTGTCTCTCTCTCTCTCTCTCTCTCTCTCTCTCTCTCTCTCTCTCTCTCTCTCTCTCTCTCTCTGTTCTCTCTCTCTCTCTCTCTCTCTGTCTCTGTCTCTGTCTGTCTCTGTCTGTCTCTCTCTATCTCTCTCTATCTCTCTCTCTCTCTCTCTCTCTCTGTCTCTCTGTCTGTCTCTCTGTCTGTCTCTGTCTCTCTCTCTCTCTCTCTCTCTCTCTCTCTCTCTCTCTCTCTCTCTCTCTCTCTCTCTGTTCTGTCTCTCTCTCTCTGTCTCTCTCTCTGTCTCTGTCTCTGTCTGTCTCTGTCTGTCTCTCTCTATCTCTATCTCTCTCTCTCTCTCTCTCTCTCTCTCTCTCTCTCTCTCTCTATCCGTGTACTCTCTTTCTATCTCTCATCCTCGCTCACTTTTTGTCACTCTTTTCTTCCCCCTCACTTGTCCCTGCTCCACCCTGTGTGTGTGTGTGTGTGTGTGTGTGTGTGTGTGTGTGTGTGTGTGTGTGTGTGTGTGTGTGTGTGTGTGTGTGTGTGTGTGTGTGTGTGTGTGTGTGTGTGTGTGTGTGTGTGTGTGTGTGTGTGTGTGTGTGTGTGTGTGTGTGTGCGTGCGTGCGTGCGTGCGTGCGTGCGTGCGTGCGTGCGTGCGCGCGCGCGTGCGTGCGCGCACATGTGTGTAATCAGTGAGGTCATATGGGCTCGAGGGAAGCAAGAGTAGAAATTGCATCATTAGAATGGCATGATTGTCTGTCTGTCTGTCTCCGCCTCTCTCTCTCTCTCTCTCTCTCTCTCTCTCTCTCTCTCTCTTAAATGCAGGGCATACAGATCTGCGAGTGATTTACAGTAATTGCTTGCGTGTTGTAGATGTCACTGCTCTCACACACACACACACACACACACACACACACACACACACACACACACACACACACACACACAGTGGTGTCATGCTCGTAAAATGCGGTACCACACCGTGGTACAAAAAAATGGAACAGACCGGTGCACACGTGTGCACGCTAGAACGCGTCCCCCTAGATTCAAGAGAAGACTAACCTCGGGTCACAAGACTTTCCAAGTCTTGTGGTAAACGCATGCACGCACGCACGCACGCACGCACGCACGTACGCACGCACTCAGAAGGGCGTCGTGTGCATGCTTTTTACAATCAGCACCTTATACCAAGCAGGAGGTGTGTGTGTGTGTGTGTGTGTGTGTGTGTGTGTGTGTGTGTGTGTGTGTGTGTGTGTGTGTGTGTGTGTGTGTGTGTGTGTGTGTGTGTGTGTGTGTGTGTGTGTGTGTGTGTGTGTGTGTGTGCGCGCACGTGTGTGTGTCACGGGAAGTAACTCATGGCTACAAACATGGAAGCCAAGGGAAGTCACTTTTGAAACAATTAAAACATTTTGGACTCTTGGAAAAAAACAAACAAAAACAACATTGTTTTCTGGGGGATTAACACGACGTCTGTTTCTCAGTGCAGAACACATTGCTAGAAACAACTCATGACCTTCCCTCCGAACAGGAACACAAACTCACAACATTTGTTTCGTAAAACCATATTTTTAGTCCATAATTATTATCAAAATAAGCTTCCCTGTGACTCTGAATAGATGCTGCAACATTCTGGGAAGCCCTGTAAATCAAGTGGTTGTTGGCTGTATAGTCACACAGCAGATTACATTTTAGCCATTAAAGGTATAGCGTAGGCCGCCGCCCGAGTGTTATTTTTTAGTTAACCAATTTAGACCTGAGGCAGATAAAAAAAAAAAAAGGCTTCTAAATCCTAACAATTCAAGGACCCCCAGAATTTTCCATATTTGGCTGTGGACCTCCATCTGAAAATATGTTGTTCCAGGGACCCCCCCCCCCCCCCCCCCCCCCCAGAAGCAAAGATTTGAGTTCAAAAACGTTCGCTCTGAAAGAATATAATATTCAAAGATCTGTGCCACATTTTCACGATTTTTCAAAAATAGCAGAGCTAAAGCTCATGGCGCGGCACTCGGTGCCGCGCTATGAGCTTGTAGATCTGCTATTTTTCAATAGCTAAAGTATAACATAATGCTTAAAACACCAAAATGGGTTCCCGCCTTGAATTGGTTCAAACTAAATGTTGTTTGTAACGATGTTAAAGCACTACATTCTGGTCGTGATCGTTGTTTGTTCAGCAACAGGAGTCTCCCTGTCTCTCTCTAGCTCTAAACAGAACATTCGTTTTCTGGTGCGTACGTGCCAATTCCATTTTACGCCAATCAGGAGACAGTAGTACCCATTTATCCCCATTTCTAGTGTCCCAGCTCAGCTTTTTTCTTTCTACTCCTGCTCATTCTTCCAATTTCACTTGTTTACCCCTGTATCCTGTGTGAGTTCTCTCTGCTGATTGGACGAAATTGGTATCCTGACCCTGAAAATGCATTTTCCTATCATGGAACTATTATAATGTTGTGCCTGGGGAGAGCCGGCCCACATATTTCAATTGTAATATAAAGTCCTCACCATGGGGTCATTGCCATGCGGGCTTGTTTTGTGGTGGACATTTTTGTTAAAAAACACATTTTCTTTTGCCACAGACATACAAAATGAGTGAACAATAATATCCATAATAGGCTACCAGAAACGCACAAAGAGTTGGCCTACGTAGGACCATGACAGGTCAGTAAGTGTACAAATGGTTGTTGTTCCATTTTCTACACTCTCAGAGTTAGGCCTGACTCACACCTTCGCATCTAGCATACAACATTGTTGGATGCTAGATGTAAACAAAGGGTTTGTTTACATCTTGCCCCAGTGCATTTCCAATGGAAGTCACATGGTTTGACACAACATTTGTGTTGTACGGCTTTCGGCTGTGTTTCGACTGCCCCCCTCCCCCTCATACAACAAAAATTTTGTGTCAACCATGTGACTCCCATTGGAAATGAATTGCGAGCTTGCATCAGTAAACAAGTCTCATGCATCAGCTATACATCAATCTGTTGTGCACGTGTGAGTCAGGCCTTAAACCATTCTGTACGGGAACCCCTTTTGGTGTTTTAAGCATTATGTTATACTTAAGCTATTGAAAAATAGCAGATCTACAAGCTGGTAGTGCGGCACTAGGTGCCGTGCTACGAGCTTGTAGATCTGCTATTTTTGAAAAATCGTAAAAAATGTGGCGCAAATCTTTGAATATATATTCTCAATTCTGAGCGAACGTTTTTACCTCAAATCTTTGCTTCTGGGCCCGGGGGTCCCTGGAACTACATATTTTCAGATGGGGGGTCCGCAGCAATGAAAAAGGTTGAGCACCGCTGACACAGAAACATATGGTTTTTCCGAAAACTGTCGGGATTTAGGAGACATTTTGTGGAATCGTCCTCGGGTCTAAATGACACGGCTCGTGCCGCGCTATGAGCTTGTAGATCTGCTGTTTTTCAATAGCTAAAGTATTACATAATGCTCAAAACACCAAAAGGGGTTCCTGTACAGAATGGGTTAATAGTACCAGTTGGTATTTCATTTTATATCACTTTTATCGATCACTAGATCCCTTTACAATGAAGACTGTTGTAAAGACACTCTTGTAGGATTAAGTAGGACAGTCAGAAATAAAGAAAGTCTTTAGTACCCTTGGTTGTGGACACGGACATTCATTTACACAAAAATAAAACATTTTAAACATGGAGATGTTGCCTGACACCTGATTGGTGATCTAATGGAAATATTATTTTCTGTGACCATATAATATAATATCCACATTGGATTCATTTCTGAATTTCTGTCCGACAAACACCAGGTGTGTGTGTGTGTGTGTGTGTGTGTGTGTGTGTGTGTGTGTGTGTGTGTGTGTGTGTGTGTGTGTGTGTGTGTGTGTGTGTGTGTGTGTGTGTGTGTGTGTGTGTGTGTGTGTGTGTGTGTGTGTGTGTGTGTGTGTGCGCGCGCGCGCGTGTGCGTGCGCGCGCGTCCTTCACTTGCTCCACTCGATAAACTGCCTGTCATTTTCACACAAACTCAATACAAACATATAGCACACACACACACACACACACACACACACACACACACACACACACACACACACACACAGTATTACATCAGCTGAAAATAGGCCATACATCTCTCTCTCTCTCTCTCTCTCTCTCTCTCTCTCTCTCTCTCTCTCTCTCCCCTCGCCAGCACATACCCAATGATTAGTTGTCCTGATAATCTGATTTCTCCTTAATCAGAACATCAGCTTAAGGTACACAACACACAACCCATTTGCTGACGAACTGCAGTCTGTTATACAAAGCTACTGTACACTGCAACGCAAACCTGTGCAGTTGAATACACTATAGGCATTAGCCTCGCATTATACAACACAGACAGAACACACAATATACACAGAAAGCTGGACAGAGACTTAACCCATTTTGACCTGAGATCAGTTTTCTGAAAAAGCTATGTTTCTATGTCAGTCGTTCTTCGATTTTTCAAAAATAGCAGACCTACAAGCTCATAGCGCGCCACTCGGTGGCGCGCTATGAGCTTGTAGATCTGCTATTTTTCAATAGCTAAAGCATAACATAATGCTATCACCAAAATGGGTTAAGGGCAGATTCATACTGAATCCGTTTGATTCAAACTGTTCCCTGAATATGATTGCCTGGTCCACGCTGGCCATGATTCACATTGGCCTTGATTCTTCCGCATACCCATGTACACTTCATTTGACTGTACTCAATGCTTTCACATTGCAACGATCCGTATCCGAGTATACGGATCAATCAATCAGTGCTGAGACTACCTCCATGTGGTCCCGGGGAATGGTTGGGTGATCCACTCCCGGGGAACGGTACGCAGTATTCATACTACCACACAACATCTGCCCAGTGGTCCAGAGTGCGCACCCGGTACCACGGTGTGAATCTGCCCTAAATTAGCCTGGCCCAGCCTGTCAAGGTCAAGGTAAACTTTATTGTCCACAAGGGGACATTTGTCTTGGGCTTTCACTCCAGCTACAGCCACACATAAAACATCAATGACAAACACAAATACATTACAGAGGGAGACACAACATTACACTTATTGCACACATGATGTGGATAATCTAGCCTCACACACAGTTACTGCTGTTTCAGAGCCTCGTTCAACATCTTAGTTGATGCTGGTGTACAAACGACTTTTTAAATCTGATGTACTTCCACTTTGGTTCTTTGTATATTCTCCCAGAAGGCACAAACTCGCCATTTAAAACATGGTGTAACATCACTGACACATTTTTTGAGCCTGTTTTAGTGTAGCCTGCTCATAAATAGACTGCAGCGAGGGGAGTTGTCTTACCCCTATGATCCTGTGTGGGTTCTGGTCTATAGAGGGTCAGGGTGCCGGTCGAAAAAACAGACGGTGGATCCTATTGGTTCACCGATCTGAGCACCTGCCCCTGTTGGATTGGGGGTATATAAAGCGTCGCAGTCCCGCCCCCTTTCATGACGACGCCAGGCCCAGGAAATAGTTCCCAATGCATTTTTTCCATAGACATTTCAAAACGTATTTATTTAAAGACCTTATAAGCGTCGTATAAAGCCAACTCTTGTCGTGACAAATCATGACAACAAACACAATATTCTGGAACAAACAAATAATTACAAAGAAGAAAAACAACAAAAGTGTATTGTTGTTTTCTTCTTCTTTCTAATTATTTGTTCAGCCCGAAAAATTGTGTTTGTTGTCATGATTTGTCACGACAAGAGTTGGCTTTGTCCACGGCGTAAACGTCTTTAAATAAATACTTTCTGAAAAGTATATGAGGAAATTGAACGGGGATTTATTTTCCGGGTCTCTCGAGGGGGCGGGACTGCGACCCTCTATACGCCCCTGCGACATACTAGCGTCATGTCCTGGGGGGCAGACAGGGGGTGTATACTTCAGGGAGTTTAGTTTGTACATCAAGCTGCCTCACGCTACAGAAACAGGAGATAGGCTCCCGCACCCTATAGGCATCATGGCTCGGCAAGGCTTACTTACGTACGTACTTACCGGGGATAGACGGTACACAGAGGCATGTCGCCGGATGAACGAATAGCACAGCAACAACACTCGGATTCTCCTACCTATACGCTATAGAAGAACAGACCGACAGACAGACAGACGTTGGACGGACAGACCGACAGTCAGGAGACCCACAGACAGACAGACAGACCAACAGTCAGGAGACCCATGGGCAGACAGACAGACAGACAGACAGACCAACAGTCAGGAGACCCATGGGCAGACAGACAGACAGACAGTTGGACGGACAGACCAACAGTCAGGAGACCCACAGACAGACAGACAGACAGACAGACAGACAGACAGACAGACAGACAGACAGACAGACAGACAGACAGACAGACAGACAGACCAACAGTCAGGAGACCCATGGGCAGACAGACAGACAGACAGTTTGACGGACAGACCAACAGTCAGGAGACCCACGGGCAGACAGACAGACAGTTGGACGGACAGACCAACAGTCAGGAGACCCACAGACAGACAGACAGACAGACAGACAGACAGACAGACAGACAGACAGACAGACAGACAGACAGACAGACAGACCAACAGTCAGGAGACCCATGGGCAGACAGACAGACAGACAGACAGACAGTTGGACGGACAGACCAACAGTCAGGAGACCCATGGGCAGACAGACAGACAGACAGACAGTTGGACGGACAGACCAACAGTCAGGAGACCCATGGGCAGACAGACAGACAGACAGACAGACAGACAGACAGTTGGACGGACAGACCAACAGTCAGGAGACCCACGGGCAGACAGACAGACAGACAGACAGACAGACAGACAGTTGGACGGACAGACCAACAGTCAGGAGACCCACGGGCAGACAGACAGACAGACAGACAGACAGACAGTTGGACGGACAGACCAACAGTCAGGAGACCCACGGGCAGACAGACAGACAGACAGACAGACAGACAGTTGGACGGACAGACCAACAGTCAGGAGACCCACGGGCAGACAGACAGACAGACAGACAGACAGACAGACAGACCTACAGTCAGGAGACCGACGGGCAGACAGACAGTGTAGGTTTAGACGAATAACAGATGCCACATAGATGGAACTTCATTGAAGTTTAGAATATGTATTGATTGATGCCAGCAAACCCATAAAATCAATGGAAGCTTCTCAGTAATGCATTAAATTGGATACTGACTGACAGAGAGAGAGAGAGAGAGAGAGAGAGAGAGAGAGAGAGAGAGAGAGAGAGAGAGAGAGAGAGAGAGAGAGAGAGAGAGAGTCAAACAGACAGGCTATTGACAGAAACAGAAGTATTCTGTTTGCATGTTTGCTTGCTTGCTGCTACAGCGTGCGTTTCTACTAACTTGTACTTAGCCTGGTTTCCAGCCTGATTAAAACCCATTTAGACCTCAAGACGAGTCTACAAATTAGTCTAGTAGCCAGAATGTGAACCCGGACATGTTGAGTACACCGTTTTATGTTAAAGATGGAGTGCCACGATTTTTTCCACCCTAAAACAGGTATTATTATAATATAAGGAGGACAAACTTTTTCCAAAAAGTGTACAGTATTTGTTAAAATCATGCTTTTATGTGGACACGCCCACCAGTTCATTAAGTATGCCTGGTTTGCCTGGTGGTGATGGGTGGTGATCCACCTGAACTGAAACCGCACCCACAGCTGTAGTTGTATGATAAAGGGGGAGGGGTTAGGGGAGGGGCTGATAGTGTGATGTCACTATATTACTGTTTATTTCATTGGCCCGTTTGACTGTCAAGGGTTCAGCCTCCAGGAAGAAACCCTAAATACAAAGTTAATACACCATTGCACATAAAAACGACTCCAGGGTGTCTAATGAAGTACTGTCACCTCATACACACATGAAAAACTGGAAAAATACAAAAATTGTGGCACTCCATCTTTAATGTTTAGTATGGGTCCCCAGCATGTAGAAACTGCTGGATGCTAACTTGCATATTATGTTGAGCAATTTTCATAATTGGCATAATATCTGACCATACCATTAACAACCTATAATAAGGGGAAAAAAATATCTAAATTTGATCATGCTTTATGTAGCATGTGACGTGTCAAACTAGGGGGTTTTCATTATGCTGAATCCATTCCAAGCATTAGTTTTGCACAATGTCCGGGTTCACAATGGGGCTCTATGGGCTGGCAACTAGACTAAATGTCTTCTAAATCATGACAGTTTTCTGAAAACCCTATGTTTCTAGGTCAGTGGTTCTCAAACATTTTCATGTCAAGAAGCCCCGGAAATATATGTAATTGGCCGCTGCCCCCTAATTGAAAATATGTTGTCCCAGGGACCGCCCCCAGAAGCTAATATTTCAGTTAAAAACTTTCCCTCTGAAAGAATATATATTCAAAGATTTGCGCCACATTTTCACGATTTTTCAAAAACATAGCAGACCTGCAACAAGTGCGGCGCTATGAGCTTGTAGATCTGCTATATGAGCTTGTAGATCTGCTATATGAGCTTGTAGATCTGCTATATGAGCTTGTAGATCTGCTATATGAGCTTGTAGATCTGCTATATGAGCTTGTAGATCTGCTATATGAGCTTGTAGATCTGCTATATGAGCTTGTAGATCTGCTATATGAGCTTGTAGATCTGCTATATGAGCTTGTAGATCTGCTATATGAGCTTGTAGATCTGCTATATGAGCTTGTAGATCTGCTATATGAGCTTGTAGATCTGCTATATGAGCTTGTAGATCTGCTATATGAGCTTGTAGATCTGCTATATGAGCTTGTAGATCTGCTATATGAGCTTGTAGATCTGCTATATGAGCTTGTAGATCTGCTATATGAGCTTGTAGATCTGCTATATGAGCTTGTAGATCTGCTATTTGAGCTTGTAGATCTGCTATATGAGCTTGTAGATCTGCTATATGAGCTTGTAGATCTGCTATATGAGCTTGTAGATCTGCTATATGAGCTTGTAGATCTGCTATATGAGCTTGTAGATCTGCTATTTGAGCTTGTAGATCTGCTATATGAGCTTGTAGATCTGCTATATGAGCTTGTAGATCTGCTATATGAGCTTGTAGATCTGCTATATGAGCTTGTAGATCTGCTATATGAGCTTGTAGATCTGCTATATGAGCTTGTAGATCTGCTATATGAGCTTGTAGATCTGCTATTTGAGCTTGTAGATCTGCTATTTGAGCTTGTAGATCTGCTATATGAGCTTGTAGATCTGCTATATGAGCTTGTAGATCTGCTATATGAGCTTGTAGATCTGCTATTTGAGCTTGTAGATCTGCTATATGAGCTTGTAGATCTGCTATATGAGCTTGTAGATCTGCTATATGAGCTTGTAGATCTGCTATATGAGCTTGTAGATCTGCTATATGAGCTTGTAGATCTGCTATATGAGCTTGTAGATCTGCTATATGAGCTTGTAGATCTGCTATATGAGCTAGTAGATCTGCTATATGAGCTAGTAGATCTGCTATATGAGCTTGTAGATCTGCTATTTTTCAACAGCTAAAGCATAACATACTGCTTAAAACATTTCCCGCCCATGATGTGACACGTGTATAGTGAATCAGGCTGTAAAACCATGCAGGCTAACTTTTATTTGCATTAAAACAAAACAAGAAATTACTCTAGTCATTATATATCAGCTTGCATTCCATATTTCTCTTGCATATTGCGCCTTAGTGGGGCGTTTTTCAGTCTCTATTGTCATGTTGCGGTGGGGGAGAGGAGAGCAGGCTTACTGTCCCATTGGCCGTGCGGGGCTTAGTGTCCCATTGGCCGTGCGGGGCTTAGTGTCCCATTGGCCGTGCGGGCTTAGTGTCCCATTGGCCGTATAGGGCTAGTCTCCCATTGGCTTAGCATACTGGCTTTTTTTGTTTGTTTAGAGGTGTGTGTGTGTGTGTGCGTGTGTGTGCGTCCGTGCGCGGGGGGGGAAGCCTAATGAGTGAGAAATCAAGGCAATCAGATGGTTTATTCACTTAGAGGCGTAACTAGGACTGATTGATCATGGAGACAGTGTCGCCGTGACTTTGGGCGTATGTTCTTCTCTTCTGTATTGTGTTAAAGTGACTTTAACCGGACCGACCGGACCACGACCCCCCACAATGGGGTTTGGACACAACCTTAGAGAGAGGAAGAGAGAGATCGATCAATACCTCTCTCTTTCATTCATTCATTCAGCCATAGGTGACTGATAAGGCTAAGCCTTTCTATTCCTGGCCCTGGATATTACCTTGTGGATTACTCTCTCTCTCTGTGTGTGTGTGTGTGTGTGTGTGTGTGTGTGTGTGTGTGTGTGTGTGTGTGTGTGTGTGTGTGTGTGTGTGTGTGTGTGTGTGTGTGTGTGTGTGTGTGTGTGTGTGTGTGTGTGTGTGTGTGTGTGTGTGTGTGTGTGTGTGTGTGTGTGTGTGTGTGTGTGTGTGTGTGTGTGTGTGTGTGCGCGCACTTAAATCCAAGCATTTATCCAATCACAAAACAACAATTTACAACCGCTGTCATTCAACCATTAACCGCCAAAGTTGTCTCCATTTCTCCAGCAATAATTAGGCGGTTGGCTTTATTGGTTCTCGTTTTTTTGTTTTGTTTTTAGTCTCTTGAATAGTTTTCATTTAGTTTTAGTCACCTGGAATGTTGACTAGTTTTCATTTAGTTTTAGTCACCCGGAATGTTTTAGGGTTAGTCTGGTTTTATATAGTCGACTAAATCTACAGTTGATTCAGTCAACTGAAATGTTTTTCGGCGGGCCTTGATGCCGTCGCGATGGCCGATTTTACGCTCGCAAATAGCCGATCTACAAGCTCACAACGCGTCACGACGCAAGCTTGTAGATCGGCTATTTTACGTGCGAAAGAAGAAATGGTTCCTCCAGGGTGACTTACCCATGTGCCTGGGGTCAGGACAGGACACTGCTGTACACTGTCTTGGTTTGTTTCTCTCTGCATCTACACACACACACACACACACACACACACACACACACACACACACACACACACACACACACACACACACGCGCGCAGTACTACACCCACCTCTGGAAGTGCCTCTCCTGTTGATTGTGCTGTCAGGAAAGAGGTGTTATTTTTAGCCCGGAGTACAGTTGACGGGTGGGCTATATTGTTACTGTTAGCCATGCATCGCAAAGCCTGTGTGTGTGTGCTTCTGCACGTACCATACTGTACTCTACTGTGGTGTGAACGTGTGACATTTCAAGCCTAACCTTTATGCAGAGATTAAATGCCTACACAGGAGCCATCAACAGTGCCAGAGGTTAAGGATGAAAAGGGACAAAAAAAGACCATTACGGCATCACAAGTAATGGTTGTTTGTAAGCGTGTAGATCGGCTATTTCCCACAATATTTATCTGTGGAATGGAGCCAAACAAAATGTAATGTTTAGAGGTTTCTAAAAATGACTCGATCAATGATCGCTGATCGGCTCAATTTACACGATCCGGAGAAACCAATCTTTTTATACCATTTAACCCATTTTGGACCCACTTCTAAATCCTAAACAAAATCTGAAAAACCCATGTCTCTATGTCAGTGGTGCTCAACCTTTTTCATGTCAAGGACCCCCAGAATTATCTCTATTGGGCCACGGACCCCCATCTCAAAATATGTAGTTCCAGGGACCCCTCAGAAGCCAATATTTTAGTTAAAAATGTTCGCTCTGAAATATATATTCAAAGATGTGCGCCACATTTTCACGACTTTTCAAAAATAGCAGACCTACAAGCGAGTGGCGCGCTATGAGCTTGTAGATCTGCTATTTTTCAATAGCTAAAGTATAACATTACACTTAAAACACCAAAAGGGAATCCCGCCCAAAATGGGTTAAGGGGTATAAAAGTCAATCAATACTGTATACTACTATAATATTGTGTTGCACGTTTGCGACAGGCCTAAACAATCCTCCCTGCACACACAGGAACAGTTTTGACACGTAATCATTTCGGAAATGTTCAAATTGTATCCTTTATAATACGAACAAGATCTGTATCGGCCGATCATGAGGAAAACAATTGTGTGATTGGGATCGATCCCCAAAAAACCTGATCGGAGCTCCTCTAGTAATGTCTCAACTCCTACAAGTCCATGTGCTTGTGTGTGTGTGTGTGTGTGTGTGTGTGTGTGTGTGTGTGTGTGTGTGTGTGTGCATGTGCGTGTGCGTGTGCGTGTGCGTGTGCGTGTGCGTGTGCGTGTGTGTGTGTGTGTGTGTGTGTGTGTGTGTGTGTGTGCGCTACTTGTGAGGGCTAAATGTCTACAGGATTGTATTAGAATGTGAGACACAGACATCGTGAGGACAATGTGTGGCGTGCATTCGGCTGGGATCAGCTGCAGTGCATGCTTCTCAAAGCCACAACAAGGCCCATGTGCGTGCGTGCGTGCGTGCGTGCGTGCGTGCGTGCGTGCGTGCGTGAGTGCGCGGACACCATGGAAAGTACAGAAAGTCATAACTAATCAGGCAGTTAGAAAACGTATCTTATTATATTCGTCTGTCTGTCTGTCTGTCTGTCTGTCTGTCTGTCTGTCTGTCTGTCTGTCTGTCTGTCTGTCTGTCTGTCTGTCTGTCTGTCTGTCTGTGTCTCTCTCTCTCTCTCTCCTCTCTCTCTCTCTCTCTCTCTCTCTCTCTCTCTCTCTCTCTCTGGCTGCATGTCTCTGTATATCATGCTACGTGTGCAGTAGCCCTGAGGCGAGATTGACAGCCCGGGCCTCCCTTACTTACCCTGACGCGGTATTAATCTCTTAACAGCGTGTGCTTGAGAGAGAGAGAGAGAGAGTATACAGTTTACTACCACACATCGGAGCGGCCGGTCGGCCAGGCGCCCCCCCCCCCCCCCCCCCCCCCCCCCCCCCCCCCCCCGCGCGGGCCCCAATGCAACTGCCTCTATTGCCTCTACGATATCGCCGCGCCTGTACGTGTGACATTGTAGCTTATTACAAGTCTCTCTGGGTTACCAGGATATTGCAGAGTCTGCAGACACACCCACGGGGAGAGGGTATAATGACATAAAAGTCATCTCCACGGAAGGCACTTTCACGTTTTTTTTAATATCAGCAGTCCGTACAACACTGACTCCCCGGGCTATGGGAGGGAACTGTTATTGGATGTACTGACTCCTCGGGCTATGGGAGGGAAACCATGACTATGTTGTCTGGCTATTTCACAGTGAAAAGTACTCTTTTTCTTTTTACTTAATTTAACTGCAACGTATACATACTCTGAAGTAAAAGTCTAGAATTCTAAATTGACTTACTTTACACAAATATTGGTCCTACCAAAAGTATTAACTCTTAAGGTGGTTGCACACTGGACGCGTTTTTCAGAAAACCGATGGAGAAACGACGCTAAAAATCCGAAAATTCTTGGCCGAAACCGAATACCGAATATAGGAAACAGTTGGCCGAAAACTGAATACCGAATATCCGAATATGATTAATATACTTTTTTCCTACCATTACTGTCATGGCCGTACCTTAAAGCTACCTGATTTATGGCAAAATAAATGGTTATGGCAAAACTTAACTTAAATAATAATCACTATTATGGGTCCATAAAACATTTATTCAGCTTTTTTGAATGCATTAATTGCATACACTATTCGGTGATATATGTTCTGCCTATTCGGGCCGAAACCGAATAGGCGGAAAATGCATTTTTAGCCATTTTCTGCCGAATATTTTCTGCGGCCGAATATTCGGTGCATCACTACCTTGGTTCCATATTGCCAGTTGCAGCAAAAGGCTGCCTCACCCCCTTTGCATGCGCTATAGCGTACAGTGAAGTGTTCCTGCTGACCGTGGTTAAGCTGTGCAGAGCACGGTGCAGCATGGAGGCTGCTGCTGCATCACAGGTCACACTACAGTGTTGTCATAGCAGAACGGATTTGTACAAGTTGTGACTGAGCTCATTAAAGAGACTCTCTCCGTGCTTCTCTCACTCTGCTTCTCTCTCTCTCTCTCTCTCTCTCTCTCTCTCTCTCTCTCTCTCTCTCTCTCTCTCTCTCTCTCTCGCACCTGTCAGTGTGTATGTGCGTGCGTACGTGCACGGACGTGTGTGTGTGTGTGTGTTGGTGGAGGGGAGGGGGGGGGGATTTCCTGTTGATTTTACTTTATCCGGACCTGCGGATCCAGATTCCAGTCCTTCCTTCTTCTTCCACATGACTAAATCAACATGATTGACTAAATCAACTTGATTTATCAACGCTGTCCACAGTGAAGACGTTGTTCTGTCCCGTGTTGATTTTGACACCAAATTTGAGATTTTAGTTTTAGTCAGTCTCATTTTATTAGTATTTTTTTTTTTTATATTAGTCGACGAACATTTTTCGGGAAAAACTGAAAAAAACGGACTTAGGATATATAAATGTTTAACAATTTTCTACTGATTATCCCTTACCACCATTTAATAATACTAAAATTAATATTATTATGAATACACGCCCCCTTGGAAATAACGCCAGTATGTCACGTTAGTGCCAAGCAGAGAGAGGCACTGGGGTCCCGTTTTTATCGTCTTTGATATGATCCGGCTGGGGAATCGAACCCTGACCTCTCAAATGTCAGCGCGGACACTCTCACCCAGCGGTGTTGTTTTCGTCGACTAAAACGAAGACGAAACATTTTCCACGTCGACTACCTTTTTTCCCACTGACGAAAACTAAATGGAAACCAAATGAAAACTAAGCTATGATGACTAAAACTAAGACTAAATATAGTCAAATTTTGTCAACGAATAAAAAAAAAACTAGACTCAAATGTTAGGAAGGGACTAGTGGACAAGGGACTAGTGGACAAGATAAGGGACTAGTGGACAAGAGAAGGGACTAGTGGACAAGATAAGGGACTAGTGGACAAGAAGGGACTAGTGGAAAAGAAGGGACTAGTGGAAAAGAAGGGACTAGTGGACAAGAGAAGGGACTAGTGGACAAGAAGGGACTAGTGGAAAAGAAGGGACTAGTGGACAAGAGAAGGGACTAGTGGACAAGAAGGGACTAGTGGAAAAGAAGGGACTAGTGGACAAGAGAAGGGACTAGTGGACAAGAGATCCAGTATAAGTCCAGATTCCATGCATGATGACTTCCACAAAGTGATTGAATTAACGGCCACAAATTTGGTCGTTTTAGGGGTGATTTTGTTTCTCTACGAGGACTTGAGATGGTCACAGGGCTGTGTGTGTGCGTGCGTGCGTGCGTGTGTTTGTGTGTGTGTGTGCGTGCGTGTGTGTGTGTGTGTGTGCGTGTGTGTGTGTGCGTGTGTGTGTGTGTTTTGGCTGACGGAGGCTCCGTCTTCCGGGAAAACACCCAACTTTCTAGGACTTTCCATACCCTGTGTACACATCACAGCCCATATATGAATGCCCACCTACACACATGTGCACACACACACACACACACACACACACACACAAACACACACACACACACACACACACACACACACACGCACGCACGCACGCACGTGCGCGCGCGCACACGCACTCGCACACACATAAAAGAGCAACTATGCTGCCATGAATGAACACAGGTCGACACAGAAATGCTCCTATAAAAAAAAGCACCAGTCGGCATGCATGGGGAGGAGGGGTGAGGGGGTCTAAATACTTCCAACGGGGTCGGGACAGTTCACTGAACTCCTCGAAGACAGAACACATGTCTTATTGTTGCTGTCGGCCGGGGGGCAGAAGCCTCCATTATGGACATTGTTTTTTCCCACCACTTTGGCATATATGGTGAATGTGTAGCCGATCTACAAGCCCACGACGCAGAACTTTGCGGCGCGCCGTGAGCTTGTAGCTCGGGTGCAGTACTTAGTTTAGACAGTTTTTGGTTTAGACTAGTCATTGGTTAGACCAGTCATTAGTCCTACAACTACAACCTATCTCAAACCCTCACCCTAAACCTAACCTCCCACGGGGCAGCACACCTAAACCTAACCTTAACCCATGTCTAACCAATGACTAGTCTAAACTAAGTATGCACCCCTGTAGCTCGGCTGCTTTCTGAAAAAGCTATGTTTCTATGTCGTTCTTCGATTTTTCAAAAATAGCAGACCTACAAGCTCCGAGTGGCGCGCTATGAGCTTGTAGATCTGCTATTTTTCAATATCTAAAACACAACATAAGGCTAACACCAAAAGGGGTTCCCGCCTAAAATGGGTTAATGTTGGAAGTGTTTTACCCATTTTGGATTGAGGCCAGATTCTACAAAATGTCTTCAAGTGTTTCTATATCAGTGGTTTTCAAACTATTTCATGTCAAGGACCCCAACATTTTTAATTATGTAAATGGCCGCCGACCCCATCTGAAAATATGTTGTTCCAGGGACCCCCCCAGAAGCAAAGATATGAGTTATTTTCGCTCCTATGCCACCAAAATGTGGAACGCCCTACCAACTGTCATTAAGACATGCGAATCCCTTGACTCCTTCAAAACCGCTCTCAAAGGGCACCTACGGATGGCTGCAATTCGAAACTGGCCCCAGTAAAATCTGAATCCCCCCCCCCCGCCCCCCCCTTTTCCCCTCACTGTATATATTTATTTTCCCTTTTTACCTCCTTTATGATGAATTCCTGTTCTGTCTATAGAAGTGTCTATTTGTACGTCTCTAAATGTTTTGATGATTTGAACATGGTGGACCCTATTGGAAACAAGTGTAATGCTTAATTGGGTCGTCCACTCACAGTTAACAGCCTTTGTATTGAGTTTGTGCTTGAAATGTACTGTAATTCTGCAAACTGTTAATACATTCTTCAATCAATCAATCAAGTTAAAAACCTTCGCTGTGAAGAGATTTGCACCACATTTTCAAGATTAAAAAAAAATAGCAGATCTACAAGCTCGTAGCGCGGCACTCGGTGCAGCTGAAGAATAACATAATGCTTAAAACACCAAAAGGGGTTCCCGTCCTGAATGGTATGTGAGTTTTTATAAATATTCAACCAATGAAAAGTATTGACAGGAGCATGTGACTAAATAATACCTGCATTGGATCTATTTGGACAAGTTTCACATCCCCGCGGTCCTGAAAAGTTACATTTTTGCATGCTTTCCATATTTAGTCTTCCATATACGATGTGTTCAGTGTTGTTTTTGTCGACTGAAACTAAGTCGATCTTTTTTCGTCGACTACCTTTTTACACTGACGAAAACTAAATGGAAACTGAATGAAAACTAAGCTATGATGACTAAAACTAAGACTAAATATATTGACAATTTCGTAAACTAGACTAAAATAGTGGACAAGAGATCCAGTATAAGTCATTTTACACTTAAAATAGCAGATCTACAAGCACACAACGCGTAGATCTGCTATTTTCACCAAGTGTAAAATCAGTCATTACGATGGCATCAGCGCCCGCTAAAATACATTTTAGTTGACTAAATCAAATGTAGATTTAGTCGACTAAAATCTTATGACATTCAGAAGACTAAAACTAGACTAACACCAAAACATTCCGGGTGACTAAAATGTGACTAATACTAAATTAAAACTATTCAAGAGACTAAAACTAAAATCAAAATTTGCTGCCAAAAACAACACTGTGTTCCACTGATCTTCTGGAAGGCACTGGACTGATTATCATACATGTGTTGATTGTGTTGATTGTGTTGATTGCCTCCATCTGGTGACACTGCTTTCATCTCACCATGATTCATGTGGTTAAACCCATTCAGGCCTGACGTCAAAATTTAAAAAATGTCTTCTAAATTCTGACGGTTTTCTGAAATACCTCATGTTTCTGTATCAGTAGTGCTCAATATTTCATGTCAAGGACCCCAAAAAGTATATGTAATATGCCTCCGCCCCCCCCCCATCTGAAAATATGTTCTTCCAGGGACTCCCCAGAAGCAAAGATTTGAGTTAAAATGTTCACTCTGTAAGTCTGTAATAATATATATTCAAAGATTTGAGGCACATTTTCACGATCTTTCAAAAATAGCAGACCTACAAGTTCATAGCGCGGCACTCGGTGCCGCGCTATGAGCTTGTAGATCTGCTATTTTTCAATAGCTAAATTAAGGGGTTCCCGCTCAAAATGGGTTAAGACTCCCAGTATTCAGATTTACGTACATGTAAAAGTAACTGTATTGTACTGTACTGAAGCAGTGTTGATTTTGTCGAGTAAAACCTAGATCAGTATAGGCCAGTAAGGAGGGAGTTACAATAGTAGTACTACTACGAGTAGAGTAGCCTGTACTGAGTAAAACATCACCCCCGTGTGAAGTGAGAGGCGCTAATAATATTAAAGTCTAGCTCATGGTGATGTAATGGCGATGTAAAACAAACGGTGCAAACACAAACATTAAACTGTCTTTGTTGTTAATGGCATCTAATGTTTATGTTGGGGACAAGATGAACATTTCCCTTCATTGTCAATGGCTCAGTGTTTTTCATGCTACACTAAAACCTATTCTTACTTTTCTTCCCCCCCCCCCCCCCCCTCTCTGTCTGTCTGTCTGTCTGTCTGTCTGTCTGTCTGTCTGTCTGTCTCTCTCTCTTGCTTTGTCTGTCTGTCTGTCTGTCTGTCTGTCTGTCTGTCTGTCTGTCTGTCTCTCTCTTGCTTTGTCTGTCTGTCTGTCTGTCTGTCTGTCTGTCTGTCTGTCTGTCTGTCTGTCTGTCTGTCTGTCTGTCTGTCTGTCTGTCTGTCTCTGTCTGTCCCTCCGTCCCTCCCTCAGACAGGGCTGATGGTGGCGTGCTACCAGGGCTACGTTGACGTGGTCATGCTGCTGTCACAGTGTCCACACCTGGACGTCAACTGGCAGGACAGCGAGGGCAACACGGCTCTCATCACTGCTGCACAGGCAGGTGAGCTATATGCACGCGCACGCACGTACAAACACATGCACGCACGCACACACGCACGTACAAACACACACGCACGGCTCTCATCACTGCTGCACAGGCAGGTGAGCTATATGCACACGCACACACGTTCAAACACATGCACGCACGCACACACGCACGTACAAACACACACGCACGGCTCTCATCACTGCTGCACAGGCAGGTGAGCTATATGCACGCGCACGCACGTACAAACACATGCACTGTAGCGTACCCGGCTGGATAAAGAGGTTGAAGGCCGACTGATGATGTGAAGTTTCTTTATTAAATCAACGTGAAAACTAAAAACAAAGCACAAAACATATAATCAATATAAGGCACACATAATCAATATAAACAGACAAACAAATACAATTTACAAATAAACCAATTAAAAAGGTATATATATCAAACCACAATACCACATGAACAGACCACCAACTACAACAATAAAATCCCACAACAATATCACACAAACAAATAACCATAAAAATTGACATTCACCTTGTTCCCTCTCCAGCTAGGTGCTAACTCATGATGTCCCTCGACCATGTCATTCTCCAGGAGAGTCACTAAAACCAATGAATCAACAAATTAAAATCTGAAAGTTCCATTTCCATTTGATCTGTTATTTAATTTCTCTGCACTCACTTGATCCTTTTGGTGTTCCATTTCATCCTGTTGACGAGGTTAGGCTTAGCTCTCAATCCTCTTTGTTTGAGAGAAGCATGGTGAGGAACAAACATTTCCTCTGACTGATGTTGGGCTGTCTTTTGTCTGTCAGTCTGGCTCAGGTGAGCGAGCGAGCTTCCTGTTTCCTGTTTCCTGACAGTCCTTCAAATTAAAAGCGTTTCCTCCATTTCGCTCCGGGGTCCGTTACACTCCCACCAAAATCATACGTGGGCATGAAGTGTATTAGTCACATATGATTTTCTAGTCAGAACAGAGGCAACAGTGTGTATTAACAATCCATCCGAGCACAAGCCTCCCAGGGTCAGAGATGTCCACAATTAGGAAGCAGGCTCACCAGTCTCCAACAACAGGCCCAGCTTCTGCACAGAACGCTCGTCCGCACTGGTCAGCCTCTTCAGCTGCTGCTGGAGAGTGATTGAGGCATTGTAAGTATGGAGAACTTTGGTCGTCAGACCTTCCATCAACTCCTGGAGATGCTTGTTCAGAATTGAGGTATTGTGCCACAGCCCTCTGTCGGATTCGCATCTCCTTGGACTTCCAGACATCGTAGTACTGGGACCTCAGGCGGTCCACACACTTCAGTCGACGGGCCGTCTCGTATTTCTGCACGTCTTTCTCTCCCTTGATCCTTGAACTGGGGTTCAATATGTACTTGAGGGGACCTTGGATATTTTCGGTCCAAGATACAAGCCAGGTTACTTTGTTGTCCTGACGAACCTCCTTCCACTTTGTGCCTGGGGGAGCCTTGGAGTGCTTAGAGTCTTTGCTGCAGTTGATGATTATGTCCTTGGGTCTGATCCTACGCTTCAGCATGCCCATCTTGGGATGGTCTCCTCTGCCCCTATAAGGTCCAGGCGGCTCAATGCGGAAATTAGCAATGCTCTCCTTGCGTTTGTCCATGAGACAGAAGTCATACTCCTGCAGGATGTGCTCATTCTCTAATTTTACTTTCTGTTTCTCTTTCTTTGACATGCGCTTTCCATTATAGTAAATGTTGACACGCCTGGGAAGAGGTTCACATGGTGGTGCCAACACTGGTCCTTTGTGTTCCAGAAATCTCCACTTGGAGCCGTCTCTGGCCCTCTCCTCCTCCCACCATTTCCACTTCTCCTCCGGCTCCTTCTTAGCTTTCTTCTTTCCGTCGGCAACTTGACCTTTTTTGTTTTTTGTCTTCTTGGGCTTGACAGCCTCATCATAGTAGTCTTGTTTCCGTTTTTTGGCCTTCTTTTCATTTTCAAACTTTATTTTCCTGGGCTTGAAAACAGAGTCATTGTCATCTGCATCACCGTCCTTAAAGTCAGACTCCAACATGCGAATGGCATCAGCGGTGATGATTGGGGGTAGCTCTTTGGTGATGACTCTATGACATATACTTGTGGGGTTTGAAAAGTGGGGACGTGGCAAAGAGCATCCTACGATACTCCACCCCAGATCAGTTTTAACAGCGTATGGTTCATTTCGTTTTCCCAGAATGACCCGTTTAGGGGCCAGCGCTGCAGAACAATTATAGCCTATTAACAGGCCCACTTCACAGTCTTTAAGCGATGGCATCTCATCTGCTATCTCCCAGAGATGATTCCACTGCCTCGCCGTTTCACAGGTGGGAATGTGAGACCGATTTGCAGGTATCAAGTCCTTCGTGTAGGCTACTGGAAGGTCCACAAAAATAGCTGAATTGTATCCCCTGACTCGGAGGTCTGAGGTCCTTTCACTGTTGACAAGTGTGTTACTTCCACTCATGGTGGTCAGTTTCAGCTTAACTGGATACATTTCTGCTCTCAAGGCCTGGCTCAAACCCCTTTCAATGAATGTTGTATCACTCTGAGTGTCTAGTAGGGCATAAACAAGTTTCTCTGTATTTGGTTCGTTCTTAGTTGACACCCATACTGGCACAACCATAGAGGTGTTAGGAGACCCGTCTCTGGACACACTAAGTGATGTTACTGCAGTTGAATCGTTCATATTGTCTTGAGCTGGAGCTGTAATAGATGTGGGTGTCTCCATGGCATAACTAAAATTATGGAGGCAGGTAGGGTGTTTTTCTGTACAGACCTCGCACACCTGGGGATAACGACAACGTTTAAAGTTATGACCGGGTCTCAGGCATCCGTAACAAAGTCTTTTTTCCACCACATAATTTTGTCGCTCCTCTAAAGACATCGCTGTAAACCTTAGGCAGCCATGAAGCTGATGCCTACCGTCTTGGCAGAGAATGCATGGAGGTTTTGAACTCTTTGGGTATTGATAGCCATCATCCGTGTCTGTTTGAGTGTGGAAAACACTAGTATTGTTTCCCTTCGTTTCTCTGTGATGTCCTTTTTCCATGTTGGAATCTGAGGATCTGAGAGCGTGGGAAGATGTTATTGGGTTACATGCAATTTCCGCCTCTATGGAAACAAAATCAGAGAAAGTTTTGAAACTGGGAAAATCCTTGTTCTCATGCAGACGCTGAGCTACTTGCCGATTCCACATGGAAGCTGTCCATTCGGGTAGCTTTTGAATGAGCCTTTGATTTTCCTCACAGTCATTCAGAATTTCTAAACCCTTCACATGGGGCATGGCATCCTGACAACATTTTAGAAAGTCTGCAAATTCCCGCAATCCTAGGGCATCTCTGTTCTGAATCTTAGGCCATCTTGTAAGTTTCTCTCTGAAGGCTCTTTGAATAGTAAACGGCTGTCCATAGCGCTGTTGTAATCTGTCCCAGGCTTCGCGATAGGCCTCACCATCGCTCCTATAGAAGGTGCCCTCCAGAACCTTACGAGCCGAACCACCCACGTATCTTTTTAAGTAATACAACTTTTCTGCAGGTGAAATGGGCCTATGATCTACCAACGAGCAAAAGGAAGCCTTCCATTCAATGAAGCTTATGGGTTCTCCAGTAAATATGAATGGTTCAGGAATGGGAAGTCTGTTTAAGATCATACTGCTTTGAATTGCCTGGGTGATGGAAATAATGTCAAGGGGTGCGTTTGATGTAATGATGTCTGAGTGCTGGATTTCCTTTGAGGTGGCAGACTCTCCTATATTGATGTTAGGATTGCTGTTGTCCCGAATGGCAACCTCCTCTTGTACTGCCTGATCATAAACACTTAGTTTAGCTCGAGCTACCTTGACTCCCCTTGCCGCTTGTAGCTGCTCGAGTTCTCCCTTCTGAATCTCTATGTTGGTTTTCTTTTTCTGCTCTTCCACTCGGGCCTCATATTCAGCCTCCTTTCCAGCAAGGTCCGCTGCTGCCTCTAGTCGACTGGCTGCCACAGATGTAGTTCTAGAATGGTGGCTAGAATGGTGGCTTCTTCTGGAACTGACTTGTGACTGAGCACCAAATATAGAATGGGAAGAATCACGGTCACGCAGTTCATGAAGGCGATTAAGTTGTCGTTCCGCATCAAATTCATTATTCAGCATTGTGTCATATGCTATTTGCGAGAGGTCTTTTGTAATGGATTCACATGCGTCAACCCGCCGCCTCACATCCGTATCCGGCGTGACATGTTCTCGAATGTCGTTGTAGAGCCTTATGATGTTGTCCTTGCTTTTTTCCAATTTGGTTATTAAGAGTTCTATTTCCTTATCCGGAACTTTAGTTCTTAGATTCGTCCTTAATGTACGCACTATGTCCTTCCATTGTTCGTACATACTTAGCAATGTTTTGACCCCTTTTTCTGTAGTTTCCATTTGATACGCAAGCATTTTTCCTGTTGGAACTTGTTTACGGTTGCTGCGTCGAGGGCTTATGGTTTCGTCCTGAAGTTTGTCTTGTAAATCCGTCCATCTTTCTTTGAGATCTGTTAGTGTTTGTTTTTTATCATGAATGGCTTCCTTTAATTTTTGTCTTTCCTCGGGTTCCTTTTCCCTTTGGAGGGCATCCTTCAAGTCCTCAATTTCCTTGTCGACATTTTCCATTTGTTTGTCCAGTTCCTGGTCTAGATCAGACCCATGTACCTCAACACTTAAATCTGGCATTTTATAGTTTGGACATATAGCACAGAAAAGGACTGAAAATGACCATAAAAGGTGAACCAATGAAACCTCAGTGCAGTATTTAAACACTGAACAAACCCTTCAATGAAATCACCACATTGCATAAAAACTCCAAAACCACAGTATTAAAACTGTATGAAACCTTCATGAAAGGGACCTTGCATAAACCTTATCAACCGTAATTCATATGCATGGACACATGGCACTTGAAAACCCTTTAAACCATTTTTCAAAAAATAAATGTGTAAATGTCCACAGTTCACATTCCTCTGTATGAGCCTTTATTTTGTTTCTGGAGGTGTGTGTAATGTTCAATTGTGCATTTGTTGTGTTTGTGTGTGATCATCCATCAGACCACTAACCACTGCTGTGATGCAGGCTGACAGAGTGGAGTAGGCCGATTTCTGGTGTACAGGCCTCAGAATCTGAGACTGGGGCAATGTAGATGTCTTGCAGGGGAGGTGGGGGAGGCCATGTTGGGTCAAGTTTTCACTCACTGTAGCGTACCCGGCTGGATAAAGAGGTTGAAGGCCGACTGATGATGTGAAGTTTCTTTATTAAATCAACGTGAAAACTAAAAACAAAGCACAAAACATATAATCAATATAAGGCACACATAATCAATATAAACAGACAAACAAATACAATTTACAAATAAACCAATTAAAAAGGTATATATATCAAACCACAATACCACATGAACAGACCACCAACTACAACAATAAAATCCCACAACAATATCACACAAACAAATAACCATAAAAATTGACATTCACCTTGTTCCCTCTCCAGCTAGGTGCTAACTCATGATGTCCCTCGACCATGTCATTCTCCAGGAGAGTCACTAAAACCAATGAATCAACAAATTAAAATCTGAAAGTTCCATTTCCATTTGATCTGTTATTTAATTTCTCTGCACTCACTTGATCCTTTTGGTGTTCCATTTCATCCTGTTGACGAGGTTAGGCTTAGCTCTCAATCCTCTTTGTTTGAGAGAAGCATGGTGAGGAACAAACATTTCCTCTGACTGATGTTGGGCTGTCTTTTGTCTGTCAGTCTGGCTCAGGTGAGCGAGCGAGCTTCCTGTTTCCTGTTTCCTGACAGTCCTTCAAATTAAAAGCGTTTCCTCCATTTCGCTCCGGGGTCCGTTACATGCACACACGCACTGTTTTTCTTGTTATTTAGAGCAGTGGTTCTCAAAGTGAGGTCCAGGAACCTCCCGTGGCCGATGAGAGGGCGGTTCCAAGGGGACCCCACATTGTCCTTAAACCAATTAAGACCTGGAATGCATCTTACGCACCTTAGCTTTTAAATAACCACTTTAACCAAATTATTTTAAACTGTAGCTATTCAGTATTTCAGCCGTGACGTAAGCGCCCCCTCCAGAGATACTTCCGGGTCCTACTTTTATGTCTCTTTTGTGTCCCCATAGAGTTATACTGTGTCCCTCCGTCGGGCTAAATCTGAGACGAAACCAACCACGAAAGTCTCATTTTACTGCTTTCCTTGCAACAACAAAGCTACTGGTCTCCCAAATCTGGCTGTGACAGGCCGTCTGCCCCACACTGAATACTATCGCCATTTTATTTCACTGTGTCAACTAAATCCTCATTAAATGCAAACTAGATTCAACATACTCAACCCTGCACACATTCTAAATATGCCCCCGAAATATTGTACTGAGCAAATGGACCACCTTCAATAATAATGATAATAATAGTCTTTATTGTCTCAACATCATATATGTTCTTTGTCATGGACACTTGTACAGAACATTAATAATTGTACTCGAGTTGGAAGCATTAAGACCCATTTTAACCCTCAATGGCTTCCTTTTTGAAAAAGAACGTCATTGTGAAAAGATTCACGCGTTTAGATATTATATTATATATTATATATTATATTTACAATGAGATGCGGATGGGAGCTAGTGCCACTTGGACCCGGACGTAACGTAGGACTACAAAATGACGTCTGACTTAAATACAGAATAGAGGGTATGCGCGTGACGTCATCATCATACCCGGAAGTTGTACGGGAACGCCTTCAGAGTGGCAAAAAAACATCTTCCTGGCCTTGACAGCTCCTACATACAAACAGAAAAGTCCGATCTGATTGCATTAAACAACCTTAAACGATATTAAACTCACTTTGCCACTTGATTTCCCATTCACTTTATGCATGCACATACCCTCTATAGAAACATAGCAGATATATACGCTATATACACTATGAGCATGTATTTCTGCTATTTTAGAAAAAAATAGTGAAAACGTGTGCAAATCTTTAAATATATAATTATTTCACAGCAAACGTTTTTAACCCATGTTGGGCGGTAACCCCTTTTGTTATAATTTAGCTATTGAAAAATAGCAGATCTACAAGCTCATAGCGCGCCACCGAGTGGCGCGCTACGAGCTTGTAGGTCTGCTATTTTTTTTTAAATCGTGAAAATATTTATTTCAGAAAACTGGAGGATTTAGAAGATTTTTTTTAAATGTTGAGGTTCCGGGGGGGGGGGGGGGGGGGGGGGCGGAGGTCCCTGGAACAGCATATTTTCAGATGGGGGTCCCCGTGGCCAATTACATATATGTGGGGCTCCTTCACATGAAATAGTTTGAGCACCACTGACAAGGAAACATGGGTTTTTTTCAGAAAACTGTCAGGATTTACTGTCACTTGTAGAATCATCCTCAGGTCAAAAATGGGGGTCATGGGATCGCGTAATACGTAATGTACAACGTTGTGGTTAATAATTGCCTCCACCATGCAGGCCACGTGATGATCACCAACTATCTGCTGAACTACTTCACGGGTCTGGACCTGGAGAAGAAGAACTGCCACGGCTTCACGGCCCTGATGAAGGCCGCCATGCAGGGGCGCGTGGAGTGTGTGCGCGCGCTCATGACCGCAGGTAGGCCGGGATAGCACTGTTTGTTTCACATCACCGTTACATCACCTAATCAACATGAGATAGACTTTCACCCATTTTGGGGCGGGAACCCCTTTTGGTGTTTTAAAGCATTATGGTATACTTTAGCTATTGCAAAATAGCAGATCTACAAGCTCGTAGCGCGGCACCGAGTGCCGCGCTACGAGCTTGTAGGTCTGCTATTATTTTTAAATCGTGAAAATGTGGCGCAAATCACCTGAATATATTCTTTCAGAGCGAACGTTTTAAACTCAAATCTGTGCTTCTAGGGGGTCCCTGGAACAACATATTTTTTTAGATGGGGGTCAGCGGCCAAATACAGATAATTCATTCATCGACATGAAAAAGGTTGAGCACCGCCGACATAGAAACATAGGTTTTTCAGAAAACTCAGAAGACATTAAAGAATCGAGCTCAGGTCTAAATGGGTTAATATATTAGCGCCCCTCACTTCACACAGGTGTGATTTATTTTATTTAAGACCCCCTGGGTCCCCTGGAAAAACACATTTTCAGATGGGGGGCGGGTCGGCAGCCAATTTTTGGGGATGACATGAAAACTTTGAGTTTTCTGAAAACTGTACTGACAAGGACCCCCAAATTGACACTAATTAGCCCCGCGGACCCCCATTAGGAAAGATATGCCAAGGACCCCCCATAAGAGAAGGATTTGTACGGCTCTTAGCAGTGATTCTCAACCTGTTTAATTTCAAGTAACGGGGGGGTTTGACATGCATATTAGTCTATACAGACCCCCCATTTAATGGCATTTCTATCTCTGAGACCCCCAATTTATATTGTAAAATCAACGTTAATTTAACTGAGAGTGTACAAATGTGTATTTGTACACTCTCAGAGTTACAGACCCAAAAGGGTCCATTTGGTTCCTAACTATCATCTAGCTAGGGAACTCCCTCAAGGAGCCCTGGGGGGTCCCCGGAGCCCACTTTAGGAACCACTGGGTCAGTTCGTGCCAGTGGTGAAGAACAACATACCAAACGAACCACTGACCTTGTTGTGTCTGTTGCCCCAACCAGGGAGCGACATGAACGCCAGGGACCACGGACGCAAGCTGACGGCCAGGGAGTGGGCGTGGTTCACGGGCCGCTACGAGGCGGCCTGGGTGATGGCTCGTCTGGTGTGTCGGCCCTGCCCCCGGCAGTTGTCTGACACCTTCAGGTATACTATATAACTAACCCTGGTGTGTCGGCCCTGCCCCCGGCAGATAATATACAAGTAAGACGTGCGAACGCGGGAAGCGAACGCAGCTCGTAAATGTAAGTTCTGTTTTTTTAAGATTTTTTTTTAGTGTGTGTATGTGTGCGTGTGTGTGTGTGTTTTTTTTAAAGTTTTCTTTAAGTTTTTTTAAAGTTTTTTTGTATACGTTTTTTTTAGTTTTTTATTTTTTATTTTTTTTTAAGTTAAGTTTTTTTTTAAGTTAAGTGTGTGTGTGTGTGTGTGTGTGTGTGTGTGTGTGTGTGTGTGTGTGTGTGTGTGTGTGTGTGTGTGTGTGTGTGTGTGTGTGTGTGTGTGTGTGTGTGTGTGTGTGTGTGTGTGTGTGTTTTGACACACACACACACACACACACACACACACACACACACACACTGCCCCCACAGATACTATATAACTAAGCCTGGTGTGTCGGCCCTGCCCCGGACAGATACTAGTAGGATGTGACGTGTAAAACTAGTTTTTTTTTTATGATTCTCATTCCAAACATTAGTTTTGCATGAAAAATAGTCTCACATTGCCAGACTGTTGCCTCTCACAATTTCCAAATGCTTCCATCATACAGTCTGGACCAACGGAAGGGCTGTCATGAGTCAAATATAAAGCGGAAGTGGAGCCTCCGTTTCGTCTTTACAGTCGCGCAAATGTACCCTAATATAAATAGAAAACATCTAAGCATATAATAGCGTGTTGCTTAGCAGAAAAGGAAATAAAAAAATAAAATGTAAAGATATTTTGCTCTATATAGCATTCGGAGATTGTGGAATAGTTGTCTGTCTATGCGAGACTAATGAAAACAAATTTGAATATGTTATTTGGATGACCCTAAGGATCATAAAACAACCTTGAACGATTACTATTGCAATGTCTTTTGGTTCAAACCTTAGATTGACTGGCCTAAAAGTGTCATTTTTTAGGATCTATATAGGGCTGCTAATGGGCACACACACACACACACACACACACACACACACCTGCCTGCCATTACACGTATGGATCTAATTTAGTACCTCGTTAATTAAATGAGCACCCACTGAGCACAAAACATGGCTAAAAGTAAATGTGCTTGTCAGCGACTAACTTCTCAGCGAGCCATCTGTCTCGCTGCCAAGTAAAAGCCCTCGTTATGCTAGCTCCATCGTTTTTTTTGTTTTTTTTATGTATTTTTTTGTGGCTTTCGCCTTTATTTTATATTTTTTATGGAGGGACAGACAGTAGGCTGACAGGAAATGGGGAGAGAGATGGGGGGATGACATGCAGTAAAGGCCGTCGGGATCGGGAGTCGAACCATCGTTTTTAAACAGGCCTCGTTATGCTAGCTCCTACGTTTTTAAACAGGCCTCGTTATGCTAGCTCCTACGTTTTTGTTCTACTACAAACTGTATTTGACATCATCGAGTTTGGCCGGTTAAAACTCACCCGTGGCTCCGACATGCGTGGCCGGTTAAAGGGGAATTTCTCCCTAAACCTTTTTTTACAAAAGTAAGTTGATAATTATGTATATTGCCCCAAAAAAATAAAAAAATAAAGATATAGGGGAGCTGAAGCAGCAGAAGGAGCTGGAGCTGCTCCTGGAGGGGTCTAACATCAGCTCACGTAGACCAGGAAGAGTGCAGTGTCAACAATGCATGGTGTGTTGCTGTCACATCATCTAGAACAGATGTAAACAAAAAACAATTGCGCGATTGAATAGGAGTTCTAGCGTTAGACCCCTCCAGCCCCAGCTTCATCTCCAGCTAGCTCCCCTATATCTTTTTGGTCAATATACATAATTATCAACTTACTTTTGTAAAAAAAAGGTTTAGGGAGAAATTCCCCTTTAAGACAAATACGTGGCTGGTTAAGACACATTTGTGGCCGGTTAACACACATACGTGGCTGGTTAAGACACATACGTGGCCGGTTAAGACACATACGTGGCCGGTTAAGACACATGCGTGGCCGGTTAAGACACATACGTGGCCGGTTAAGACACATACATGGCCGGTTAAGACACATACGTGGCCGGTTAAGACACATACTTGGCCGGTTAAGACACATACGTGGCCGGTTAAGACACATACGTGGCTGGTTAAGACTCACCCGAGTTGTGAATGCGTAGATCTGACAAAATGTTCACATTTTTATCAACGCACTAAACACATTTTCAGATGGAGGTCGTTCCGTGGACAAACACAATGTTAATAATAATAATCTTTGTTGTCCCGAAGGAAATTTGTCTTCACAGTCTGTTCAGACAAACACCCACATCAAAAACAACACAGAGCACATAACACCAAGACAATACAAAAACATGAGGTCCCCTCAGTATACAGAACCATCCTTTCGGCAGGGCAGTTTTGTTTAAGCCATTTGGGGCGGGAACCCCTTTTGATGTTAGCATTATGTTATGCTTTAGCTATTGAAAAATAGCAGATCTACAAGCTCATAGCGCGCCACCGAGTGGCGCGCTACGAGCTTGTAGGTCTGCTATTTTTTTAAAATCTTTTTTTTTAGAATCTGATCTCAGGTCAAAATGGGTTAATGCCGCGATGGCTGAGGGGACAAAACTCCTTCTAAAACTGACCTTTTTGTTCTGTATCTTTGTCCAGATGCAGATGGCATGAGGTTTAGAAGAAGCGATACAGAGGATGATCAGTGTCATTTGATATTGAAAGTGCTAGCCGTGTGATATGGCCTTATTGTTCATTTCAGTGTGGGTGTGGGAAGTCCGACGATCATTGTCCTCGACGTGAAAATGTTTGAGAACCGACGTGATAAGAGGTGCTCTTTGTAAAATTAAAATTGTCTTCTCGTCTGGGCGTTTGAAAAAGCACATTTCTTTGTTTTTTTCTAAATGAAAGACAATCTTGGCATGGGTTCCTTTAAAAAAAAGAAAACCCTATGGCGGAAGAAGTTAATTTGTGGAGATTAAACCATTCTGGGCGGGAACTCCTTGGTGTTTTAAGCATTATGTTATACTTTAGCTGTTGAAAAATAACAAGATCGGTGCCGCGCTACGAGCTTGTAGATCTGATATTTTTGAAAAATCGTGAAAATGTAGTGCAAATCTTTGAATATATATTCTTTCAGAGCCAACGTTTTTAACTCAAATCTTTGCTTCTGGGGGGGGGGGGGTCCCTGGAACATCATATTTTCAGATGGGGGGTCGGTGACCAATTACATATAATCTTGGAGGTTCTTGACATGAAAATGTTTGATAACGACTGAGGGACATGGGTTTTTTCAGAAAACTGTCTGGATTTAGAAGACATTCGTAGAATCGTTCCCAGGTCTAAATGGGTTAAAATGTAGCCTGCCAGACAGACTGCTTCACACGTCATTATGCGGTGCATAAAGGATAGTCTAGTATAGCCCATTTTGACCTGAGATCAGATTCTAAAAATGTCTTCTACATCCCGACAGTTTTCCGAAAAAGCTATGTTTCTATGTCAGTCGTTCTTCGATTTTTCAAAAACAGCAGACCTACAAGCTCGTAGCGCGCCACTCGGTGGCGCGCTATGAGCTTGTAGATCTGCTGTTTTTCAATAGCTAAAGCATAACATAATGCTAACACCAAAAGGGGTTCCCGCCCAAAACGGGATAGGCAGCCTGCCTGCAGCAACACATCAACAAGGCTTAAACATAACCTGTCATATCATAATAATATGCATGCGTGGAAATGGAAATAAAACCCTTCAAAAATGCTGTCAGGAGAAAATGGAGAAGACTATAATATCGTTGCTGTCTGACAGAAACCTTGTATCTCAATAGTTTTTGAGTGGTGCAACCACTCCAAGGAACAGCAATGTCAGTCTTAGGGCCGATTCATACTCCTATTTTACAGCTGTTTCGGCGCTGTAGTGCCGAAATGATTTCGGCTCGTCAGAAATTTTCAGCAGCACCGAAGAGCCGACTTTAGGACGGTACCCGCCCCCCCGAACCTCAAATGACATCACATTGTAGGCTCTACAGAGCCGAACCGACTTTTATTCGGCTCTAAAATAGGAGTATGAATCGGCCCTTAACCTATGTGACTGTGTGTGACTATGTGTACCAGTAGGGGCAAAAGTGGCGCTGTTGTGCCAGAAACAGAGAGAGAGAGAGATAGTGTTGCACTGTTGCCTAGTGCTAATTACAGAGAGAGAGAGAGAGAGAGAGAGAGAGAGAGAGAGAGAGAGAGAGAGAGAGAGAGAGAGAGAGAGAGAGAGAGAGAGAGAGAGAGAGAGAGAGAGAGAGAGAGAGAGAGAGAGAGAGAGAGAGAGAGAGAGAGAGAGAGAGAGTTGCACCACTCAGTTCACACAGGTGTGATTTTTATGTTTAATTCCGTAAGTGGATCCCCTACTTCGGTCATGCAAGTGTTGCACAAACGCAGTACAAATAGAAATAGCAGATCTACAAGCTCACATGCTTGTATAACTGCTATTTGGGTTTTTTCTTTCTATTTTTTGAATTTTGAAAGTGAAAGCGGTTAAGTGTGTCTGTGGGTTTTAGGAATATTGAACTAAATAGCTTGTGACAAATAATAACTCCATTGGATCCATTGAACCTACATGTTATGGTTCTGTTTTTTTATTCATTTCATGCAGAGTAACCGTTTTTAGGACCAGCGTTGATTTCGTTGACTAATACTATGACAAAAAATATTCGTCGACTACCTTTTTTCACTGACCAAAACTAAATGGAAACGAAATGAATGATGACTAAAACGAGAATATATTGACAATTTCGTCAACAAATAAAAACTAGACTAAAATGTTACGAAGGGACTAGTGGACAAGAGATCCAGTATTAGTCATTTTACACTTGGTCGCAGGCTTAAAATAGCCGATCTACACGTCGCAGCTTGTAGATCGGCTATTTTCAGCAAGTATCAGCCATTACGACGGCATCAAGGCCCGTCAAAACACATTTTAGTCGACTAAATCAACTGTATAGTCGACTAAAATCATATGATATTTAGTCGACTTAAACCAGACTAACACCAAAACATTACAGGCGACTAAAATGTGACTAAAACGAATTAAAAACTATTCAAGAGACTGTGGCGGCGGCTGTGGCTCAGGAGGTAGAGCAGGTCGTCCAAAGATCCCTGGGTCGGCGGTTTGAATCCCGGCTCCTCCTGTCCACATGTCGAAGTGTCCTTGGGCAAGACACTGAACCCTACATTGCCTCCAATGAGTCGGTCGGTGTGAGCTCGCCACCGTTGGTGTGTGAATGTGGGAAGTGAGGACGCTGGCGTCGACTGTTCGCCGCTTCAACTCCCAATGTATGAATGAATGAAAAGCGCTTTGAGCACTTGGAAAAGCGCTATAAAAATGCAATTCATTATTATTATTATAACTAAAACTGAAATCAACACTGCTTAGGACACACAAGGTTTCCATCTGACGGCGACAATGCACTAATCACACCGCCGTATGCAGCGGACTCGCTGTGTCTCCATGCACACTAATGCACCAATGAGTCAATAGACTGGGAATAATTATTGGACTGCCACTCCCAATAGCAGCTTTTCAGTGCCTTCTATTCATATTTTTAATTCATAATTTTAATGCCAATAGAAAAATCCATGATATACACACTATACCTCATTCTGACACGGCAATCCTATAGTATTAGACACCCAGTCCTGATGTTGGCGGCAACGTCACCATTATGCCGATTTTGACCCAATATAGAGCGAATCTGGCGAGAGCACTTCCGGTTTAACGAACAATAACATCCGGTAATAGTTTTGCCCTGCATGTGCAGCACTATCAGATGTCCGGGATGTTAAGCGATCATCGTATTTTTTATAACTAAGTCAAATTAAAGGAGCATTCAGTGATTTGGGTGATTTGGAAAAAAACCCGGTCCACCCAAAGCCCAAACCGAAACTAGGGTTTTTTTGACCCCAGGGGCTCACTGGGGACAGGGAGGAACTCCTTATATGGTCAGCACACTTTATAGTAGGGAGGATTATCCAAAAAATAAGACAAAATAAGTGATATTTGAATGAAGTGAAATCACTGAATATACCTTTAAGCTCTAATCAAGCCCCAAATATCGCATTTTACGCAGCGATGCACATAAAGACCGCGCGCGTGCGTGATCAACCGTGCACGCGAGGACTTCGGCCGGTTTTAGGTAGATTACATCGGCCGTTAGCCAAACTAGCCAAAAGTTGCTACATTTTGCTACATTAAACGCCCGATTATAGGGAATTAAACCAGCCCGTCAATTCCGTCAACGGTAGGTTTGGATTAATTAATTCAATCCGTCAATTCCGTCAACAGTAGGCTAGGGGTTAAACGACACGCTCTGGGTGCTCGGGTGGCGCAGTGGTTAAAGTGCCTGCCTATCACCGCGGAGGTTGTGGGTTCGAATCCACTGCGAGGTGCAACACAATGAGGGCCTTTCTCGGGTCCCCACCCTTCTCCCATTGTTTATATTGTGCTTAGTTTCCAAGATGGCCGCAGCACCAGGAGGGGGTGGGGCGGAGGCGAGCGGGCGGGCAGGGTCGACATATGCCCTCACTGGGCTGCGTTCAAGACACTTGCCTTGTGTCTGACACCTGACTTGTGTACAAATACCTCACGAGCTTGACACCTGACTTGTGTCTGAACACAGCTTTGATGGATGTGTTCTGTGCGTGCGTGCGTGCGTGCGTGCGTGCGTGCGTGCGTGCGTGCGTGCGTGCGTGCGTGCGTGCGTGCGTGCGTGTGGTTGGGTGGTCAATGGGTCGTGGTCAGAACTAGCTGCAGGGGTCAATAGGTCGTACTAATACATATTTAGTCTTAGTTTTAGTCATCATAGCTTAGTTTTCATGTAGTTTCCATTTAGTTTTCGTCAGTGAAAAAAGGTAGTCGATGAACATTTTTTGTCTTACTCGACGAAATCAACACGGCTGTAAATTGTAAATTGACACCGCTCAAAAATGATAAACAACACTCTTTTGCAGTCTGGAGTGGCCTCAGCTGCGCTCCCTGGTGGAAAGGGGCCAGGAGCGCCAGGGCTACGTGAAGCGCGCCATGGACCAGGTGAAGAGCGCCTTCAGCTTCGCCAACGTCACCAACCCCGTGGACCACGGCGCCATCGACCACCTGGTGGCCGCCACCACCGCCCTCAGGAGCCCCTTCATCGCCACGGCCTGCCGCACGGTAAGGATGGACCTGATGCCCCGAACCACACCAAAAGGTTGAGGCGGGACAAGACGTTTTTTTAAAGTTGACCTTAAAACGGTTTTGTCCCAGGGAGTCCATACCAGTGTGGGTTTTTTTGGGGCTTATTCAGTGGTGGAAAACGTTCTCAAATCTACAGTTGATTAAGTCGAACAAAATTTATTTTGGCGGGCCTCGATGCCGTCGTAATGACATTTTGTTTTTCACCTGATGAAAATAGCCGATCTACAAGCTCGCGTTGCGCTGTGACGCGTTGTGAGCTTGTACATCGGCTATTTTCAGCATGCAACAAATTGTAAAATGACTTATACTGGATCTCTTGTCCAATAGTAGTCACCTTCCTGACATTTTAGTCTAGTTTTTATTTGTTGACGAAATTGTCAGTATTATTTAGGCTTAATTTTAGTCATCATAGCTTAGTGTTCATTTAGTTTCCATTTAGTTTTCGTCAGTGGAAAAAGGTAGTCTACGAACATTTTTCGTCTTAGTTTTAGTCGACGAAATCAACACTGCTATACTGTCACTGTAGGCTATTATTTAATATTTATAGTACGAGGGAGGCTTAAGTCTGTGTTGTAGGATGATATTGGGCCCATACAAAGGCCACAATGAAATGGTTTTCATATCGCTTTGCAGCCGAGAAGAGCTCATGGCTCAAGAAGCGGACTGCAGTGATAACTCCCTCCCTCTGGGGAGAATCTCTATCTCTCATAGAACAAAATGTCAGGGAAAAGCCAAAGGGGTTTTTGTGCACTGAGCTCCGCCGGGAATTGATATTGGCTACTAGACGGCGCTTCTATCCCATTTTGGGCGGGAACCCCTTTTGGTGTTAACATTATGTTATGCTTTAGCTATTGAAAAGTAGCAGATCTACAAGCTCATAGCACGCCACCGAGTGGCGCGCTACGAGCTTGTAGGTCTGCTATTTTTGAAAAATAGAAGAACGACTGACATAGAAACATAGCTTTTTCAGAAAACTGTCAGGATATAAAGACATTTTTAGAATCTGATCTCAGGTAAAAATGGGCTATTACACACTGTACTATACACATTGATCCCAATATCTCCAACATAACCTGCTCTGGAGAAGGTCAGGTTTGCACAGCGTATCGTTACTATGGCAATGCTGCACCCCCGCGGGTAAGCGGTGTTTGTTTTTGTCGACTAAAACTAAGACGAAAAATGTTCGTCGACTACCTTTTTTCACTGACGAAAACTAAATCATCATCATCATACTATAATATATCAATATATCACAACGGGTAAGGGCTAGTGAAAACTAAGCTATGAAAGACCGACAATTCCATCAAACAAATATAAACTAGACTAAAATGTCAGGAAGGGACTAGTGGACAAGAGATCCAGCATAAGTCATTTTATAATTAGTTGCATGCTGAAAATAGACCTAGATCTAGAAAGCCCACAATGTGTCGCGCTGCGACGCGTTGTGGGCTTGTAGATCGTCTATTTTCGACTAAAACTAGACTAACACTAAAACAAATTCCAGGTGACTAAATGCAAACTTTTTTTCACTGACGAAAACTAAATTGAAACTAGATGAAGACTAAGCTACTATGACTAAAACTAAGCTAAACGTATTGACTAGGCTAAATTGTTAGGAAGGGACTAGTGGACAAGAGATCCAGCATAAGTAATTTTACACTAATTTTACACTATAGTCGACTAAATTAACTGTAGATTTAGTCAACTAAAATGTTATTTTAGTTATTTAGTCGACTAAAACTAGACTAACACTAAAACATTCCAGGTGACTAGAATGTGACTAAAAACTAAATTAAGTTTCATTACAAAGACTTTGACTAAAACTAAAATAGAAATTTGCTGCCAAAAACAACACTTTGGATTATCTTTTCAACACTACGACAAGCGAGTACACCCTTTTAAAGCGGATCTTCATGAAAAACGGAACGACGAACGTCGGTGCGGTCGTTCTTCAGAGGTTAGCGAAATCAAGGCAGGGAGATGGATGGAGCTCACGATCATTTAATAATCCCGCAGTCAAACTGTAAACCCATTTTGACCTGAGATCAGATTCTATAAATGTCTTCTACATCCTGACAGTTTTCTGAAAAAGCTACGTTTCTATGTCAGTCGTTCTTCGATTTTTCAAAAATAGCAGACCTACAAGCTTGTAGCACACCACCGAGTGGCGCGCTACAAGCTTGTAGGTCTGCTATTTTTCAATAGCTAAAGCGTAACGTAATGCTAACACCAAAAGGGGTTCCCGCCCAAAATGGGTTAATAATCCCGCAGTCAAATTGTTAAAATACAGATGCAGATTAAGGAAAAAAGTACTAGTAAGCAGATACAGGAATAATGCCACACAAAAAAAGCACCCATCAATAGTGAAGCTCGTGTGCAACGAATGGGCACGATCAAATCCCGATACTAAATCCTGCACTGACAGAACACCCACCCCGAGCTTACCCCCCCCCCTCACAATATGAAATATAAGGTATTACTATTATTGAAGGCTAGTTGTATTGTTAATATCCATAATTAGGGCTCCTGGTCTACTGGGCCACCTGGCCTAAGGTAGCACACACATATTTAGTTAGAGTTAGACGGAGGCTGTACTATGTCCTCACCAGGGGACGTGCAGAGATCTACAAGCTCACAACGCGTCGCAGCGCGACACATTGTGGGGAGCTTGTAGATCAGCTATTTTTGGGGCGCAGCCCAGCACTCTTTAGCTATAGTGGAGATGCGGTGTGTAACGACATGGATTTCTAAACAAATGTGTTCAACACAAAATACTGTGTTCAAGTTCAGGAGACTTTGGAGGGGGAAAAAAGCAATTCTCCTGAATGCTGCCTTCCAGCATTTTGCATTTGTTTCACCGTGGTAAATGCTGCACTCGTGGTCTGGAGAGGGCAGTCTCTCAGTTGTTTTACAGACGAGTAAAAGGGCAGGGGCTGAAGCCCCCTTTGATGTCTATGTGTGCACGTCCCCGCTACTCACTCACTCACTCACTCACTCACTCACTCACTCACTCACTCACTCACTCACTCACTCACTCAAGGGTGGGCAACTTTGACGATGGAGAGGGCCACTATATTTCCACACTCACTCCAGAGGACCACATACTGTCTTAGCAAAAATAGCCGTTCTACAAGTTCGAAATTCAACCTATCTTCATATAATAGGTCCTCACTAATAATCTTCCAGTGACATCATCGATGGTGAATACAAGCTAATAAAAACTGCAGGCTTTCTAGTCCTGAAAAGTTGCAATTCGATAATGGAAGCCATCGTTCTCAAAACTCTAAACATTTTTGTAAAATAATCTTGTTTAAAAAATAATCTGCCTAATGATGATGTCACTGGAAGACGGTTTCTAAACTGCCCACAGCCCTCCTATGAGACACAGACTGAGTAGAAAAAAAACGTGCCATTTTATCATGATTATTAGTGAGGACCTATTATATGAAGAAAGGTTGAAAAGTGGTGAAGTGGTCCTTTAAGGTGTATATTATAATATATAATAAGTGGGAGGTGCGGCCGGGCCGCATTAAGTGATGGTGGAGGCCGCATGTGGCCCCCGGGCCGACAGTTGCCCATGTATGAACTGACTGACTGACTGACTGACTGACTGACTGACTGACTGACTGAATAGCTCCACCAACGTGGGACTTTTTAATTTGCATCCACTCGTCGCAGGTGTGTCCAGAGACCCCCCCGTGCGTGGGCGTCCGGCGCTACGCCGTGCCCGAGATCGTGCGCATGCAGCGCGCCAAGGAGCTGCAGGCGCTGGACCCGCAGCGGAGCAACAGCCACCAGCGGCTGTTCGAGAACTCCCGCATCGTCTCGCTGGTCAACAACCGGGTCGGGTCCTGCTCGGACCACCGCAGGACCAGCCTGCAGCAGCAGAGCCCCAAGCCCAGCCCCCAGCACTCCCCCGAGGCCTCCACCTCCTCCTCCTCGGAGGCGGCACGGAGGACCAGCCTCATGCCCCTCCACACGGTCCGGCGCAGCAGCGTCCGGCCCGCCTTCCCCGTGCCCAAGGTGAGGGTGACCAAGGCCCCCGTGCCCACGTACGAGCCGGAGAAGGAGACGCGCCGGAAGAGCAACTTTAGAGGTAAGCTGTGACTATGATGGTGATGATGATGAGGGACAAACGTATCCCATTCTGGGTGCCGGGAAACCCCCCTTTCTGGTGTTTTAAGCGTTAATACTTTAAAGCTATTGAAAAATAGCAGATCTACAAGCTCATTGGCTTGACACTCGGTGGCACGCTACGGGCTTGTAGATCTGCTATTTTTTGGGGGAAATCGTGAATGTGTCGCAAATTTCGAATATATGTTCTTTCAGAGCGAACGTTTTTAACTCAAATCTTTGCTTCTGGGGGGGTCCCTGGAACAACATATTTTCAGATGGGGCTCAGCAGCCAATTACATAAAATGTTTGGGGGTCCTTGACATGAAATAGTTTGAGAACCACTGACAATAGAAACATGGGGATTTTCTGAAAACTGTCAGGATTTAGAAGACATTTTGTAGAATCGAATTTAGGCCTAAATGGGCGGGAACCCCTTTTGGTGTTAGCATTATGTTATGCTTTAGCTATTGAAAAATAGCAGATCTACAAGCTCATAGCGCGCCACCGAGTGGCGCGCTACGAGCTTGTAGGTCTGCTATTTTAGAAAAATCGAAGAACGACTGACATAGAAACAGCTTTTTCAGAAAACTGTCAGGATGTAGAAGACATTTTGTAGAATCGAACTCATGGGTTAAAATGCTGCGTTGCTGTGTGTCATTTCAAAGAGGGGGGAGCCCATCTGCTGGACATCCCCAAATGGAGGTACAAGGAGGTGAAGGAGGAGCGTAGGAAAGCAGAGGACATGGAGCGAAGGAGGCAGGAGGCCATGGCCAAGAGACACCTCGCCGTCGGGACCAAGAAATGACAGCGGTGACATCTTCCGTTTTTCTTCTCTTCTCGGCCTTCAGGAGGCGTATTATAGTTACAGACTCTTATGTATAGAGAGATCGTGAAATTAATCTCTGGCTTTGAAAGAGACTATTTTTGGTTCCCAACTATCAATCATTTTGATTGCCGGGACCCCACTTTGAGAACCAAGGATTTAGGGGGGAGCCGAGATCGCAACGTCGAGTCTGAGGTTGTCCTATACTCGGAATAGATTACAGATGTTCCACCTGAGCGGTACGGGACGGAGTTCTCCGCTCTATCGATTAGTAACGCCCAGCACTCAGGACAGAGACTGATCAAAAAAGACAGAGATTATTGATATCAAAACTGATCGCATCGCTCCACAGGCTGGAAGCGTCTGCTGCGCAATACTCAATGTTATTTTCCGGTGGGACGTCATCGAAAATGTCCGTAGCCGACAAGATCGAAAATCTTAAAACTCTTGAACTAAATCATTCCATCCAATTCTAAGAAAAATAAAGAATGAATCATCATACCTCCCGTTGTTGTCGATCGGCTCGGGAGTGTTTTGGGCTACGTCAAGCTACTTCAGCCACATCCGGGATATAGCGTCCGGTCCGTCGCTATAAATGTGCTCCGCTGCTATGAATCGCTGGGCGCTACGATTTAATGGATTAAATAACCCCGGGGCGTTCGGGGGGGGTCGGGTCTTTCAGGGGTCCACCAGTACACTCTCAGAGAGTTCATTTAACACTGGGAATTTTGTCAGAATTTGTCAGAATTTTATTGAGAGGATGGCCCCTTGAGATGTAGCATCTCGTTTTAGAGGGGGCCCTATACATACAACATTACAGCAGTGCAGGTACACATAGTGTTATGTGTACATACACATTATGATAGGGGATCATAATGTGTGCGTCCTCACTGGTCAATGTTATACAGAGGACTCGAAGAGGAATGAAAACTGTAGGTTTCTAGCATTTTTGGAACCTTTTAGCTGAATTTAAAGAGGTAATTTCACATTAAAACACCTCAGTGGGGTCATTTTTTTTACATCTGCATTTGCACGTTTAGGTTGCCGGAACACTAGGAAACCAGGACGGGTGTTTTTAAAATAATCAAACGTGGTTAAAATGGGAGTTTTGAAGTATGGAGTTATATTAGAACATGAAATGTCAAATGTTAAAATGAATATCAAATATATAAAGATTTAATCGAGCGATTTAAGAGCTGTCTTGGGTTGCACACAAATGCGCGAGTATGACCCCGGAAGAGTTCTAAAGTGAAACTCCCCTTTAAGTAGATGTCGCCGTGCCGTCGTGTAGCAATACTGGAACTGTTGGGAGTTTCCATAGCAACCATGGAGAGGAGATTTGATACTTGAAATGTTTGTCATGTAACTTATGTTTGTTTTCATATTTATTGGTTTTTAACTGAATCTGAAGATGATCGATCGGGTGTCTGTTTTTTACAGTTTGGATGCTTAATTGCAGCAGCATTTTTGTAGTATGTATGTTGAGACTGTCTAGGCTTTGTTTTTGGTTTTTTTGAGTGGTGCAGTCACTCCAAGGATCAACAATGTGTGTCCCTATTGTATGTATGTATGTCTGTCTGTATGTTTAGAGTACCCAACAGGTGACACAGTGGCGCTGTTGAGCTTCACACTGTGCACAGCACAGCATGATGGGAATTTGAGTTTTGAGTGTAACACCAGCAGCACAGAGCACAGTGCAGTACAGACTACGGTGTAGCACATGCACAGGTGCATGAAGAGAGGCAGTACAGTACAGTACAGTACAGTACAGTACAGTACAGTACAGTACAGTGATGCACGATTAATCGGTAGCATAATCAGAATAGGCCATATCGGCCATTAAAATGCCATATTGGTATCGGAACGGTCTCAAAATAATACAAGTTATTTAATCGGTTTTCACCAGCAAAAATGTAAAAAATCATCAATGAGTTCAATATAAATCAAAACTGTCTAGTAGCCTACCTCTGGTCTGGAACAAAAGCCAAATCAAATGTGATAAACTTTACATTTTTCTACATTTAATTTGTGTACTCATCTCATTTAGTGATCATTCAGTTGTGAAAACAGACACTTAGAAAAGAGCACAGGCTATTTATTGATTGATTTCATACTTTATTAACAGGCTTTACTTTATTAACAGTCCGACAATCAATAGACCGACAATCAATAGTCCGACAATCAACAGTCCGACAATCAACAGTCCGACAATCAACAGTCCGACAATCAACAGTCCGACAATCAATAGTCCGACAATCAACAGTCCGACAATCAACAGTCTCACTACTCCAATAGTCCGACACCCCAACAGCACCGCTCGGTTCAGACGGGTAGGGTTTTAATAATGTATACATATTTTAAACCAGTGGTTCTCAATAATTTTTTTATGTCAATGGTTGATATGTATTTGGCCATGGACCCCCATCTGAAAAGAGTTTGGTTCCAGGGACCCCCAGAAGAGAAGGTTTGAGTCCAGTGTTGATTTTGTGACTAAAAACTAAGACGAAAAATGTCCGTCGACTACCTTTTTCCACTGACGAAAACTAAATGGAAACTAAATTCAGCTATGATGACTAAAACTAAGACTAAATATACTGACAATTTCGTCAACAAATAAAAACTAGACTAAAATGTTAGCAAGGAGATCCACTATAAGTAACTTTACAATTGGTTGCATGCTAAAAGTAGCCGATCTACAAGCTCACACTAGATCTGCTATTTTCAGCAAGTGAAATAGCCAATCTAGTGAACGACGAGCAAGTGAACGACGGCATCAAGGCCCGCCAACATACATTTTGTTCGACTAAATCAACTGTAGATTTAGTCGACTGAAATCTTATGATATTTAGTCGACTAAAACTAGACTAACACTAAAACATTCCAGGTGGCTAAAACTAAATGAAAACTATTCAAGAGACTATGACTAAAACTACAATCTAAATGTGCTGCCAAAAACAACACTGTTTGAGTCCAACATTATTCCAAATGTGTTGCGATCGTTTATAGCTGTAAGTATGAGACAGGGTTAAAGTGGTCAAACTGGTGTTAAGGATTGAGGAAGACAGTCTAAAATATTACATTTTGAAAGCTGTTGAAAAGCCAATGTCATACTGACTGAGAAATGAATATCTATCTATCTATCTATCTATCTATCTATCTATCTATCTATCTATCTATCTATCTATCTATCTATCTATCTATCTATCTATCTATCTATCTCTATCAGAGCAACAATATTTTTGATGAATGTATTTTCCTATAGATTCTGCCTTGCAAAGGTATTCTTTTTATAAATAGAGATCCGGATGCTTTGAATGTCAGGCATTTAATGTTTCATTTCAAAGGACTTTTTGTACACTTGGCACCCTATCAACACAATTCCGCAAATGTTTTCCAGTGTCAAGAACAAGTTACAGTAACTGGAAGAGTGAGTAACTGAGCACCTAAGCATTTGGAACATATGCTCTGAAATGAGGTATACGGTATACATGATTTGACACATGGCTACTAAAACTTTTGGGTGACAAAATCGTAGGATAAAGATTTAGAAAAGAAATCAAAGAAGCTGAAGGTTAAATTTGGGTCTGATAATCATCTACCGTGCATGTTCACATCATCTATGCGTCACATCATTTCAGGGCCATTTTCCAGAGCATTTATTTATTCTGTATTTTGAAAAAAAGAAATTGCCATTTTAACATTGAGGCGCCCACAATGTTTCCCAAACTTCCTTTATGTAAGACTAAAACACTAAATTATCAAACACTGCTGTTAACACTTTTAAATGCTCCCCATGTGGGAAGAAAGCGCTTATTGTCCTTACTGTTTACAAGTTCAACTTTTGTTTTTTGTTTTTTTTAACACTGGCCATGGAATAAATAAACAGTGGGCGTCTTTAAATGAATGTGATTATGTGGCACACCATTAGATTGATGAGTTTTTGTATGTATTGTTGCTGTCGGGCAGGAAACCTTGTTTCTCCATATTTCAAACGGTATGCTTTTTATTATTATTTACTTTGTTTTTAAAAGGTATATTCAGTGATTTCACTTAATTCAAATATCACTTTTTTTTTGTTTTGTTGTGATAATCCTCCCTACTATGGAGTGTGCTGACCATATAAGGAGTTCCTCCCTGGCCCCCCAGACGCAAAGATTTGAGTTAAAAACTTTTGCTTTGAAAAAATATATATTCAAAGATTTACGCCACATTTTCACGATTTTTCAAAAATAGCAGACCTACAATGCCGCTATGAGCTTGTAGATCTGCTATTTTTCAATAGCTAAAGTATAACATAATGCTTTAAAACACCATAAGGGGTTCCCGCCCAGAATGGGTTAAGTAACAGTTTTGGACACACAAGGTTTCCCCCCTGACAGCGACGATGTGTGTGTGTAATCCGAGTATGTAATTTAACAAGTTTGTCAGTGAATTAAAAACAAAGATGTATATGTTTTTAACCAAGTTTGAAATCCTCATTCATCTCTTCGGAGAGAGAGACGTTAATTTGTCAAGTACCATGAGGGTTTTGGTGAGTTGATATTCAGCATTTTGGAGCAACTGTCCATCCATCCATCCATCTTCAACCGCTTATCCGTAGTCGGGTCGCGGGGGCAACAGCTCCGCCAGAGAGCTCCAGACTTCCCTCTCCAGTGCAACATTAGTGACTTCCTCCTGGGGGGTATCCCAAGACGTTCCAAGGCGTTCCAAGACAAGTCGATGTAATCCCTCCATCTGCAGCCTTGGTCTGGAACCGGAAGCAGCGGGACAAAAATCTGATCATCTCCACGATAATTTCGAGTTGTGTAGTCTTGTTAGCTTGTGTTTACGTTTGCGCTGTGGCACAGATACAATACGTCACCAGCTTCGCGTTGATACGGCCGCATATCGCTCCGGTCAGATTTTGTTTGGAGTACAAGATCGTCTCTGCCCGAGAGAGACCAGATGGGAGCAGGAGGAGGAACTCACTGCTGCCACCAGCTGGCGCGGAGTCAGGTTACCACACTAAGGGCAGTATTATGCATGTCTTAAGTACCAGGTCTTATTACTTAACTTAAGACCTGAAGGCGTGATCAATGTCATTTGGCTATTCTGAGTGGCCAAACAGCATTGACCACGCCTCCAGGTATTAAGTTAAGTAATAAGACCTGGTACTTAAGACACGCATAATACTGCCCTAAATGTCTCAATAGAAGAGCAGGGGAGACCAAATACAACCAACACAGTTATGTTAATTATATTGCATTAACAAAAATATAATTCTATTCACACAATAAGCAGTGTAACTTTTAAACATGGTGATTGCTGGACATTTCTGTTTGTGTCGCTGGACATGTCCTTTAAACCATTCTGGGCGGGAACCCCTTTTGGTGTTTTAAACATTATGTTATAATTTAGCTATTGAAAAATAGCAGATCTACAAGCTCATACGAACTTGTAGGTCTGCTATTTTTGAAAAATCGTGAAAATATTTATTTCAGAAAACTGGAGGATTTAGAAGATTTTTTTTTAAATTTCGAGGTCAGGCCTAAATGGGTTCAAAACGACAATGAGGTTGCCATTGTTCCCCCCCAAATGCAGTTATGTGAAGCCAAACCCCATAGTCCCGAAGAACTGCTCTGCAGAAGAAGGGTGCCAGTATAATCCCAGACATATGGAGCACGCTGATACCAAAAAGACATGCAATTAAAGAGGGAGAGGTCAGCTCCCTTTTGCACATTAGACCATTCTGACCTGAGATCAGATTCTAAAAATGTCTTCTACATCCTGACAGTGTTCTGAAAAAGCTATGTTTCTATGTCAGTCGTTCATTGATTTTTCAAAAATAGCAGACCTACAAGCTCGTAGCGCGCCACTCGGTGGCGCGCTATGAGCTTGTAGATCTGCTATTTTTCAATAGCTAAAGCATAACATAATGCTAACACCAAAAGGGGTTCCCGCCCAAAATGGGTTAGACCATGCAGGGACAAAAAATAATCGGTTGAGAGAAATTGCTGCGAGGTTAAAAGCACTGGATATGGAGTCATGTGAGACAATTTCACTTTTTTTTCCTTCAGTTTAACCCATTTTGACTTGAGGACGATTCTAAAAGAAAATGTCTTCTAAATCATGACGGTTTTTTGAAAAACCCCATGTTTCTGTGTCAGTGTGGTGCTCAACCTTTTTCATGTCAAGAACCCCCCGGAATTATCTGTATTTGGCAGCGGACCCCCATCTGAAAATATGTTGTTCCAGGGACCCCCCTAGAAGCAAAGATTTGAGTTAAAAACGTTCGCTTTTAAATAATATATATTTTATTTTCATAAGATTTGCGCCGCATTTTCACGATTTTTCAAAAATAGCAGACCTACAAGCTCGTAGCGCGGCACTCGGTGCCGTGCTATGAGCTTGTAGATCTGCTATTTTCCAATAGCTAAAGTATAACATAATGCTATAAACACCAAAAGGGGTTCCCGTTCAGAATGGTTTAAGTGCCATCCAAGAGTCCATGTCTAATATGCATAGTGATGCTGTTGCCTGTCGGCCAGAAACCTTGCATCTCATCTTATTCATTTCATTTTCTCTTTTTTTTTTACTGTACACAATTTTACAAAACATAGCAGATCAACAAGCAACGCCACTTCACATTGTGAACTTGTATAGATCTGCTATTTAAAAAAGGGTAAAGTGGATTTTATGAATGTCAATATTGTCAACCCATTTTGGGCGAGAACTCCTTTTGGTGTTTTAAGCATTATACTTTAGCTATTGAAAAATAGCAGATCTACAAGCTCATAGCACGAGCTTGTAGGTCTGCTATTTTTGAAAAATATTTATTTCAGAAAACTGGAGGATTTAGAAGATTTTCTTTAAATTTTGAGGTCAGGCCTAAATGGGTTAAACCGATGAAGGTAATAACCAGAGCCTGAGACTAAATAATATTTAATCTATTGTGAACTTCTTCTTTCCTTCCTTCCTTCCTTCCTTCCTTCCTTTCCTTCCTTCCCTTCCTTCCTTCCTTTCCTTCCTTCCTACCTTCCTTCCTTTCCTTCCTTCCTTCCGTCCTTCCTTCCTTCCTTCCGTCCTTCCTTCCTTCCTTCCTTCCTTTCCTTCCTTCCTTCCTTCCTACCTTCCTTCCTTCCTTCCTTTCCTTCCTTCCGTCCTTCCTTCCGTCCTTCCGTCCTTCCTTCCTTCCTTCCTTCCTTCCTTCCTTTCCTTCCTTCCTTCCTTCCTTCCTTCCTTCCTTCCTTCCTTCCTTTCCTTCCTTCCTTCCTTTCCTTCCTTCCTTCCTTCCTACCTTCCTTCCTTCCTTTCCTTCCTTCCTTTCCTTCCTTTCCTTCCTTCCTTCCTTCCTTCCTTCCTTCCTTCCTTCCTTCCTTCCATCCTTCCATCCTTCCTTCCTTCCGTCCTTCCTTCCTTCCTGCCTGCCTGCCTTCCTTCCTTCCTTCCTTCCTGCCTTCCATCCTTCCTTCCCTTCCTTCTCCAAAAAGTACCGCTGTTGGACATACCAGGTTTCCCCACCACCACCGTGTCAATTTGCCACGGCACCGCCGCTGGGCCCTGCATGCGCATCCATCCCATAATGTCTCCTTCCAATACACTCCATGGCATTCATTCATGCTGAGCCTCTCAGCGTCTCGGCACTCTAGGTAAATTGAGTGAACGCAGAACGAACCACATCATTATTACCTCCACTCCAGAGTCCCGTGGTCTCTCGAGACGAGACTGTCTGCTCGACTGCCTACGCAACACTTTTATAAACGCTTCCGCTTATCCCATTTAGGCCTGACCTCAACATTTAAAAAAAATCTTCTAATTCCTCCAGTTTTCTGAAATAAATATTTTCACGATTTTTCAAAAAAAGCAGACCTACAAGCTCGTAGCGCGCCACTCGGTGGCGCGCTATGAGCTTGTAGATCTGCTATTTTTTAATAGTTAAATTACAACAATGTTTAAAACACCAAAAGGGGTTACCGCCCAAAATGGGTTAATATAAGCAGTGTTGATTTTTTACAGATTCGTTTTGAATAAAGTTTAATTTATATTTAGTCACATTTTAATCATCTGAAATGTTTTAGCGTTAGACTAGTATCGGTCGACTAAATATCATATGATTTTATAGTCGATTGAATCTACAGCTGGTTTAGTCGACAAAGAACACATTCTGGCAGGCCTTGATGGCGTCGTAATGGCCTTTTTTTACACTTGGTTTGCGTGCTGAAAAATAGCAGATCTACAAGCTCGGCAAGGCGGAGACTCCGCGGCTGATGCCGCTGCCGGAAAATGCACTCGCTCTCCCTCACTTTGTCATCACGCGATGACGTCGCGCACCATAGATACACATAGGTCACATAGGTCAGAGAGGGTAAGAGACAGGGACGTGCACACATATATATCAAAGGGGGGCTTCAGCCCCTGCCCTTTTACCCGTATGTAAAACAACTGCCCTATCCAGACCACGAATGCAGCATTTACCATGGTGAAAGAAATGCAAATGCCCTCCTCTCCTTTCCATGCCATACCGGAAGGCAGCATTCAGGAGATTTATTTTCTTTTTTTCCGAAGTCTCCTGAACTAATTTGTTTTGAAATCCATGTCGTTACACTGCATCTCCAGTAGATAAAGAGTGCAGGGTTGCGCCCCGAAAATAGCTGATCTACAAGCTCTCAACACGTCGCAGTGTGACGCGTTGTGAGCTTGTAGATCTGCTATTTTGGGCCAAAAGTGCCCTCTTATGGGATTTCAGCCCCTGCCTCTCTAACACTTCTCTGCACCAGTGTTGTTTTCGTCGACTAAAACTAAGACGAAAAATGTTCGTCGACTACCTTTTTTCACTGACTAAAACTAAATGGAAACTAAATGAAAACTAAGCTCTGGTGACTAAAGCTAAGACTAAATATATTGACACTTTCGTCAATAAATAAAAACTAGACTAAAATGTTAGGAAGGGACTAGTGGACAAGATATCCAGTATAAGTCATTTTACACTTGGTTTGCATGCTGAAAATAGCAGATCTACAAGCTCACAACGCGTCGCGCTGCGGCGCGTTGTGAGCTTGTAGATCGGCTATTTTCAGCAAGTGTAAAATCTGTCATTACAACAGCATCAAGGCCCGCCAAAATACATTTTAGTCGACTAAATCAACTGTAGATTTAGTCGACTAAAATCGCATGACACTTAGTCGACTAAAACTAGACTAACACTAAAACATTCCAGATGACTAAAATATGACTAAAACTAAATGAAGTTTCAGTCTAAAGACTATGACTAAACAAAAATAGAAATTTGCTGCCAAAAACAACACTGCTCTGCACGTGCCTGGTAAGAGAGCCTGAAGGTCCCCATAGACTCCATCCCTGCACTCCGGCAATGTGTGGTGATGTCACTGAGCGAGACGCTCAGTGGTTCTCAAACCATTGATATCCATTTGGTTGTATTTGTATTTGGATATCAAATAATATTTTGCGCAAATACATTTTTGCACACATTTTCAAAAATAAATCAACAATTGCAGATCTACAAGCTCAAGCTCATCCGCTATACATCTCAGGAGAAAATATTGTAATTTTTACTCTTTTAATCTTCAATTACTGCTATAGTTAAGGCCTACTTATATTTTAAACTTCCCTAAATCGGAAATTGCCGATCTACAAGCTTGTAGATCAGCCTTTTTGAGTGGTGCAACCACTCCAAGGAACAGCAATGTCCGTGTTAAACTATGTGTTCGTTCACCTATGTGACTGAGTACCAGTAGGGGAAAAAGTGGCGCTGTTGTGCCAGAAACAGAGAGAGAGAGATAGTGCTGCACTGTTGCCTGCTAATGAGAGACAGAGAGAGAGAGAGGGAGGGGGGGAGGGGGGGGGGAATTGTTTTTAAGAGTAGTAGGCCTACGCCTACTGTAAACTTTGGTATATGTTGATGCCAATAGCCTACTTCTGTACTTTTACGAGTCAATAATAATACATTATTGTTCTTGTTATTGTTATTATTAAGCTCACAGCGCAGATAGAGATGGTGAGGGAGAGAGGGTGGGAAGGGCATACAGAGAGAGGGAGAGAGAGAGAGGGGGAGAGAGAGGAGAGAGAGAGAGGCAGAGCAGAGCTATTAGCGCTGGATGCATCAGATAATATTTAGGTCATCATGTTAGCTGTAACAGCTGCTGGCTTAGATTGTAACTTGAGATTATAAAGCGTCATAGGGCTTGCTCAGCGATTCCAACCCACAGCCCAGGGACAGATCACTTTGCGTTTCGTCGAAACGGACCCCCTGATACTGGCTGAGTCAGCTGTTATGGCATGCTGCTGTCATGTGCTTCGGATGTACTGTATGGAACTGACATGTGCTGACATTCCACATGTTTATCTGACCACAACAAACCCTGTAGTGTACACTCAAGACACGCTCCATATATGGCCAGTACAGAATTCAATTCATTCCATATGTTGATCTGCCAAGTCCTGGACCGGAAGTAGGCAGAAATGCATTGGACTCAGGCAACAGCCCAGTTTTAATGATCTTAAATCCCTTAATTATTTTGTAGTAATAGTGCAACATAAACATTAAAGATAATTTAGTTGTTACTGTACAATACTTTAAAACAGTTGTCATGTTGCACACATGCTTAAAATAGCACATGTTTGCGCCGCCCTCGTTGAAAACAATGGATTTCCAACTCCAGCTTGTCTCAGTTCAGGCTGCATGAACAGCACTCGAGCGCTCAGTTTCTGCCCCCTAAATATCGTAACTCTCCTATTAGATGGCTCTGGTAACAACCAGTGCCTCCGCCATATTGGAGAGATGATTTAACTTCTGGTTGCTTTAAAATACATTAAAAAGTCACGCTGTACAAAACACAAACTTGTTTTATCCTATTCTACTCTTATATATTAATTTACTCATTCATTTTATTTATCATATTTATGAATGGATCAAAGCAGAAATTAGTAACATATTCATTCAGAATGTCAGGGTGCATGTGTGCACATGCATGTATGCACGTGCACGCGCGACCGTGCATGTTTACACGTGTGTTTGAAGTTTGAAGTGTTACAGAAAGTGCTGCCGCCATATTGGAGTGATGCGCCATCTAGTGGTGATTCCAAATATTTGAGGACTGTCGCCCCCATAGAATCTCTTTTTTGCCAGTAGGCCTACTCTCAATACAGTCTGCTGTTAATACAAACCACCATTTGGGGGCAGCGTACTGCATGTTTACAATAACACAGACGGATAGACAACCTGCCACAGCGTGACTATACAAATGAATGACTAGAACAAAATGACGAGCGTGGAGTAAACACAGTAATAGTGTAACTTAATTTTCCATCATGAAATTTCATAATGGAAAAAGACAACTCAGTCAAATCACTGCAGAAAACTGCATATGAGAGAAGAACAGTGCAGACTCAGACTATAAGGACCTGAAGAGGACCTGGTCGTCAAAATTATCACATCACACGAATATAAGGTAATTTTCAAAGAGCTGTTATGACACTGACGGTCAAGCCTAGTCACTAGTAGTAGTCACTCAATGCTAATGCTAAATTATAAAATCAACTTTCTGTTCTTTGCAGTGGATCAGCCCCCCCCCCCCCCCAATAAAATAAATAAAATAAATCATGTGATCATCAGGTTGAGAACCACTGCTCTATCTACAGTAGCCGCTGCAACACAGGTTATTCATCCTTTTCTTTTCTTGCATGTGATGTAAACTTTATTCACATGCAAGGAAGGACATTTATCATTCCAGCATGACTTTGGACTTTGATGTACGCCACTCCAAAACTCACATCTGGTCGGGAGCTGTCGTAGGCTTTGTCTGCACCCGCTATTCTGTCGTGGACAAGCGGAGCAGCCTTGTCAGGCAGACAAGGCTGACAGCTGACAGGCAGATCTAACATGATCTAAAATGTATAGCAATAAAATGTATATAATGGCTACATGTGGAGAAAAATATTGTGTCATATTATGAAATTGGTAGGATATTTCCAACTGTAGGTTAATTTACAATTCAAATTGTGCAAATACAATATAACATGTTTGCAATGTTACAAGTTATAGATGCTTAATCAAGCGTGTGTTTTACTGGATCTGTTAACTGTTTAGACATATCAGTGCATGCATGTGAGAGGACAGCAGCGGGAGATCAAACGCACTAATAAAGGATCCCTGTGAAAATATAACATGTTGGCATACATGGACATAGGCACGCCTATTTTATTTCTAAGTAACAATGACAAGCATTTTGCAGCCTATTTGTCATGTTGTAGACCAGGGTTCCCCAATTAATCTTCCTCGAGGGCCATATTTTGACTAGGGTACCAGGCTGGGGGCCGAGTCCGCACGCGTGAGGTCGAGGTCTTGCCCTGAAAATTCATTTTCAGGGCAGGACCCCATTTGAAAAGGATGCCCAGTTTGACATGCATAGGCTACTGCATATCTCAATATATCAAACGTGTTGGCACATCTTCTGGAGTTGTGTACAACCTCCATTAAGGATAAACGACCACATGCTTCAAACCTGTGCCCAGTGCATTAAAGGAGAATTCCATGCTAGAAGGCTTTCTTACCTTTCTTACCTTTCTTTGTAGTCGTTACGTCCCCACCAAAGAGGTCCAGGTGTTTTTTTTGTGTGCAAAACTCCTTATTGGCTATTTCCCCTACAACTACAAAGAAAGGTAAGAAAGCCATTTAGTATGGAATTCTCCTTTAAGGATATCTTCAAGCTGTGGATGTATTTGGGCCACCGGGATATCAGAGCTATAACCATCCACCCAGCACACCAGCCTTCATCCTTATGTTTATGCATTCATTCATCAATCACTCCATAAACATTGATTATGACTGGCATGCCAGGCTATCTCTCATTGACGTGGCATCACTCACAGCAGTCCGACTCATGGGGGATCGCTGACTGCTTTAACGTGCACTGCGCACGTTTTAAGAATGGGTTAATTAACAGTTCTACTGCGTAACCCGCGTTGCCCGCTATTTAATCCAATATTCTACGCTGCCTAGATTGTCGTATTACCTTTGGAGCATACGCCGAAGTATTTGCAGCTTTGACCCACAAAAATCCAAACAAACCCCTCGTTCACTTGCATTGAGCTCATTTTCCCAGAAGCCCTAGCAGCCCAGGCTTGATATCCGGTTCTGTCAATATAACGCGACGGCCTCGTCACCAGGTCTGCGACAAATCCACTCTTTCTTTTTAATTTTATAAACGGCAAATTAAACAAATAGCGGGTTTAGCGTATTAAGCAGGGCGGAACGTTGGATTAAACAATTTAAAGCCCTGAAAGTGTTTTAATATCCTAAATGTAGCCTATTCCATTCATGTCAGGACGAATGACGATGTAAATGTGATGTGTGTAGCCTAATTGACAAAGGTTTTTCCCACACGGTATAATCCTAATGAGGCCCATGGTGTTTAAACAGCAAAGGCTCTGGTTGTATGGTTCTCCTGGTTTACCGGGACAAGGTTCAACTCCCTGCAGTGCCCTGCTGACTTATTCACATTTTATCCTCTTGTATGTGTACCTGAAACATTGGGAGGAATAAGCCTGCCCACAGAGGAGCACATTTTTCAACATATGTCATGTCATGCCGTTTTTCATGGTTTTCGACGGACCAAACAATAATGACGTAACATAGTATACTGTCATTTCATCTGTTCATAGTTTGCGACGATAAAAAATGAGAATCATGAAAAACGACATACTAGTACGTCGTTTTTCACAGTTTTCGATGACATAATTTAGTATTTGTACTTAGTATGTCGTTTTTCATGATTTTTGACAACGAAAAAAAAAAAAGATGAAAATCATGTAAAACTACATACTATAGCAGTGGTCCCCAAACCTTTTTGTCCGTACACCCCCTGTTACCTCCTGACCTTGACACGCTAAGTCTTGTTGTGTATGGCCGAAAATAATATATGTTTTAACATGATTATGGCAAGTAATCACAGAATGTCACTGCACTGAGAGACATGCAGCTGCAGTATACTCCCGCAGCTGCTCTATACAGGTACATCTCCTTACAACAGTGGTTTACCAGATTTTGCTGTTTGTGCTAAATAACACCATAAAACCACCATTACCCATTTCATGTCACGCACCCCCTGGTCCTGGCTATATATAGTCCATGGTCTCGGAGTGATTTTCGTCTTTTTTTCAAATCCTCAAAAATGATGAAAAAACGGCATGCTATAGTATGCCGTCTCTCTTTCTCTTTCTCTGCGTCACTCTCTCTGCGTCACTGTCTCTGCGTCACTCTCTCTGCGTCACTGTCTCTGCGTCACTCTCTCTGCGTCACTGTCTCTGCATCACTCTCTCTGCGTCACTGTCTCTGCGTCACTGTCTCTGCGTCACTGTCTCTGCGTCACTGTCAGCAAGATGAACCTAAGTAGGCTAGAATGGGGTTGCTAGGTGTAAGTATGTAGGACTAGTAGCATGCCAAAGTTTGTGTTATTGCCATAGAGAATGCATTAGGCGTTTAAGTTAAATAACTCAGAAACTACATAACATGTCAAAGTTATGTAGTTTCTAGGTGAAAGTGCTTTTTTGACGTGCCAATATCTGCCATTGAGCCCCATTGTAAATTCCTCAAATTTGAAAGCACTATATTTCTAAAACTATGAAACATTTCAAAGATTCCTTTTCAGGCAAACATTTCCACCGTAAGATGAACCTAAGTAGGCTAGAATGGGGTTGCTAGGTGTAAGTATTTAGGACTAGTCCAAAGTTTGTGCTGTTGCCATACAGAATGCATTAGGTGTTTAAGTTAAAAAACTCAGAAACTACAAAACATGTCAAAGTAAAAAGTTCCAGCATGTGTCTCCACAGTAAACTGAATAATAAAAAGCGTGAATGGAGTTTCTAGGTGAAAGTGCTTTTTTGACGTGCCAATATCTGCCATTGAGCCCCATTGTAAATTCCTCAAATTTGAAAGCACTATATTTCTAAAACTATGAAACATTTCAAAGATTCCTTTTCAGCCAAATAGGTTTGAATGGGGTTTCCAGGTGTAAGTATGTAGGACTAGTAGCATGCCAAAGTTTATGCTATTGCCATTGAGAATGCATTGGGCGTTTAAGTTAAATAACTCAGTAACTACAAAACATTTCAAAGTAAAAAGTTCCAGCATGTTCCAGCATTACTGTGTCTCCACAGTAAGCTGAATTATAAAAAGTGTGAATGGAGTTTCTAGGTGAAAGTGATTTTTTGACATGCAAAAGTTATAATTTTTTTCGGACGGCATACTATAGCATGTCGTTTTTCGTGATTTTGGAGGGTTTGAAAAAAGATGAAAATCATGAAAAAACGACATACTATAGTCCATGGTTTGGGACGGCATAATATATTTTGTCATATTTTCATGATTTTGTGACACTATGTCAGAGCCAGGACTTGAACCTGCAGCCTCCTGATTCCCAGGCAGGCTCTGTACCCAGTGAGCCACTGTGCATGCTGTTCTTAAAAGGCCGAATAGATAATGACAGAAGAGCCAGAGACTTGTTTCCATTGTGGTTCATAAACATTCAAACGTCTAGAGATAAACAACAGCAAAATAAACAATAGACAAATCTCCTGTTATTTTATTTTTTGTATTTTATTTTTGTATCAATGTTGTACTCAAAGGGAACAGCAGACTGTGTTGTCGCAGGTAGCAAGTAGATCAGTGACTTAGCACACTGGCTGCATGATCTGGAGATTGTGGGTTCAAACCCCACTCAAATCTTTACTTGCCAAAATCTGCCATTGACCCCCATTCTGAATTTCTCAAATTTAAAAGCACTATATTTCTAAAACGATGAAACATTTCAAAGATTCCTTTTCAGGCAAACATGTCCACCGTAAGATGAACCTAAATAGGTTTGAATGGGGATTCTAGGTGTAAGTATGTAGTATGTAGGACTAGTAGCATGCCAAAGTTATAATTTCTTTCGGACGGCATACTATAGCATGTCGTTTTTCATGATTTTGGAGGATTTGAAAAAAAGATGAAAATCATGAAAAAAATACATACTATAGTCCATGGTTTGGGACGGCATAATATATTTTGTCATATTTTCATGATTTTGGTACACTATGTCAGAGCCAGGACTTGAATCTGCAGCCTCCTGATTCCCAGGCAGGCTCTGTACCCAGTGAGCCACTGTGCATGCTGTTCCTAAAAGGCCGAATAGATAATGACAGAAGAGCCAGAGACTTGTTTCCATTGTGGTTCATAAACATTCGAACGTCTAGAGATAAACAACAGCAAAAGAAACAATAGACAAATCTCCTGTTATTTTATTTTTTGTATTTTATTTTTGTATCAATGTTGTAATCAAATGGAACAGCAGACTGTGTTGTGGCAGGTAGCAAGTAGATCAAACTATACATATATACTATACTATGCTATACATATGTACTATGATGTGCTATGACTACATACAATGCAATTATTGTGCTGTCTACATGACATGCTATAAGTCTGTTTCAAGTGCTATCTAAGTCTAAAAAGTGCTATCTAAGGGGGTAGGATAAGTGCTATGGGCCATGATGGAGTCTGAAAAGGTGGGTCTTCAGACTACGGCGGAAGATTGGGAGTGATGCTGCAGTTCTGATTGCAACGGGAGTGCATTCCACAGTTTTGGGGCCAGAAGGGAGAAGAGTTTGGGACGTGTGGAGCGTTGTCCCAGCGTTTTTAGTGAGGGTACTTCCAGCTTTCCTGCGTTGGCTGATCTGAGTGCGCGGGAGGGTTTGTAGGGTTCAATCATGCTTGCAAGATATTGGGGAGCCATACCTTTGGTTGCTTTGAATGCCAGCATCAGAGTTTTGTATTCTGTGCGGGCAGCGACTGGGAGCCAGTGCAGGGAGCGGAGCAGGGGGGAGACATGTGAGAATTTTGGCTGGTTGAAGACCAGACGAGCTGCAGCATTTTGGATCAGTTGGAGAGGCTTAAGTGCACATGCCGGTAGGCCAGTAAGGAGCGAATTACAATAGTCAAGTTTTGACAAGACTGTTGTCTGGATTAGGAGCTGGGCTGATTCCTGGGTGAGGAACGGTCTAATTCGTCGTATGTTATAGAGTGTGAACCTACAGGATCGAGTGACAGCTGTGATGTGAGTTTTAAACGAGAGCTGACTGTCCAGGACAACACCAAGGTTCCTGGCTGTTGGGACAGACGTTACCAGGGCGTTGTCTACGGAAATAGTTAGCTCCCGCATAGGGCAGGACTTAGCTGGGAAGAAGAGAAGCTCAGTCTTGTCTGGGTTCAGCTTGAGGTGGTTGGAGGACATCCACTGTGAGATGTCAGCCAGGCATGCAGTGATGCGCTCTTCCACCTGAGTGGCAGAGGGGGGGAAGGATAGAAACAGTTGTGTGTCATCGGCATAGCAGTGATAGGATATATTGTGAGCAGAGATGATAGTGCCAAGGGATTTGGTGTACAGTGAGAAAAGGAGGGGACCAAGTACAGATCCCTGTGGGACCCCAGTTTGGAGGGTTCGGGGGGATGATAGCAGACCTTTCCAGGAAACCTGGTAGGTCCGGTCGGTGAGATAGGAAGAGAACCACTTTAGTGCTGTCCCGCCGATGCCTAGATCCGCTAGGGTGTCTAGGAGCAGCTGGTGGTTCACTGTGTCAAATGCCGCCGATAGGTCTAGCAGAATCAGGACAGCAGAGTGGGAAGCAGCCTGGGCAGCATGTAGTGCTTCTGTGACTGCCAGCAGGGCAGTTTCTGTGGAGTGTGCCTTCTTGAATCCTGATTGGTTGGGATCCAGCAGGTTGTTCTGTAAGAGATGGAGAGAAAGCTGGTTGGAGACAACACGTTGGAGACAACACGTTCAGATCAGTGACTTAGCACACTGGCTGCATGATCTGGAGATTGTGGGTTCAAACCCCACTCAAATCTTTACTTGCCAAAATCTGCCATTGACCCCCATTCTGAATTTCTCAAATTTAAAAGCCCTATATTTCTAAAACGATGAAACATTTCAAAGATTCCTTTTCAGGCAAACATGTCCACCGTAAGATGAACCTAAATAGGTTTGAATGGGGTTTCTAGGTGTAAGTATGTAGGACTAGTAGCATGCCAAAGTTTGTGCTATTGCCATTGGGAATGCATTGGGCGTTTAACTTAAATAACTCAGAAACTACAAAACATTTCAAAGTAAAAAGTTCCAGCATGTGTCTCCACAGAAAGCTGAATTATAAAAAGTGTGAATGGAGTTTATAGGTGAATGATTTTTTTGACGTGCCACTATCTGCCATTATAAATTTCTCAAATTGAAAGCACTATATTTCTAAAACTATGACACATTTCAAAGATTCCTTTTCAGGCAAAAATGTCCACCGTAAGATGAACCTAAATAGGTTTGAATGGGGATTCTAGGTGTAAGTATGTAGGACTAGTAGCATGCCAAAGTTATAATTTTTTTCGGACGGCATACTATATAGCATGTCGTTTTTCGTGATTTTGGAATATTTGAAAAAAAGATGAAAATCATGAAAACACGACATACTATAGTTCATGGCTTCGGACGGCATACTATAGCATGTCGTTTTTCATGATTTTGGAGGATTTGAAAAAAAGATGAAAATCATGAAAAGACGACATACTATAGTCCATGGTTTGGGACGGCATAATATATTTTGTCATATTTTCATGATTTTGTGACACTATGTCAGAGCCAGGACTTGAACCTGCAGCCTCCTGATTCCCAGGCAGGCTCTGTACCCAGTGATCCACTGTGCATGCTGTTCTTAAAAGGCCGAATATATAATGACAGAAGAGCCAGAGAATTGTTTCCATTGTGGTTCATAAACATTCCAACATCTAGAGATAAACAACAGCAAAAAAAACAATAGACAAATCTCCTGTTATTTTATTTTTGTATCAATGTTGTACTCAAAGGGAACAGCAGACTGTGTTGTGGCAGGTAGCAAGTAGATCAGTGACTTAGCACACTGGCTGCACGCGCCGGCCGGTCGTGTATAGTCGGCACAGCCGAACAGCCAATGAAACGAAGGCTTGCCTTTGTTGCCAGGCAGTTTTGCCATCTTTTTCACCCAATCAGAATTTTTCACTTCTCTTTGTAGGGGATTTGGAGACTGGAGTTCGATTCCCCCTCATGGAAGATAGATCCATAGTTAAAGTTAGTTATTGACCTGTTAACTGCCTGGTAATTGCATACCTGGATGTAAAATAATAATAAAATATGTTGAGTTGTAATTGTACCACTGTGTCTGTGACTTATTTCTCTGCCCTTGATTTTCTATACTGCTGTAAATTTACATTGTCAGTAGTTATGATTGAATTCATGAATTTGGATAATTCTTTCCATCTAGATGACCAAGTTGGTTCCGGGGACCCTCAGGGGTCCTTGAGGGAGTTCCAGGGGGTCCCCATGCAGCTAAATGATAGTTAGTAACCAAATGGACCGTTATGGTTCTGTAACTCAGAGTGTACACTCTCATAGTTAAATTAACATTGATTTAAAAACAAAAATTGGGGGACCCAGAGATAGAAATACCAGAAATGGGGGTCCGTAGACTAATGCATGTCACAACTGGGGGGGTCCTTGAAATTAAACGGGTTGAGAATCACTGCTATAGCCGGGGGAAAAAGGAAAGAATATCTCTTATGGGGGGTCCCTGGCATATGTTTTCAAATGGGGGTCTGCGGGCTAATTAGTGTCAATTTGGGGGTCCTTGACATGAAAAAGTTTGGGAACCATTGGTAGATAGCAGTAGTACTCATCATCATTGCTATCTAGTGGCTGTTATAAATCATAGCACAGCAAATGGAAGGCAGCCTCTGTAGACATTTTTAAAGCTCAGCTCAAGACCCACTTCTACACCCTTGCTTTTAATTGATTTATTTGTCTTTTTAAAAAAAGTTATTCATGTCCTCACTGTATTGTTTATGCCCTGCATTTCTTTCTTTTTTGTGTAAAGCACTTTGAGCTGCATTTCATGTCATGAAAGGTGCTATACAAATAAAGTTGTATTATTATTTTTTATTAGCAACAAAACATTTCTGTTGAACTCTGTGAAATTACACAACTCTTATATACATACAAAGATAAAGATAAATAGTATTAGAAAATAGATAAAATATCAAAAAACTGTGGGATACAATATATAGTGCAAATGTATCGGCTAGCAGCAGTTGAAATCCCATCCTAAAAATAAAACAAATGAAGAATGTATGTAACAGAATTTCTTTATACAGATGTAATTTGCTGTAAGCAGTGTATGGGTATAAACAGTGTACACACAATGATTTGTATTCCTTAAGGTGCTTCCATTCCATTCCTTTCAGAGTGCATTCTCTCTCTATGAAAAAGGTTTTAGTCATTTGTTTTTATCAACACTTGTATGTGTGTGCGTGCGTGTGTGTGTTCCTCAGGCACAGTAGAGGCGTACAGACAGTTGGACTGTGAGGTGATGTGGCAGCCCTCCTCCTCGCCTCCAGAAGGAGACTTTGACCTGTGCGTCCATGAAGGCAGCGCCCAACGCCTGCACTGCGTTGCCACGGTCTGCCGCTCACTCACTCGTTAACTAAAACACCTAAAACAGGCAGGGAAAGCATATTGTTTTTTAAATGACCGGTTAGTTTGATTAGAAAGTTCTGCATTGTCCCTATAACTCATGCATCAAATCACAAAACGTGTCGGCTGAGTAGAGATACAGAATGGATTCTTCTAATGGTTTGTTTGATTTATTGATTGAATACTTTAATAACAGCTTGCAAAGAAGTACAGAGATACAGATAATGCTAAAAGGATAACACAGGCCTTGTTTCCATTCTGGTTCTATGTATTCAACTCATCAAGCGTGGGCAGTGTGTGTACTATACAGGCTACACATCTGTCAGACCCCACTTCTGCATTGCTGTACTGAAACGTCACACCTGTCCTCAGACGATTGAGGGTTGTCCACTCCATGCAGGGCAGGTGCTGGCTGGCCAGGAACATCTGTGGGATCCTTGATGTAGTGGTGAAGCCTGGATGTTCTGCTGCCTTGCACTGATCCCTCCATCTCGCCATCACCCAGGAAGCCTTGGAGGTGTCAGCTGGTGTTGTGTGAAGCAGTTCCTGAGCCTGTGTGGCAAAGGGGCACAGGGACTGGTGTTTTAAGGATTATGTTATACTTTAGCTATTGAAAAATAGCAGATCTACAAGCTCATAGCGCAGTGCTGCACTACGAGCTTGTAGATCTGCTATGTTTGGAAAATCTTGAAAATGTGGCGCAAATATTAGAATATATATTCTTTCAGAGCGAACGTTTTAAACTCCAATCTTTGCTTACGGGGGAAGACGACTTGCAGCAAGCTATACACCTTGAAAAGTACAGTCATGACTCTTACTAAACACCAAAACTCAAGTGTACACTTAAACTGTATGTTGGCTTGTTTACTGTTGAGTGAGAGACCCACAGTTTGGAAAACACTGCATTAGCTGTCTGGGTGTTATACATATTGATATGACAATTAAAATTGTATTGCTATATCACACAAATTATGTTGTATTACTGTTGTATGGTAGACAATATATTTGGGTTTCAAGTGTGGTCATCTGAACACAGCGTCTTTACACTCTAGTGAAATAGTGCATTTCATATTTAATGTAAACATACAAAGAGGACTAAGGTGAGGCAGTCAGCAGGTCACAGCGCTGTAGGGCTTCGAACCCTATATCCAGCAGAAGCTCGGATAGTACTCTACCAGTGCTTTTTTTGCTTTGCAACACCATGCCTTTACTTGCATGTGAATTATTGATGACACCATGATAGGAGTACAATAACTTTGCATTGTGAATAAAACATATTAACCACAGTGTGGTTGCAGTGTAATGCTAACGATGTAATCACAGGGCTGTCTGCTTCATGTATTATAATTAAAAGTGCATTCTGGTATTGTGAATCAATGTACTTAAATGAAAGCACCAACTTCAGTGTTTACTGACTGACCTATAATAACAATATAGCCTCCAATAGCACAGCGAGGGGTCCGGGGACCCCCAGATTTTGTAAATAGCATCAACATCAGCTAAAGCCACTATAAAGCCTATTTGAAACTAGGCGATCTACGAGCTTGTTGATCAGCTATTTTCAACAAATCAGACCATTAAACTCAGTCAAATAAATGTTAAATCATGAAATATAACATCGGGTCTTGTGTAGGGTCTAAGGAGTCTAACACTGATACAGTGAGTTATTATTTTGTCTGCTGGTTGCACGAGTTCAGCCCCATGTACAGTAACAGCTCAGCACAGTACTCAATTAACAGATCCCTGATCGATCTAAAAACGAATCCACTACATTCACCAAGACATTAAAACGTTTCCTTTGACAAGTCAGAGAGTGATCTGTTCGTCTGTTTACGATGATGCTAACACGCTAATTCGATTAGCATCCCTTCCTTTGTCAAAGACGTGCAAAATAAAAAATCTGTCAATGTATACACATTATGTTACACGTCTTTATCGGCGTTTCTGTGGTCGAGACAATGCATTGTACCGACCTGTCAGTTTCTGCTGCTGCTCGGGACTTTAAACAGGCAGAGAGACATATATGAATCCAGGCATTAATCTCGTCCAAAAATATATAAAACGTAAACGCCAAAATCGCGAGAGAGTCAGCTATTCATTACAAAATATTTCACAGACCTTGATGTGATTGTTCGCTGTGATAAAGTAACACAAAGGTGATGATGATGATGAGTAAGGAAAAAATACAACGAGACGAGAGGATAAACATAACTCGAGAGAAGAAGAACAGAGGCATTTGGCAGCGACCTTCAGAACAGCGCCACAGCCAGCCCATCCACACCCACTCTGTGGCCAGACGTATATTACATCGGCAGTGAGATTAGGACAGCGCCACAGCCAGCCCATCCACACCCACTCTGTGGCCAGACATATATTACATCGGTACCGAAGTTTAGGACAGCGCCGCGGCCGCCGTCCGCACCAACGTTGCGGCCGGAAGCGGTACTGCGCCCGTAGTGAAAATTCACTACCGTAGAGAATGAACGGGACCTCGTTTAGGGCCGTTTAGCTAAACAATACGCGACGGCCGCGCGCCGGAGATTGTGGGTTCAAACCCCACTCAAATCTTTACTTGCCAAAATCTGCCATTGACCCCCATTCTGAATTTCTCAAATTTAAAAGCACTATATTTCTAAAACGATGAAACATTTCAAAGATTCCTTTTCAGGCAAACATGTCCACCGTAAGATGAACCTAAATAGGTTTGAATGGGGATTCTAGGTGTAAGTATGTAGGACTAGTAGCATGCCAAAGTTTGTGCTATTGCCATTGGGAATGCATTGGGCGTTTAACTTAAATAACTCAGAAACTACAAAACATTTCAAAGTAAAAAGTTCCAGCATGTGTCTCCACAGAAAGCTGAATTATAAAAAGTGTGAATGGAGTTTCTAGGTGAATGATTTTTTGACGTGCCACTATCTGCCATTATACATTTCTCAAATTGAAAGCACTATATTTCTAAAACTATGAACAATTTCAAAGATTCCTTTTCAGGCAAACATGTCCACCGTAAGATGAACCTAAATAGGTTTGAATGGGGATTCTAGGTGTAAGTATGTAGGACTAGTAGCATGCCAAAATTATAATTTATTTCGGACGGCATACTATAGCATGTCGTTTTTCATGATTTTGGAGGATTTGAAAAAAAGATGAAAATCATGAAAAAAAGACATACTATAGTCCATGGTTTGGGACGGCATAATATATTTTGTCATATTTTCATGATTTTGGGACATGTCAGAGCCAGGACTTGAACCTGCAGCCTCCTGATTCCCAGGCAGGCTCTGTACCCAGTGAGCCACTGTGCATGCTGTTCTTAAAAGGCCGAATAGATAATGACAGAAGAGCCAGAGACTTGTTTCCATTGTGGTTCATAAACATTTGAACGTCTAGAGATAAACAACAGCAAAAGAAACAATAGACAAATCTCCTGTTATTTTATTTTTTGTATTTTATTTTTGTATCAATGTTGTACTCAAAGGGAACAGCAGACTGTGTTGTGGCAGGTAGCAAGTAGATCAGTGGCACACTGGCTGCATGATCTGGAGATTGTGGGTTCAAACCCCACTCAAATCTTTACTTGCCAAAATCTGCCATTGACCCCCATTCTGAATTTCTCAAATTAAAAGCACTATATTTCTAAAACTATGAAACATTTCAAAGATTCCTTTGTCAGTGATTTGTGCTGCTGCTGCTGTGCCCTGTGTATGTGTGTGCGCACGTGCGTGTGTGTATTACAAGTCCATGGGCTATATATAGTTCATGGTCTCGGAGTGATTTTCGTCTTTTTTTCAAATCCTCAAAAATGATGAAAAAACGGCATGCCGTCTCTCTTTCTCTTAATCTGCGTCACTCTCTCTGCGTCACTGTCTCTGCGTCACTGTCTCTGCGTCACTCTCTCTGCGTCACTCTCTCTGCGTCACTGTCTCTGCGCCACTCTCTCTGCGTCACTGTCTCTGCGTCACTGTCTCTGCGTCACTCTCTCTGCGTCACTGTCTCTGCGTCACTCTCTCTGCGTCACTGTCTCTGCGTCACTGTCTCTGCGTCACTGTCTCTGCGTCACTCTCTCTGCGTCACTGTCTCTGCGTCACTGTCTCTGCGTCACTCTCTCTGCATCACTGTCTCTGCGTCACTGTCTCTGCGTCACTCTCTCTGCGTCACTGTCTCTGCGTCACTGTCAGCAAGATGAACCTAAGTAGGCTAGAATGGGGTTGCTAGGTGTAAGTATGTAGGACTAGTAGCATGCCAAAGTTTGTGCTATTGCCATACAGAATGCATTGGGTGTTTAAGTTAAATAACTCAGAAACTACAAAACATTTCAAAGTAAAAAGTTCCAGCATGTGTCTTCACAGTAAACTGAATAATAAAAAGTGTGAATGGAGTTTCTAGGTGAAAGTGCTTTTTTGACGTGCCAATATCTGCCATTGAGCCCCATTGTAAATTCCTCAAATTTGAAAGCACTATATTTCTAAAACTATGAAACATTTCAAAGATTCCTTTTCAGGCAAACATGTCCACCGTAAGATGAACCTAAGTAGGCTACAATGGGGTTGCTAGGTGTAAGTATGTAGGACTAATCCAAAGTTTGTGGTATTGCCATACAGAATGCATTGGGTGTTTAAGTTAAATAACTCAGAAACTACAAAACATTTCAAAGTAAAAAGTTCCAGCATGTGTCTCCACAGTAAGCGGAATTATAAAAAGTGTGAATGGAGTTTCTAGGTGAAAGTGACTTTTTTACGTGCCATAAGCTGCCATTGAGCCCCATTATAAAGTTCTCAAATTTGAAAGCACTATATTTCTAAAACTATGAAACATTTCAAAGATTCCTTTTCAGGCAAACATGTCTACCGTAAGATGAACCTAAATAGGCTTGAATGGGTTTTCTAGGTGTAAGTAGGTTAGGACTTGTAGCATGCCAAAGTTTGTGCTACTGCCATTGAGAATGCATTGGGCGTTTAAGTTAAATAACTCAGAAACTACAAACATTTCAATGTAAAAAGTTCCAGCATGTGTCTCCACAGTAAGCTGAATTATAAAAAGTGTGAATGGAGTTTCTAGGTGAAATGACTTTTTGACGTGCCATAAGCTGCCATTGAGCCCCATTATAAATGTCTCAAATTTGAAAGCACTATATTTCTAAAACTATGAAACATTTCAAAGATTCCTTTTCAGGCAAACATGTCCACCATGAGATGAACCTAAATAGGTTTGAATGGGGTTTCTAGGTGTAGGACTAAGTTTGTTTTATTGTCATTGAGAATGCATTGGGCGTTTAAGTTAAATAACTCAGAAACTACAAAACATTTCAAAGTAAAAAGTTCCAGCATGTTTGCCCACAGTAAGCTGAATTATATAGCGCCACCCTTTGGCCAATGGCCGTGGGCTTTGCGGCCTCAGTTTCTCATAGCTCTCTACCATATTGCCAAGTTTCGCGAACACCCAACAGCACGGTTCAGCCAGAAATATTAGAATATATATTCTTTCAGAGCGAACGTTTTAAACTCCAATCTTTGCTTACGGGGGAAGACGACTTGCAGCAAGCTATACACCTTGAAAAGTACAGTCATGACTCTTACTAAACACCAAAACTCAAGTGTACACTTAAACTGTATGTTGGCTTGTTTACTGTTGAGTGAGAGACCCACAGTTTGGAAAACACTGCATTAGCTGTCTGGGTGTTATACATATTGATATGACAATTAAAATTGTATTGCTATATCACACAAATTATGTTGTATTACTGTTGTATGGTAGACAATATATTTGGGTTTCAAGTGTGGTCATCTGAACACAGCGTCTTTACACTCTAGTGAAATAGTGCATTTCATATTTAATGTAAACATACAAAGAGGACTAAGGTGAGGCAGTCAGCAGGTCACAGCGCTGTAGGGCTTCGAACCCTATATCCAGCAGAAGCTCGGATAGTACTCTACCAGTGCTTTTTTTGCTTTGCAACACCATGCCTTTACTTGCATGTGAATTATTGATGACACCATGATAGGAGTACAATAACTTTGCATTGTGAATAAAACATATTAACCACAGTGTGGTTGCAGTGTAATGCTAACGATGTAATCACAGGGCTGTCTGCTTCATGTATTATAATTAAAAGTGCATTCTGGTATTGTGAATCAATGTACTTAAATGAAAGCACCAACTTCAGTGTTTACTGACTGACCTATAATAACAATATAGCCTCCAATAGCACAGCGAGGGGTCCGGGGACCCCCAGATTTTGTAAATAGCATCAACATCAGCTAAAGCCACTATAAAGCCTATTTGAAACTAGGCGATCTACGAGCTTGTTGATCAGCTATTTTCAACAAATCAGACCATTAAACTCAGTCAAATAAATGTTAAATCATGAAATATAACATCGGGTCTTGTGTAGGGTCTAAGGAGTCTAACACTGATACAGTGAGTTATTATTTTGTCTGCTGGTTGCACGAGTTCAGCCCCATGTACAGTAACAGCTCAGCACAGTACTCAATTAACAGATCCCTGATCGATCTAAAAACGAATCCACTACATTCACCAAGACATTAAAACGTTTCCTTTGACAAGTCAGAGAGTGATCTGTTCGTCTGTTTACGATGATGCTAACACGCTAATTCGATTAGCATCCCTTCCTTTGTCAAAGACGTGCAAAATAAAAAATCTGTCAATGTATACACATTATGTTACACGTCTTTATCGGCGTTTCTGTGGTCGAGACAATGCATTGTACCGACCTGTCAGTTTCTGCTGCTGCTCGGGACTTTAAACAGGCAGAGAGACATATATGAATCCAGGCATTAATCTCGTCCAAAAATATATAAAACGTAAACGCCAAAATCGCGAGAGAGTCAGCTATTCATTACAAAATATTTCACAGACCTTGATGTGATTGTTCGCTGTGATAAAGTAACACAAAGGTGATGATGATGATGAGTAAGGAAAAAATACAACGAGACGAGAGGATAAACATAACTCGAGAGAAGAAGAACAGAGGCATTTGGCAGCGACCTTCAGAACAGCGCCACAGCCAGCCCATCCACACCCACTCTGTGGCCAGACGTATATTACATCGGCAGTGAGATTAGGACAGCGCCACAGCCAGCCCATCCACACCCACTCTGTGGCCAGACATATATTACATCGGTACCGAAGTTTAGGACAGCGCCGCGGCCGCCGTCCGCACCAACGTTGCGGCCGGAAGCGGTACTGCGCCCGTAGTGAAAATTCACTACCGTAGAGAATGAACGGGACCTCGTTTAGGGCCGTTTAGCTAAACAATACGCGACGGCCGCGCGCCGGAGATTGTGGGTTCAAACCCCACTCAAATCTTTACTTGCCAAAATCTGCCATTGACCCCCATTCTGAATTTCTCAAATTTAAAAGCACTATATTTCTAAAACGATGAAACATTTCAAAGATTCCTTTTCAGGCAAACATGTCCACCGTAAGATGAACCTAAATAGGTTTGAATGGGGATTCTAGGTGTAAGTATGTAGGACTAGTAGCATGCCAAAGTTTGTGCTATTGCCATTGGGAATGCATTGGGCGTTTAACTTAAATAACTCAGAAACTACAAAACATTTCAAAGTAAAAAGTTCCAGCATGTGTCTCCACAGAAAGCTGAATTATAAAAAGTGTGAATGGAGTTTCTAGGTGAATGATTTTTTGACGTGCCACTATCTGCCATTATACATTTCTCAAATTGAAAGCACTATATTTCTAAAACTATGAACAATTTCAAAGATTCCTTTTCAGGCAAACATGTCCACCGTAAGATGAACCTAAATAGGTTTGAATGGGGATTCTAGGTGTAAGTATGTAGGACTAGTAGCATGCCAAAATTATAATTTATTTCGGACGGCATACTATAGCATGTCGTTTTTCATGATTTTGGAGGATTTGAAAAAAAGATGAAAATCATGAAAAAAAGACATACTATAGTCCATGGTTTGGGACGGCATAATATATTTTGTCATATTTTCATGATTTTGGGACATGTCAGAGCCAGGACTTGAACCTGCAGCCTCCTGATTCCCAGGCAGGCTCTGTACCCAGTGAGCCACTGTGCATGCTGTTCTTAAAAGGCCGAATAGATAATGACAGAAGAGCCAGAGACTTGTTTCCATTGTGGTTCATAAACATTTGAACGTCTAGAGATAAACAACAGCAAAAGAAACAATAGACAAATCTCCTGTTATTTTATTTTTTGTATTTTATTTTTGTATCAATGTTGTACTCAAAGGGAACAGCAGACTGTGTTGTGGCAGGTAGCAAGTAGATCAGTGGCACACTGGCTGCATGATCTGGAGATTGTGGGTTCAAACCCCACTCAAATCTTTACTTGCCAAAATCTGCCATTGACCCCCATTCTGAATTTCTCAAATTAAAAGCACTATATTTCTAAAACTATGAAACATTTCAAAGATTCCTTTGTCAGTGATTTGTGCTGCTGCTGCTGTGCCCTGTGTATGTGTGTGCGCACGTGCGTGTGTGTATTACAAGTCCATGGGCTATATATAGTTCATGGTCTCGGAGTGATTTTCGTCTTTTTTTCAAATCCTCAAAAATGATGAAAAAACGGCATGCCGTCTCTCTTTCTCTTAATCTGCGTCACTCTCTCTGCGTCACTGTCTCTGCGTCACTGTCTCTGCGTCACTCTCTCTGCGTCACTCTCTCTGCGTCACTGTCTCTGCGCCACTCTCTCTGCGTCACTGTCTCTGCGTCACTGTCTCTGCGTCACTCTCTCTGCGTCACTGTCTCTGCGTCACTCTCTCTGCGTCACTGTCTCTGCGTCACTGTCTCTGCGTCACTGTCTCTGCGTCACTCTCTCTGCGTCACTGTCTCTGCGTCACTGTCTCTGCGTCACTCTCTCTGCATCACTGTCTCTGCGTCACTGTCTCTGCGTCACTCTCTCTGCGTCACTGTCTCTGCGTCACTGTCAGCAAGATGAACCTAAGTAGGCTAGAATGGGGTTGCTAGGTGTAAGTATGTAGGACTAGTAGCATGCCAAAGTTTGTGCTATTGCCATACAGAATGCATTGGGTGTTTAAGTTAAATAACTCAGAAACTACAAAACATTTCAAAGTAAAAAGTTCCAGCATGTGTCTTCACAGTAAACTGAATAATAAAAAGTGTGAATGGAGTTTCTAGGTGAAAGTGCTTTTTTGACGTGCCAATATCTGCCATTGAGCCCCATTGTAAATTCCTCAAATTTGAAAGCACTATATTTCTAAAACTATGAAACATTTCAAAGATTCCTTTTCAGGCAAACATGTCCACCGTAAGATGAACCTAAGTAGGCTACAATGGGGTTGCTAGGTGTAAGTATGTAGGACTAATCCAAAGTTTGTGGTATTGCCATACAGAATGCATTGGGTGTTTAAGTTAAATAACTCAGAAACTACAAAACATTTCAAAGTAAAAAGTTCCAGCATGTGTCTCCACAGTAAGCGGAATTATAAAAAGTGTGAATGGAGTTTCTAGGTGAAAGTGACTTTTTTACGTGCCATAAGCTGCCATTGAGCCCCATTATAAAGTTCTCAAATTTGAAAGCACTATATTTCTAAAACTATGAAACATTTCAAAGATTCCTTTTCAGGCAAACATGTCTACCGTAAGATGAACCTAAATAGGCTTGAATGGGTTTTCTAGGTGTAAGTAGGTTAGGACTTGTAGCATGCCAAAGTTTGTGCTACTGCCATTGAGAATGCATTGGGCGTTTAAGTTAAATAACTCAGAAACTACAAACATTTCAATGTAAAAAGTTCCAGCATGTGTCTCCACAGTAAGCTGAATTATAAAAAGTGTGAATGGAGTTTCTAGGTGAAATGACTTTTTGACGTGCCATAAGCTGCCATTGAGCCCCATTATAAATGTCTCAAATTTGAAAGCACTATATTTCTAAAACTATGAAACATTTCAAAGATTCCTTTTCAGGCAAACATGTCCACCATGAGATGAACCTAAATAGGTTTGAATGGGGTTTCTAGGTGTAGGACTAAGTTTGTTTTATTGTCATTGAGAATGCATTGGGCGTTTAAGTTAAATAACTCAGAAACTACAAAACATTTCAAAGTAAAAAGTTCCAGCATGTTTGCCCACAGTAAGCTGAATTATATAGCGCCACCCTTTGGCCAATGGCCGTGGGCTTTGCGGCCTCAGTTTCTCATAGCTCTCTACCATATTGCCAAGTTTCGCGAACACCCAACAGCACGGTTCAGCCAGAAATATTAGAATATATATTCTTTCAGAGCGAACGTTTTAAACTCCAATCTTTGCTTACGGGGGAAGACGACTTGCAGCAAGCTATACACCTTGAAAAGTACAGTCATGACTCTTACTAAACACCAAAACTCAAGTGTACACTTAAACTGTATGTTGGCTTGTTTACTGTTGAGTGAGAGACCCACAGTTTGGAAAACACTGCATTAGCTGTCTGGGTGTTATACATATTGATATGACAATTAAAATTGTATTGCTATATCACACAAATTATGTTGTATTACTGTTGTATGGTAGACAATATATTTGGGTTTCAAGTGTGGTCATCTGAACACAGCGTCTTTACACTCTAGTGAAATAGTGCATTTCATATTTAATGTAAACATACAAAGAGGACTAAGGTGAGGCAGTCAGCAGGTCACAGCGCTGTAGGGCTTCGAACCCTATATCCAGCAGAAGCTCGGATAGTACTCTACCAGTGCTTTTTTTGCTTTGCAACACCATGCCTTTACTTGCATGTGAATTATTGATGACACCATGATAGGAGTACAATAACTTTGCATTGTGAATAAAACATATTAACCACAGTGTGGTTGCAGTGTAATGCTAACGATGTAATCACAGGGCTGTCTGCTTCATGTATTATAATTAAAAGTGCATTCTGGTATTGTGAATCAATGTACTTAAATGAAAGCACCAACTTCAGTGTTTACTGACTGACCTATAATAACAATATAGCCTCCAATAGCACAGCGAGGGGTCCGGGGACCCCCAGATTTTGTAAATAGCATCAACATCAGCTAAAGCCACTATAAAGCCTATTTGAAACTAGGCGATCTACGAGCTTGTTGATCAGCTATTTTCAACAAATCAGACCATTAAACTCAGTCAAATAAATGTTAAATCATGAAATATAACATCGGGTCTTGTGTAGGGTCTAAGGAGTCTAACACTGATACAGTGAGTTATTATTTTGTCTGCTGGTTGCACGAGTTCAGCCCCATGTACAGTAACAGCTCAGCACAGTACTCAATTAACAGATCCCTGATCGATCTAAAAACGAATCCACTACATTCACCAAGACATTAAAACGTTTCCTTTGACAAGTCAGAGAGTGATCTGTTCGTCTGTTTACGATGATGCTAACACGCTAATTCGATTAGCATCCCTTCCTTTGTCAAAGACGTGCAAAATAAAAAATCTGTCAATGTATACACATTATGTTACACGTCTTTATCGGCGTTTCTGTGGTCGAGACAATGCATTGTACCGACCTGTCAGTTTCTGCTGCTGCTCGGGACTTTAAACAGGCAGAGAGACATATATGAATCCAGGCATTAATCTCGTCCAAAAATATATAAAACGTAAACGCCAAAATCGCGAGAGAGTCAGCTATTCATTACAAAATATTTCACAGACCTTGATGTGATTGTTCGCTGTGATAAAGTAACACAAAGGTGATGATGATGATGAGTAAGGAAAAAATACAACGAGACGAGAGGATAAACATAACTCGAGAGAAGAAGAACAGAGGCATTTGGCAGCGACCTTCAGAACAGCGCCACAGCCAGCCCATCCACACCCACTCTGTGGCCAGACGTATATTACATCGGCAGTGAGATTAGGACAGCGCCACAGCCAGCCCATCCACACCCACTCTGTGGCCAGACATATATTACATCGGTACCGAAGTTTAGGACAGCGCCGCGGCCGCCGTCCGCACCAACGTTGCGGCCGGAAGCGGTACTGCGCCCGTAGTGAAAATTCACTACCGTAGAGAATGAACGGGACCTCGTTTAGGGCCGTTTAGCTAAACAATACGCGACGGCCGCGCGCCGGAGATTGTGGGTTCAAACCCCACTCAAATCTTTACTTGCCAAAATCTGCCATTGACCCCCATTCTGAATTTCTCAAATTTAAAAGCACTATATTTCTAAAACGATGAAACATTTCAAAGATTCCTTTTCAGGCAAACATGTCCACCGTAAGATGAACCTAAATAGGTTTGAATGGGGATTCTAGGTGTAAGTATGTAGGACTAGTAGCATGCCAAAGTTTGTGCTATTGCCATTGGGAATGCATTGGGCGTTTAACTTAAATAACTCAGAAACTACAAAACATTTCAAAGTAAAAAGTTCCAGCATGTGTCTCCACAGAAAGCTGAATTATAAAAAGTGTGAATGGAGTTTCTAGGTGAATGATTTTTTGACGTGCCACTATCTGCCATTATACATTTCTCAAATTGAAAGCACTATATTTCTAAAACTATGAACAATTTCAAAGATTCCTTTTCAGGCAAACATGTCCACCGTAAGATGAACCTAAATAGGTTTGAATGGGGATTCTAGGTGTAAGTATGTAGGACTAGTAGCATGCCAAAATTATAATTTATTTCGGACGGCATACTATAGCATGTCGTTTTTCATGATTTTGGAGGATTTGAAAAAAAGATGAAAATCATGAAAAAAAGACATACTATAGTCCATGGTTTGGGACGGCATAATATATTTTGTCATATTTTCATGATTTTGGGACATGTCAGAGCCAGGACTTGAACCTGCAGCCTCCTGATTCCCAGGCAGGCTCTGTACCCAGTGAGCCACTGTGCATGCTGTTCTTAAAAGGCCGAATAGATAATGACAGAAGAGCCAGAGACTTGTTTCCATTGTGGTTCATAAACATTTGAACGTCTAGAGATAAACAACAGCAAAAGAAACAATAGACAAATCTCCTGTTATTTTATTTTTTGTATTTTATTTTTGTATCAATGTTGTACTCAAAGGGAACAGCAGACTGTGTTGTGGCAGGTAGCAAGTAGATCAGTGGCACACTGGCTGCATGATCTGGAGATTGTGGGTTCAAACCCCACTCAAATCTTTACTTGCCAAAATCTGCCATTGACCCCCATTCTGAATTTCTCAAATTAAAAGCACTATATTTCTAAAACTATGAAACATTTCAAAGATTCCTTTGTCAGTGATTTGTGCTGCTGCTGCTGTGCCCTGTGTATGTGTGTGCGCACGTGCGTGTGTGTATTACAAGTCCATGGGCTATATATAGTTCATGGTCTCGGAGTGATTTTCGTCTTTTTTTCAAATCCTCAAAAATGATGAAAAAACGGCATGCCGTCTCTCTTTCTCTTAATCTGCGTCACTCTCTCTGCGTCACTGTCTCTGCGTCACTGTCTCTGCGTCACTCTCTCTGCGTCACTCTCTCTGCGTCACTGTCTCTGCGCCACTCTCTCTGCGTCACTGTCTCTGCGTCACTGTCTCTGCGTCACTCTCTCTGCGTCACTGTCTCTGCGTCACTCTCTCTGCGTCACTGTCTCTGCGTCACTGTCTCTGCGTCACTGTCTCTGCGTCACTCTCTCTGCGTCACTGTCTCTGCGTCACTGTCTCTGCGTCACTCTCTCTGCATCACTGTCTCTGCGTCACTGTCTCTGCGTCACTCTCTCTGCGTCACTGTCTCTGCGTCACTGTCAGCAAGATGAACCTAAGTAGGCTAGAATGGGGTTGCTAGGTGTAAGTATGTAGGACTAGTAGCATGCCAAAGTTTGTGCTATTGCCATACAGAATGCATTGGGTGTTTAAGTTAAATAACTCAGAAACTACAAAACATTTCAAAGTAAAAAGTTCCAGCATGTGTCTTCACAGTAAACTGAATAATAAAAAGTGTGAATGGAGTTTCTAGGTGAAAGTGCTTTTTTGACGTGCCAATATCTGCCATTGAGCCCCATTGTAAATTCCTCAAATTTGAAAGCACTATATTTCTAAAACTATGAAACATTTCAAAGATTCCTTTTCAGGCAAACATGTCCACCGTAAGATGAACCTAAGTAGGCTACAATGGGGTTGCTAGGTGTAAGTATGTAGGACTAATCCAAAGTTTGTGGTATTGCCATACAGAATGCATTGGGTGTTTAAGTTAAATAACTCAGAAACTACAAAACATTTCAAAGTAAAAAGTTCCAGCATGTGTCTCCACAGTAAGCGGAATTATAAAAAGTGTGAATGGAGTTTCTAGGTGAAAGTGACTTTTTTACGTGCCATAAGCTGCCATTGAGCCCCATTATAAAGTTCTCAAATTTGAAAGCACTATATTTCTAAAACTATGAAACATTTCAAAGATTCCTTTTCAGGCAAACATGTCTACCGTAAGATGAACCTAAATAGGCTTGAATGGGTTTTCTAGGTGTAAGTAGGTTAGGACTTGTAGCATGCCAAAGTTTGTGCTACTGCCATTGAGAATGCATTGGGCGTTTAAGTTAAATAACTCAGAAACTACAAACATTTCAATGTAAAAAGTTCCAGCATGTGTCTCCACAGTAAGCTGAATTATAAAAAGTGTGAATGGAGTTTCTAGGTGAAATGACTTTTTGACGTGCCATAAGCTGCCATTGAGCCCCATTATAAATGTCTCAAATTTGAAAGCACTATATTTCTAAAACTATGAAACATTTCAAAGATTCCTTTTCAGGCAAACATGTCCACCATGAGATGAACCTAAATAGGTTTGAATGGGGTTTCTAGGTGTAGGACTAAGTTTGTTTTATTGTCATTGAGAATGCATTGGGCGTTTAAGTTAAATAACTCAGAAACTACAAAACATTTCAAAGTAAAAAGTTCCAGCATGTTTGCCCACAGTAAGCTGAATTATATAGCGCCACCCTTTGGCCAATGGCCGTGGGCTTTGCGGCCTCAGTTTCTCATAGCTCTCTACCATATTGCCAAGTTTCGCGAACACCCAACAGCACGGTTCAGCCAGAACTGCTATTTTTGGCGGAAGGAGGAGAAGAAGAGAACAATAATAAGGGACCAAGAGTCCCTTTGAAAAAACAAAACAAAAAAACACTTCTCCACCGGCACATGCCGCCCTCATCTAGACCGATTGGCAAAACATTGAGCAGCATGGAGCTTTGGAGTTTGGAAACGCTCGTTGTAAATCACTCTCAACGATCCTGCGTTACCAAATTTTCTTTCTAAATTGCAGGAGGCAGCAGGACGTTGCAATATTGAAAACGAGCACTTCCAAACTCTTACATTTAACACGGAGCCCGCCGTATTAATTTTGTCTGGCAGCCCGCCAGAACCGTAGCCTATGTTTTCTAGGATTTATATTCTTTAATCCAAATCCAAATCCGAATCGTTAGCTGCCGCTCGTTAGCATAAGTAAGTAAGTGGGACAGTGTCCGAGGCCATTTTGAAGATGCGCGCGCATCCACTTGCACTCCATGTGCTGGTTTCAATGGCCTGTATCTCCAAATCGGTGCAATGAATGTCGTTTCTGGTGAAAACAAGGTTTTTCAACGGCCGTCCCTTAATAAATAGACTTGGTAACCTAACTGTAGGGAGTACAAACACAGTAAAGAACCTGGGGGTTATATATGAAAAGGCAACACAATGGGCAGAAAAGAAACGTATCAACCATACTGTTGACCATACAAATAACAAATTGAGGGCACCGCAGAGACTTGAACCCTGTTCTGGTAAACCAGGAGCTCCACACCAGTGCCTTAGTTTGTTTTGTTGTAATTTACAGGTCCAAAAGCAATGACATTCATTACTGTACATTTCAACAGTAAAGTCATTTCACAATTTACATTGTAAACTGTGAGGTCTTGCCAATACGTCAATGTTCGCCAATATGTCAATGTTCGCCAATATGTCAATGTTCGCCAATACGTCAATGTTCGCCAATATGTCAATGTTCGCCAATACGTCACTGTTCGCCAATACGTCAATGTTCACGCCAATGTGTCAATGTTCACGCCAATGATATGATGTAGCTGTGTGTGTAACCTGTATGCCCATATATGGAGATTCCATCTCATAGATTTCCCTAAGAAATCAGTTTGTTGACGTTGGGTTGCTATGGCTACCTATCATTACCGATCAGTGTACTTATAGGAGGCCAGCGTGACATCACGGAAGGAACTCCTTATTTGGGCATGGCTGACACGGAACTCTGTCTATGGGGGGGTGTGGCTTGTGCTCACAGTGACGTCACAGTGATGTCACAGTGCCTGGTATAAAAGCAGAGCCCACCGTGAGAGAAGGACATTCAGCCCCTCGGTTGCGTTCTCTCTCTTACGAAGGAAGTTATTCAGTTTGTACTCTTTTGTTCTCAGCGGTGTAGAAATGGCGTCCGCCAGCGTTCTGTCTGAAGATCACTTCCTGTGTTCTATCTGTATGGATGTGTTCACTGATCCAATCAGCACTCCGTGTGGACACACCTACTGCAAAGCCTGTATCACACGTTACTGGGACACTAGTGATGTGTGCAAGTGTCCACTTTGTAACAAAACCTTCTACTTTAGACCAGAAGTCTTCGTCAATACTTTGTTGTCTGAGATAGTTCAACAGTTCAGGAACCACAAGTTGAAAGAAGAATTTGAAGCAAAGACAGAGGATGAAGTTCAGCAGATGATCCAGGAGAGACGAGAGAAGATTCAGGAGGTCAAACGCTCAGTAGAGCTCAGCAGGAAAGATGCAGATACAGTCATAGCCGTCAGTGTGCAGGTCTTCACTGCTCTGATCAGCTGTATTCAGAGAAGCCAGGCTGAGCTCATTGATGTGATTGAAGAGAAGCAGAAAACAACAGAGGGTCAGGCTGAAGGTTTCATCGAAGATCTGCAACAGGAAGTCACTCAGTTAGAGAAGAGAATCTCTGAGCTGAAACAGATCTCTCACACTGAAGACCACCTTCACCTCCTGCAGAACTTCACCTCCATCAACACAGGGTGGAGACCCACCAAGGACTGGACAACGGTCAATGTCCATCAGTCTTCACGTGTGGGGACTGTGAGGACAGCTGTGTCTCAGCTGAATAAGACACTCAGTCAAGAGATGAAGAAGCAGCTGTGTGATGCTGAGCTTGTTGAGTTTGTGCTTGAAATGTACTGTATTTCTGCAAACTGTTAATAAATTCTTCAATCAATCAATCAATCAATCAATCAGCTGAGGAGGATCCAGAAATATGAGGTGGATGTAACTCTGGACCCTGATACAGCACATCCTGAACTCATCCTGTCTGTGGATGGAAAACAAGTGAGTGATGGAATCACTCACTTGAATCTCCCAGACAACACAGAGAGATTCTCTAGATATCTTGTTGTCTTAGGAAAACAAAGCTTCTCACCAGGAAGGTTTTACTATGAGGTTCAGGTTGGAGGGAAGGCAGAATGGTGTTTAGGAGTGGCCAGAGAGTCCATCAACAGGAAGAGTCCAATCACACTGGGTCCCAACAATGGTTGCTGGACTATACTGTTGATGCATGGAAATGAGTACTGGGCTGCTGCTGACCCTCCTGTCCTCCTCCCTGTAAGAGAGGAGCTCCAGAAAGTGGGAGTGTTTGTGGATTATGAGGAGGGTCTGGTCTCCTTTTATGATGTGGAGACCAGAATCCACTTCTACTCTTTCACTGGCTGCTCCTTCACTGAGAAACTCTTTCCATACTTCAGTCCATGTTTTAATACTGGTGGTAGAAACTCTGCTCCTCTGATCATCTCTCCTGTCTCCAATGGTGGATTTCCGCGGCGCAATCCTTGCCTAGTGCAATAAAGCGGCCCGGCCTAGTGGAACAGAATGGAGTCTTTATACAACAACAATAATACAACCTTACAGTATAAAATAATGAATACACTTTTTTTTTTTTTAAAGAAAGAAAGAAAAACAAAATAAATCGTTCATTTAAAATGTTTTATCTCGATCCTTGATGCTATATTTAGATCTTGTGGCCACGACTTTGTGGCAGACTTAGATTTTTCAAAAACGTAAAAAAAAAATATCTGTATATCTGTATATCTGCTTTTAGAGTTTTTTGAAAAACACAATAAACTTCATTTTGTACTACGATGTGTTGTCCGTATAGGTCCAAAGTTCACGTGTAGACGTTTTTGTGCATTTTGATCAAAGATCCTGGGAGGAGATAGCCTACCTTTTAACTGTTTTTCATATAATTCAAAATGGTGGGTGATCTAAAGGTCAGAGGTCAAAAGTCAGAACATGAAAGTTTTTCTGCATGAGGAGACACATTTGTGTATCAAAATGTCATTGCCAACGGTCAAACGGTTCATGAGATATGCACGTTCAAAGTTTTCCTTTTCAATTGAGTGCTATAGCGCCACCATTTGGCCAATCGTCATGGGCTTCGCATAGTCACCGTTTGGCATGGCCCTCTACCAGATTGCCGCGTTTCGACTGCACGGTTCAGACAGAACAGCTATTTTTGGCGGAAGGAGAAGAAGAAGAAGAAGAAGAAGAAGAAGAAGACAAAAAAATAAAAAAAGTGACAAATGCCACCAAAATGTGGAACGCCCTACTAACAGTCATTAAGACATGCAAATCCCTTGACTCCTTCAAAACCGCCCTCAAAGGGCACCTACGGACGTCCGCAATTCGAAACTGGCCCCCGTAGAACCTGAATCCCCCCCCACCACCCACCACTTTTTCCCCCTCACTGTATATGTTTCTTTTCCCTTTTTTACCTCCTTTATGATGAATTCCTGTTCTGTTCTTTTTGGCAATATAGTAGTGTCTATTTGTACGTCTCTAAATGTTATGATGAATTGAACAAGGTGGACCCTCTTGTAAACAAGTGTAATGCTTTATTGGGTCGTCCACTCACAGTTAACAGTCTTTGTATTGAGTTGTGCTTGAAATGTACTGTAATTCTGCAAACTGTTAATACATATTTCAATCAATCAAAAATGGATTTCTGACATTCAAGTCTGGACGGGCAATAACTTCTCCAACTCAATCAATCAAAAAATGAAGTCCTTATATTTGGCCCACCATCTGATAGATGCCCAAATATGGACATATCTGTGTCTGTAACCTGTATGCCCATATATGGAGATTCCATCTCATAGATTTCCCTAAGAAATCAGTTTGTTGATGATGGGTTGCTATGGCTACCTAACATTACATCAGTGTACTTATAGGAGGCCAGCGTGACATCACGGAAGGAACTCCTTATTTGGGCATGGCTGACACAGAACTCTGTGTATGGGGGGGGGGGGGGGGTGGCTTGTGGTCACAGTGACATCACAGTGATGTCACAGCGCCTCCTATATACAGGTTTAATGTTTGTTTTTAGTTCAATGTTTGTTTTAAAAACGCCATTGACAATAAAGAGAATTTAATGTTTGTTTTGTCACCGTTTGTTTTACATCATCATTACATCACTGGCAGATGATAAGAGCGCCCCTCACTTCACACGGGGGTGATTTTTATTTCTTATCATTTTTATCCCACGATTTTGCAACCCATTTTTTCACCCAGTGTCACTTATCTTATCTAATGTAATCCTCGGCGCTACACTTCCTCTGCCAACCTGGGGAGAGCAGCAGACTGACCTCATGCTTCCTCTTGTCCATGAGGAGTCTTTGATTGATTGATAAGTATTTATTAACAGTTTGCAGAATTACAGTACAATTTTAAACCCTCAATACAAAGACTGTTAACTGTGAGTGGACGACACTTGTTTACAAGAGGGTCCACCATGTGTTCATTTCTTTATAACATTTAGAGACATACAAATATACACTTCTAGTCAAAAACAGGAAATCATAATAGGAGGTAAAAAGGGAAAAAAAAACATTACAGTGAGGGGGAAAAGGGGTGGAGGGGGGGGATTCAGATTTTACGGGGGCCAGTTTCGAATTGCAGCTGTCCGTACATGTCCACATGTCTTAATGACTGTTGGTAGGGCGTTCCACATTATTATTGTTGTTATTATATAGTACTTTGTCAGTTTGCACTGAAATTTGTTTTGCGACCCAGCGGCCTTGTATGCAACACATATACACATTTGACATAACACAGGACATACAATACAGTTACATACGTAGAAACATAAGGGCGGAGAGCAATGTCCACAGCTCAGTCTAGTCCTGGCCAAAATCCTGATTAAGCCTCAGTCGATTGATGGACAAAATACCTCTTCAGTCTGACCTTATTGTATGCTGGAACACCATATCTCCTTCCTGAAGGCAGCAACCTATACTCTCCATACAAGACATGGCTAGTATTAGAGGTGATATTCCATGCTGACCATAGGATGCTGTTATCATACGTGGATGTGTAGAGTCTCTGAAGTGGTTGTCCAACAATCTTTGAACAAATGTTTAGTTGTTGCAGCATTTGTGACTTTGAGGCTACAGACAAAAATCCATACCAGGTGGTAATACAGTACTGAAGAACACTCATAATAACAGAAGTGAAAAACAAAAGAAGAATCCGTCTACTAGCACCAAAGGATCTCAAACGGCGAAGGAAATAGATTCTTTGCTTTGTTTTCTTACACACTGATTCAGTCTGATCTTTCCACGACAGGAGATGATCTATTTCTACTCCTAGGTATTTATATGAACATACCTGGTTAATCTGTTCACTGTGAATAGCGATGGGGGATCTGTGTGTCTCTAGTGGTGCACCAAATATAATCTCTTCCGTCTTTTTTGTGTTAATGATGAGAGCGTTGTTATCACTCCATTCAACCACCTTATTTACTGTGTTGGTGCAGTCCAGGATCACTGGAGCTAAAGTTGTATCATCATGTAGTTGTACTTTAGAATGTACTGACATTCCTCAGTATACGACAGCTGTCAGTATAAAGGGTGAAAAGTACAGTACTTTTTGCCCAGAAAGGGATTTTCTTTCGTGTTACTCCACTGCAAAGAGACAAAAAATCCCTTTCTTCTCAGAGTGCGTCCACCAAGGAAAGTAGGCTTTCGAATTAAAATAACACAAGCCGTCTTTGTATTGGTGAGTAGCGAAAACTCTTTATTTTCCGCTAGAGTCGAGAGGCGGGTCTGCATTTCATGCGAGCGCAGGAAGACGAGAGCTCTAATAAATTCCGGCATTAGAGCTCTGGACCAAGAGCTAGAAATGTGAGTACTTTTTCCACCGGTCAAAAGCAAACAAACTCGGGGCGCGGTGGCACAGTCGGTAGTGCAGTGCCCATACCCGGGGCGGGGGTTGGCGAAAGGGCCTTTCTGTGTGGAGTTTGCATGTTCTCCCCGTGTCCCCTAGGGTAGGTACCCTCACAAAAATATGCAGTAATCGTGGTCTCTAAAACTACCTCCCCCCTGGCCAGCCGGGGCGCCTGATGGAGGGGAAAGGATCTGGTCGGAATAACGTGTTCCTTCCACGCACTACGTCCGGCCAGGGAAATTCCCCCCTGTCAGGTGAAAAGAAGCAGCTTGGACTCCTCATGCATAGAAGGAGGCATGAGGTCAGTCCGCTGCCCCCCCAGGTTGGCAGAGGAAGTGTAGTGCCCAGGATTACATTAGATAATTGGCACTGGGTGAAAAAACTGGGTTGCAAAATCGTGGGATAAAATTTAGAAAAAAGCAAACGCTATGATCTACAAGCTCGTAGCGCGCCACCAAGTGGCGCGCTACGAGCTTGTAGGTCTGCTATTTTTGAAAAATCGAAGAACGACATAGAAACATAGCTTTTTCAGAAAACTGTCAGGATGTAGAAGACATTTTTAGAATCTGATCTCAAAAAGGCAAAGAAGTTTAGGGATAAGGGTTGTGTTTAGCCTGAGGGCTGAAACTCTGATTGGTTAAAGCCAAAATGTGCATCCAGTGCCGAGCTAAGCTTAGCGAAAATGTCTTTAAATCCAAAACCTGATAACTCCTAAAAGACAAAGACTTTACTCTTGTCCAACTCAGTGTTGTTTTTGGCTGCAAATTTTCATTTTAGTTTTAGTCAGTCTCTTGAATAGTTTATTTCGTTTTAGTCACCTGGAATGTTTTAGTGTTAGTCTAGTTTTAGTCGACTAAATGACATAAGATTTTAGTCCACTAAATCTACAGTTGATGTAGTCGAACAAAATGTGTTTTGGCGGGCCTTGATGCCGTCGTAATGGCTGATTTTACACTTGCTGAAAATAGCCGATCTACAAGGTCACGACGTGTTGTGTGCTTGTAGATCTGCTATTTTCAGCATGCAACCAAGTGTAACCATGCAACCAAATTGTCAATACATTTAGTCTTAGTTTTAGTCATCATAGCTTAGTTTTCATTTCTTTCTATTTAGTTTGTCAGTGAAAAAAGGTAGTCGAACATTTTTCATCTTAGTTTTAGTCGACAAAAACAACACTGGTCCAACTAAGCCCTATAATGTATGTACTTAGCTTGTGAGCTTGGAGATTTTTCTCTTTTTTTTCCAAAATGTGTTTGACTTTTTAACCCATTCTGGGCGGGAACCCCTTTTGGCGTTTTAAACATGTTATAATTTACCTATTGAAAAATAGCAGATCTACAACAATTTACAATTTACAATTTAGGCATTTAGCAGACGCTCTTAATCCAGAGCGATTTACATTAGGCAAGAACAAAAGTATGGGAATACATCACATATATAAAATGCATTTATCAAGAAACATGCGTAAGCTAAGAACGTAACTAGAACATATCTATATAATGACGCTATACATATTAACTATACATATATACTATGCTATACATATGTTCTATGATGTGCTATGACTACATGCAATGCAATTATTGTGCTGTCTACATGACATGCTATAAGTCTGTTTCAAATGCTGTCTAAAAAGTGCTATCTAAGGGGGTAGGATAAGTGCTATGGGCCATGATGGAGTCTGAAAAGGTGGGTCTTCAGACTATGGCGGAAGATTGGGAGCTTGTAGGTCTGCTATTTTTGAAAAATCGTGAAAATATTTATTTCAGAAAACTGGAGGATTTAGAAGATTTTTCTTTCAATGTTGAGGTCAGGCCCAATACTTGAGTATTTACTTGAGAATATGCTTTGTCCACCACCACCACCACCACCACCACTGCATCCATCCATCCATCCATCCATCCATCCAGATCCTAGATACAGACGAGAAGCAGAACAAGTGACTCGTCCATGATAAACCTTTATTCACCATCATTACAACCACACCTAATACCTAAGTCCACTCACTGACAAAAAGATTTGTACACTTTGAACCGTTTACTCAAGAAAACTGAGTAAGCAAAAAGAAAACAAAAAACAAAAACATAATAAAACTATTCTTTATTCCTTCTTTTAAACGTTATTTATTTAAATACACTTGGCAAAGAATATATATATTTTTTAATCTCCGTCTTTCTTCTTTCCTCTTGAGACACCTGAGCGCTAATTAGTGTTGCAATTAACGACACTTGAGTGGTAAGGAGGTGGGTGATTAAGGAGAGGGTGTGTGAGCGCGTGCGTGAAATGAATCATTGGCATACTCATTTTGTTCCAGGAAAAGGGGCGGGGAGGGGGTGGGTGGGTGGAATGCTTGTCAGAGTTGCTATGGTAACCCGGAGGTTTCTTTTCAGTTTAACTTGTTTGGTTCAATACAATACACCAAATCCTAACTTATCCACGGTTGCATACCGGAAAAAATCTATAAGTCCAGGGGGCGATGCGTTGTGAGCTTGTTTAGATGGTCTAATTTTCTGCTTGTGCGCAACCCCAGTATGAATCAGGACTTGGTAGTGGCAGGTGATTGGCTGATATTACAATTATTCTAATGCCTAAACTGCTGATTGGCTCTTTTTGGTCTGTGAAGAGATACTTGGTGTGGTGGAAGGCGGGAGCTTGGGTGCTGTCAAAGGTGATTGTCTGGGGGTTTTTTTTGGGATGGATCGACTGACGTTTTTTGTAGCCTGGGCACCATTCCATTTTGGGTTCATGAACCAGTCGGGAGCGGATGATATCGCTATTCGCTACGTCATGTTGTAGTATTGTTTTGTAGTCATCAATCTTCCGGGAACTTCCTTTTCCCTCAAACCGATTTTTCTCAATAAAAGCTACAGGCTACGAGAGCTTTTATTGTTATTCTTCCGGTTTGAGGGAAAAGGTTGATTGTTCCTGCCTGATGACTAGTACAAAACAATACTACAACATGACGTAACGATATCATCCGTTCCAGACCGGTTCACACGGCACTTTTGGAACAGAGACCAGGCTTTCCTCCGAGGTGGAAAGCCTGGTGAGGCGAGGTTAGTTTTTTGTGGTCCAATTCCTTATAATGCATTATATATGTGCTCGTATTGCATTACAGCCCCAAACTCAATATACACAAGTCATGTTTTTCTTTTGTCTTTTCACTCCAAAAAGTGCTGGATATCATGGAGATTTTGTTTTATCTCATTCCTGAATGAAGAATAAAAAACAAAATGAAGAGGATATTATGTTTTGATGCATTCAAGGAAAACGAGTTTAGACCGCCAAATCAATTAGTATTTGGCCACGGACCCCCATCTGAAAACATTTTAAACCAGGGACCCCTGGAATAAACTATAGCAGATGTACATGCTCACAATGCGTCACAATGCGACGCATTGTGAACTTGTAGATCGGACTGTTACTTAGACGAGGGTCGAAGTACGGGTCAGAATGTTTTTTATTAGACTTAATAATCTTTTGATACATTTACTTTGATAGCAAACCTAGATCAAAAGTCGATTATAAAACAACATTCACTGTACCTTCGAAAGTGCTGGAGGTTATAAATTATTGTTTTGATATTAATTTGGCGGTTGTTGTTAAACTTGGACCTCCTATTGTCTTCATCTTTGTATACTTCATTCAAGAACAAGTGACGAAAACAATACAAACATTCTCCATGAATTCTAGGCTACATGGGGTGACTAACTGATAGAAAAAACAACCCCCCCCAAAAAAAAAAAAACGATTCTGTCCGTAGGACGGAAACATAAGTGATTGTCAAGCGAACAAGTACAGATTTAAGCATTATACAGTACAGCGCCAGCAGAGAATGTAAAAAGGTGGAATTCTAGTCCTCGACGCAAACGTCCTCATGCAATTCCTGACGGCATGACGCCAACTGGCTGAAACTCGTTATTATAAACCGTTACTTTTTCAAGGAACCCCCGTTACGTTGAGAGTTAAGACAAATCGTTCCATTCTGTGCACGACTCTCCAGAGTTACGGTCCATTTGGTTAGAACGCCCTCAACGAACAACAGAGGGTAACAAAACAAAAACAATTAAAAGAAAAACTAACTGTGTGTGTGTGTGTGTGGTCGGGGGGGTTAAAAGTGTGGTCCGCTCTCAGCGTTTCGTGTGGCAGGCTGAGCCGAGCCGGGGGGGGCTCAGGCTGAAGCCCAGGCTTCACTTGCGCGGCTGGTGGATATGGCCTCCGTGCTGGCTGGGGGGCATCTTACAGCAGGAAGGCTGGGGCTTCGTGTGGGCCACCTGCGCAGCCGCAGGGGTGAAGTCCTTGTCCCCCTGGAGAGAGAGAGAGAGAGAGAGAGAGAGAGAGAGAGAGAGAGAGAGAGAGTTCAATTGTCAAGGTGCTAAACCCATGCGTTAACCCATTTTTACCTGAGATCAGATTCGAAAAATGGCTTCTAAATCCTGACAGTTTTCTGAAAAAGCTATGTTTCTATGTCAGTCGTTCTTCGATTTTTCAAAAATAGCAGACCTACAAGCTCGGAAGGGGAACGACACCACACAACACAGCTCACAGCCTTTAGCTAGCAGTACAACCAGCTACATTTTCGTCTTTTTCGATGCGGTGCGATACTAACTCACAAATGATTTACGATCGTCGGGTGCGCGGCAGCGCACCATGGACGGCTCTCTAACCTTTGGAGATACGGCGCTTTGAAAATCCTGTTATAATGGAGGCTCAACGGAGCTGGATTTAAAAATCGCATCGCTGGTGGTGTCGGAGGAGGGCTATACTACCCAGAGCAATGCTGAAAGGTAAACAGACGGACGGCGCGTCCATATATGGACTATTCGGCTGGCTACGCTGTTGGCAAGAACAGGGGCCCGTTCCACGAAACTTGGATTAGAGATTAAACCGGGATTTAACAGATATCCTGGCTTAATATATCCTGGATCAGCGATTAACCGGTTTCATGAAAGCTGGTTTATCTTGCCAGATTAATTTAACCAGTTAACCTGGATATGTTGAGGCTTGATTCGGTTTCATGAAAGTGATGCTACATTAGTTACCATGGAAACTAATGCTTTAGATTTAGCCTGCTCCGGACCAGGCTAACAGCCAGGTTTAACCTAATCCTGATGTCTTTACTGTTCATTAAGCAGTCAAACTGATCACAAACCAATGATGTTTTCCACACTTATTCAATTATTATAGGTTTATGTTGCCTTATTTTTATCGGTCTGCATTAAAGGACTAATTTAAGCACTATATAAAATCAAAAAAACAAAATATATAGGCTGCACAACATCATGACAGCTTGTGAGCTTGTAGATCAGCTGCTTTTGGTGAATGTTCCCCAGAATAGGTTTGCTGTCGTGCAAGTGCACGGTTAAGAAGAATTATTATATTATATTATATTATATTATATTATATTATATTATATTATATATTATATTATATATTATATATTATATATTATATATTATATATTATATATTATATTATATATGATATTATATATGATATTATATATGATATTATATATTATATATTATATATTATATTATATTATATTATATATTATATATATTTTTTTGTAAACGTGAAAACCACTAAATATTACCATTACTCATTGTTTTACAACATATTACCATTGTAACGTTTCACCCACTATTGAACCCATGACCCACAGTTCACCGTCTGGCCCCTGTCTGGACAACAACCCCCTTCCCCAAAGGTAGCTCCCTCAGAGGAGGGAGTTATGGCCAAATATCACAATGCGACAATATCATTATGCTTACAATATTAAGAATTCTGTTTTAAGTTAATAGTAGTGGTAAAATGTAAACTATATTTTCGGGGTAGTTAATCATTCAGTCTATCCACTGTTGAGAGTATGTTCTCTCTATAATTACAGCAGCAGTATTTATTTTAGAAGCTTAAGTCCTTGTATCAGTAAGTCTTGAATAGATTAGTAATGATACTGAGATATACAGAAAGGGGCAGTAATGCAACTATTAATGCAAACTGCCATAATACCCCATGAAGAAGAAGGATCAGTAAATCTGTGTTCCACCGAATGGGTCTAGAAACAAAAAGCCAGGCTCTGCATTCAGCCAGGCTTTATGATCCTGGCTCGATAAATCCGCCCATTCTAAGCCTCGCTTGGCTTTAGTGGAAGAGAATAAACCAGGCTGTAAAGACCAGGATTTAAAAAGCCTGGTTTTGGCCTAAATCATGGATTAGTTAATCCAAGTTTCGTGGAACAGGCCCCAGGTCCCAATGGGGGGGGGGGGGTACGTTTATAAACGTAGATGGCAATACAAAGGTTATGAGTGAGAAGCTATTAGGTGAGAAATATACAATGCAGTAACCAAAAATGTATTCTAAAGTGCCGCGCTGCGACCATGCATCTGCTATTGTTGAACATTTTGGAGCTTGTAGGTCTGCTATTTTTGAAAAATCGAAGAACGACTGACATAGAAACATAGCTTTTTCAGAAAACTGTCAGGATTTAGAAGACATTTTTTGAATCTGATCTCAGGTCAAAATGGGTTAAAGCAGTAGTAAAACGATTGCTCTAAACCACAAAAACCCATCATCTGGGGTGAACATTTGGTGAAAATCCACAAGCTTACAGTGCCTCCTACCTCTTCCTCATTATCTTGCCTTAACGTAAATGGATTAGCAATTTAGAGATGTCATACTTTGATGCAAAAATCACGCTTTTATTTCATCATGGTTTTTCATTACAGCTAATTAGTTGAAGCCTCATTCTGGCTTTCTGTTTATTAACGTTAATGTTGCGGAACGTTATTAAGCAGCGCATTCTGGACATATGAATGATGATTGATGGCAGACTCACGAATTTATGAGACCTAGGGAAGCCAGATGGAGGGTTTTACTCACACGTACACGCAACCACGCGCATGCACACCTAATCTGCTGCTGCGTGTGTGTGTGTGTGTGTACTTGTATCATCACATCATACTATAATTCAGTCAATGTCTGTCTGAATGTCTGAGTGTCTGTCTGTCTGTCTGTCTGTCTGTCTGTCAGAAACACCGCCGTATCTCCTCACTGCCTGCACCAATCGCTCCCACTTTTCACACAGGCATTGACCATAAAAATATGGAGGTCTTAACGAAGCCCTTTTTCCAATTTAACAAATTAAAAATTAATAATGAATTTATTAGTGAATTAAAACACACCCAGGGCGCAGTACCCCTTGCAGCCACAAGTGGGGGGCAATATCTCACAACGGGTAAGGGCTAGTTACTATAATTGTGAGAGCCAAATGTCCCCACAAGTATAGAGAGAGGGTGGCACAACGGTAAAGTGCCTGCCCACCACCGCTGAGGTTGTAGGCAGGCAGTGCACAAATCCAACTTTCTCTAGTGAAGTGGTTCCAAAACTTTTTCATGTCAAGGACCCCTAAATTGACATGAATTAGCCCCCCGCAGACATGCAGATAATATGCCGCACCCCCACAAGAGAAGATTTTTTATGACTCTAGCAGTGACTCTCAACCAGTTTAATTTCACGGACCCCCATTTAATGGAATTTCTATCTCTGGGACCCCCAATTTAATATTGTAAAATCAATGTTAATTTAACTCTGAGGGTGTACAAATGGAACCAAATGGACTCCAAAGGGTCCATTTGGTTCCATTTTGACTGTTTACTGGTTCCAATCTGTTTACTAAACAGATTATAGTGCTTTGACCTTTTACCATAAAAAAGACCCACACATAAAGACATAGAAAACCCACACAGTGGCACAAGTTGTTTCAATTCAAGGCTTTTTTGTCTCTTTTTGGGTGGAAGCCTGTGGCTTCGATGGTGTGATAAGGTGGAAATGGGACGACAGCAGGATAAATGGGATCTCTGCTGCTGTGTCCATATCAGCACAATTCTCACACTATCTGCACGCACACACCCAGGTGCATGTGCAGGCACGTGTGCAAACACACACACGGATAACCCTGCAGGGCAGGCCGACCCTCTCAAGGACACTTTTCCAGGTGCACAATGACACACACGCCTAATGCCACCATGGTTGTTTGTTTGTTTCAATGTGTGTGTGTGTGTGTGTGTGTGTGTGTGTGTGTGTGTGAGTGAGTGAGTGAGTGAGTGAGTGAGTGAGTGAGTGAGTGAGTGAGTGAGTGAGTGAGTGAGTGAGTGAGTGAGTGAGTGAGTGAGAGAGAGAGAGAGTGTGTGTGTGTGTGTGTGTGTGTGTGTGTGTGTGTGTGTGTGTGTGTGTGTGTGTGTGTGTGTGTGTGTGTGATTGTGTGTCTGACTGTGTGTGTGTGTGTGTCTGACTGTGTGTGTGTGTGTGTGCGTGTGCGAGTGAGTGTGTGTAGCCGGCCAGAAATTCAGGGACGTTCCTGCTAAAACACCAACTTCCCTGCTGTTACACACATACGGGTGGTCTCTCAGATGTGTCCCGGGGACGTTTCATGACTCCCAGCCAGGAGGGAAATTCATGGAGTGAGTCCTAATGAAATGTAGCCCAGACACCCCCGTCTGAATTTTAATTTCCTTTCACTTTTCAGTCTCCAAGGCCTCTCCGTTCTTCGGAGAGGGAGGCGTGGCCAAAGTGGGACAGTCCCTGAATGCGAGCGAGGCTATAGTGATCTGGAGCCAGGCTAAATAAAATGTGTCATGAATGAATGTGAGCGAGGCTAGTGATCTGGAGCCAGGCTAAATAAAATGTGTCATGAATGAATGTGAGCGAGGCTATAGTGATCTGGAGCCAGGCTAAATAAAATGTGTCATGAATGAATGTGAGCGAGGCTATAGTGATCTGGAGCCAGGCTAAATAAAATGTGTCATGAATGCGAGCGAGGCTATAGTGATCTGGAGCCAGGCTAAATAAAATGTGTCCTGAATGCGAGCGAGGCTAGTGATCTGGAGCCAGGCTAAATAAAATGTGTCATGAATGCGAGCGAGGCTATAGTGATCTGGAGCCAGGCTAAATAAAATGTGTCATGAATGCGAGCAAGGCTATAGTGATCTGGAGCCAGGCTAAATAAAATGTGTCATGAATGCGAGCGAGGCTATAGTGATCTGGAGCCAGGCTAAATAAAATGTGTCATGAATGCGAGTGAGGCTAGTGATCTGGAGCCAGGCTAAATAAAATGTGTCATGAATGCGAGTGAGGCTAGTGATCTGGAGCCAGGCTAAATAAAATGTGTCATGAATGCGAGCGAGGCTAGTGATCTGGAGCCAGGCTAAATAAAATGTGTCATGAATGTGAGCGAGGCTATAGTGATCTGGAGCCAGGCTAAATAAAATGTGTCATGAATGCGAGCGAGGCTAGTGATCTGGAGCCAGGCTAAATTAAATGTGTCATGAATGTGAGCGAGGCTATAGTGATCTGGAGCCAGGCTAAATAAAATGTGTCATGAATGCGAGCGAGGCTAGTGATCTGGAGCCAGGCTAAATTAAATGTGTCATGAATGTGAGCGAGGCTATAGTGATCTGGAGCCAGGCTAAATAAAATGTGTCATGAATGCGAGCAAGGCTATAGTGATCTGGAGCCAGGCTAAATAAAATGTGTCATGAATGCGAGCGAGGCTATAGTGATCTGGAGCCAGGCTAAATAAAATGTGTCATGAATGCGAGTGAGGCTAGTGATCTGGAGCCAGGCTAAATAAAATGTGTCATGAATGCGAGCAAGGCTATAGTGATCTGGAGCCAGGCTAAATAAAATGTGTCATGAATGCGAGCGAGGCTATAGTGATCTGGAGCCAGGCTAAATAAAATGTGTCATGAATGCGAGTGAGGCTAGTGATCTGGAGCCAGGCTAAATAAAATGTGTCATGAATGCGAGTGAGGCTAGTGATCTGGAGCCAGGCTAAATAAAATGTGTCATGAATGCGAGTGAGGCTAGTGATCTGGAGCCAGGCTAAATAAAATGTGTCATGAATGCGAGTGAGGCTAGTGATCTGGAGCCAGGCTAAATAAAATGTGTCATGAATGCGAGCGAGGCTAGTGATCTGGAGCCAGGCTAAATAAAATGTCATTCTCAACTAAATGTAGCGTGCACGTGCACGTGTTTGATCTTATATGGTTATTATATTCATGTAGAAAATGCATCTGAAAGATGTTTAGGTGTATGTATTAGGTGCAAATAAAGTAAAATAATCCATTAGTATTATTAGTATTATTATTATGAAGACATTGCAAATTAAATACTTTGGTAGCATTTCAATATGGGGACATATTACACCACTATAATAAATATCACTGAGTGTGTGTCCGTGCGTGTGTGTGCGTGCGTGCGTGCCTGTCTTACCTTTGTGACCACTCCAGAGACAATGACAGTGGGCTTTGGAGGGCTGGAAAAAAAAGGACAGGGAAGAGAAAGAGAGAGAAAGAGAGAGAGGGGAATGTTAATATTATTTTCAAAATCATACTCATAATGCAGTATTTAACCCATTTTGACCTGAGATCAGATTCTAAAAATGTCTTCTACATCCCGACAGTTTTCTGAAAAAGCTATGTTTCTATGTCAGTCATTCTTCGATTTTTCAAAAATAGCAGACCTACAAGCTCGTAGCGCGCCACTCGGTGGCGCGCTACGAGCTTGTAGATCTGCATTTTTCAATAGCTAAAGCATAACATAATGCTAACACCAAAAGGGGTTCCCGGTTCCCGCCCAAAATGGGTTAATATCATTCATCATCATTTTGTCCTGAAAAAGCATGCAGCCCACCCATCTGACCCCTTATTCGGCTACATTGAAAATGAGGGCCTGCCCCTCAATTGTACTCAGAGTTTAAATGAAGGTTATGATGACCTTAACAGTGGTCAGTGCTTTTTTAAGTGGGCCCTGATCCAGAAAGGATGAGAGCCACTATGCTATGCCACCATGGTTGTTTGTTTCAATGTGTGTGTGTGTGTGTGTGTGTGTGTGTGTGTGTGTGTGTGTGTCTGTGTGTGTCTGTCTGTGTGAGTGTGTCTGTGTGTGTCTGTCTGTGTGTGTCTGTCTGTGTGTGTCTGTCTGTGTGTGTGTCTGTCTGTGTGTGTGTCTGTGTGAGTGTGTGTGTCTGTCTGTGTGTGTGTGTGTCTGTGTGAGTGTGTGTAACCGGCCAGAAATTCAGGGATGTTCCTGCTAAAACACCAACTTCACTGCTGTTACACGTGCGCAGTTGCGCTGCGCACACACACGCTTGCATACACGCTTGCTTGCTTGCGCACACACACACACACACACACACACACACACACACACACACACACACACGCTTGCGCACACACACACACACACACACACACACAATCTGCCAGCTGCTTAAATGATCCCATTTGTTGTGGCCAACGCCGGGGGACATGAAAACGAAAAGTGGGGGGGAAAAAAGAAAAGATGAGAAAGCTAGACGGAGAGGAGCAGGTAATAAGGACATTGGAGGAGTGGGGAAATGGTGACCGCGATGAGGAAGCACAGAGATGGAGAAAGACGAGATAGGTGAGAGAGAGAGAGAGAGAAGGAGGTACATCTTCGCGAGGGGATGATGAGATATCAACCAAAAAATGAATCACATCGAGACCGAGGTGTCACTTTAACTTCCACGCACATGAATCTGTGATTTCATAACATCTCCAGGCGTTTTTACAACGCTGGATATGTTTTCCACAAGCTGCAACAAGAAGCATTTCTGTTCATCCACACTGCTATTAATTATTAACCCATTTTGACCTGAGATCAGATTCTAAAAATGTCTTCTACATCCTGACAGTTTTCCAAAAAAAAGCTATGTTTCTATGTCAGTCGTTCTTCGATTTTTCAAAAATAGCAGACCTACAAGCTCGTAGCGCGCCACTCGGTGGCGCGCTATGAGCTTGTAGATCTGCTATTTTTCAATAGCTAAAGCATAACATAATGCTAACACCAAAAGGGGTTCCCGCCCAAAATGGGTGAATACAGCTGCTGTCGGTGAATCTCCAAATCGTGTCACACAAAATAGCCGACTCACACGTTCACAGGACGTCACATCGTGACACATGGTGATTTTTTATAGATCGGCTATTTTCACTAATTTATTTTAGTAGTTCAATAATAATAATAATAATAATGGTAAAGGAAAGAGTTTCCACCTCGTCCTGCGGAGCCAGACAACTATTCTATAATCTCTGAGTCTGGAACTACACCTACACGAAATACGCTTAACGGAAGCTGTCATTTCCGTTCACGAAAATATATTTAGAAATATCTTTACATGTTCCATTCCTGCTAAGCCTGCAAACTATATATGCTTCAACAATAAGTTATTTATAGTGGGGAGGAGGAGGCTTCACATCCGCTTCCTCCCTTAAACAGAGCTTCCGTCTGACTCCCCCTGGCCAGCCGGGGCGCCTGATGGAGGGGAAAGGAACTGGTTGGAATAACGTGTTCCTTCCACGCGCTACGTCCAACCAGGGAAACTAGCAACTTGGACACTCAGGCATGAAGGAAGCATGAGTTCAAGTCCGTTGCTCTCCCCATGTCCCCCATATATGGGGACTAGGTTGGAGGAGGGTGTGTAGAGCCCAGGATCACATTAGATAATTGACACAGGGGTGAAAAAATGGGTTACAAAATCGTGGGATAAAAATTACAAAAAAAAAAAAAAAGAGCTTCCGTGTCCCAAGACTGTATGACCTGAAGCATTTGAAAATTGTGGGAGGAAAGGAAGAACAGAGCCTTAATTATAGACAGAGTTATGCAAACTGCGTTCACTCCATGGGGCTTCAGTCCAATGGCGGCTCTCCTACATAGACTTCCATTGAGAATGGGGACAACCAACTGGGACAAGTCCTGGACCGGAAGTATAGGCAGAAATGCATTGGACTCAGGCAACAGCCCAGCTTTAATGATCTCAAATCCCTTTATTTTAGATTGTCTTGTAGTAATAGTACAACATAAACATTAAAGAGACTTTAGTTGTTACTGTACAATACTTTAAAACAGTTGTCATGTTGCACACATGCACACATGCATAGCTCTTATTTGCGTCGCAAATGTATTTCCAACTCCAGTTTGTCTCAGTTCAGGCTGCCATGAACAGTTCGGTTTCTGCCCCCTCCATATCGTAACTCTTCTATTAGATGGCTCTGGGCAAGTCTAGTCTCGCGAGACTAGTTCCCACCTGACCAGTGACGACATGATTTTCATTTGACCGTTTTTGGATCTGGGGACCCCCTGGAATAGCTTTGGCCATGTCTCGCGATGGCCCTTCATTGGAGCGGTGTGCACCGGTCAAAAAGTAACAGTGTTGGACAATCGAGGTTTTTCCCACCAGACAGTGTAGCCTGGAACTCACCTATGCTTTTTGAGTGGTGTAAACCAGGGGTTCTCAACCCGTGGGTCGCGACCCCTCGGGGGGTCGCCAAATTATTTTAGGGGGTCCCCAAATTATTTTCAAAAAAAAAAAAAAAGATTTTTTTTTAAATTTTATTTTCACGATTTTTCAAAAATAGCAGACCTACAAGCTCATAGCGCGCCACTCGGTGGCGCGCTATGAGCTTGTAGATCTGCTATTTTTCAAGAGCTAAATTATAACAATGCTTAAAACACCAAAAGGGGTTCCCGCCCAAAATGGTTTAAGGTTATTGTAGCAGTCAATTTATATTGGGGGTCGGGAGGGGGCGGGGCGGGGGTCCCGAGACATTGCCAAAGCATTTCCGGGGGTCCCCGGCCAAAAACGTTGAGAACCCCTGGTGTAAACCACTCCTACAACTGGCTTTGTTAGTCTGTGCAGAAAAAATGAGCATGGTTGCTATGTTCACCCTGTTCACCCGGGTGCGATTTCATTACGTCATACATGATTTCATTACGTCAGACAGGCTATATAAGACCTTAAACCACTCAGTTCACACGGGTGTGATTGTTATGGCATAGGCAGCTCCCAGCTGCTAGACACGAGACTAATTAATTAGAGCGACAGAGAGAGAGAGAGGAGTGTGTGTGTGTACTGTAAATATGTGTGCGTGTGTGTGTCAATTTAACAAAGGTGCAGACGATCAGAAATCAGCAGAGAGTGATGTTTGCACTACTCTATGCTGAATTGAAGTGGACCCAGACTTTTTTTTTTCTCCCTGGAAATAAAAACGTCTGGGTTTCCGAGGCTAGTGCCGCTGCGACTGTCACAACAGCGCCGGTGGATAATAAGCAGCTACTCCCGGTTTTCACACAAAGTTTAAATAAGACCCCATACAGTTAGAGTGCACCGCTGGATACATCTTTTCATTAACACTGAGACTCTAAGCAGCCTCGTGCTGGGCTGTCACCACTTTGTGTGCCGAGTGCAGAGAGGGAAAAAAAAAACATTCAAACGAGTGGAAAACCGTCGCTGGGTCGGGTGGAAAACGTGTACTTTTCCAAGACAAGAAATGGATTGTGAATCCTGGTCTCTAACCCATTTTGACCTGAGATCAGATTCTAAAAATGTCTTCTAAATCCTGACAGTTTTCTGAAAAAGCTATGTTTCTATGTCAGTGGTTCTTCGATTTTTCAAAAATAGCAGACCTACAAGCTCGTAGCGTGCCACTCGGTGGCGCGCTATGAGCTTGTAGATCTGCTATTTTTCAATAGCTAAAGCATAACATAATGCTAACACCAAAAGGGGTTCCCGCCCAAAATGGGATAAACTACCTCCCCTGGCCAGTCGGGGCGCCTGATGGAGGGGAAAGGAACTGGTCGGAATAACGTGTTCCTTCCACGCGCTACTGTGTGTCCAACCGGGGAAACTCCCCCCTGTCAGGTGATAAGAAGCGGCCTGCTCACTCCTCAATGCATTGACGGAAGCATTAGGTCAGTCCGTTGCTCTCCCCAGGTTGGCAGAGTGAGAGTATAGCGCACAGGATTACATTAGATAATTGACAGAGTGGAAAAATGGGTTACAAAATCGTGGGATAAACGATAAATAAAAGTAAAATTAATTGTGAAAATAGCCAATCTACAAGCCCACAGTGGTAGAAAGTAGCGTAATTAACTATTTTTTCCCCCCAGGTACATATATACACGTGCGTCGACGCTAGGTGGCATCATATCGAAAGTCCGTATATATATATATATATATATATATATATATATATATATATATATGTACCCCAACGTAGACTCAGCCTATATAATGGTTGATGCCTACGGAAGCCTTTAACACCATGGAGGCCCAGGGCGGAGATCTCCGTCAAGTTCAAGTTCATGGTCAAGTGCCCAAGGCGGAGATTGATAAATAGGACGGAGATTAATGGTATCAAAACCGATCGCATCGCTCCACAGCCTAGGAGCGCTTGTTGCCCAATCCTTGATGACGCGCAAGAGTGACACGTCATCGAAAATGTTCCCTGCCCGTTTAGCTGATGAAAACGAAAATCTTAAAAACGTTCATAACTCGCGATCTAAATCATCCCGTCTAATTATGAAAAAAGATCCTGTGTTAGACGGCGCTCCGCTGTCCAGTCGCTAGTCACGATAGATTTATTCTTGTCTCCCGTTGTTGTCGATCGACTCTAGAGTGGTGTGGCTATTGTTAGCTGCTACACACACACACATCAACAACAACTTCCGGTCCGTCCGGAAAAGGGGTCCGTGTTTATAAATCGAATGGGTGCTATAATGTAATGGATTAAATAACTCCAGGAAATTAAAGTGTTAACATTGGTCCGGTTCCCATAGCAACGCCCCACCGTTCCAACTATGGGATTGGAAATATATTCACAGTGCAAAGCAGTTGAAAGGAGGATTTTCAAGCCTCCATAAATCGGATTCTAGGATTGCTGTCCTTGGTGGATTTTCTGCCATCCACATTTCGGATTTAATTTGTGCCTTTGTACCGCGACGCTGCCGCCATGTAAACGCTTCTGACGAGAGGTAAAGAGTGTGTGCGTGTTCCAATGCTGCGGTGGTGTGTGTAACAAGAGTGTGTGGGGGGGCGGGGAAACTCCGACTACTTAACCCATTTTGGGCGGGAACCCCTTTTGGTGTTTCAAGCATTCTGTTTACTACTTTAGCTACTTTAGCTAAAGTAGCTATTGAAAAATAGCAGATCTACAAGCTCATAGCGCGCCACCGAGTGGCGCGCTACAAGCTTGTAGATCTGCTATTTTTGAAAAATCGTGAAAATGCGGCACAAATCTTATATATATTCTTTCAGAATACTTACATTTTCTTTATTTCGACGTCAGGCCTAAAGGCTCATACATAGTCTGGATTTTCGGTGGTGAGGTGACCACCGAACTACAACATGACGTCACGAGCCGTGGTGAAGAGCAAACCACCGCCACCACTCTTGCCCTTCTCTCTGTTTTTACTCACCACCGCTCAACATTATTTCAGCTCCGGTGGTCAGCTCACCACCGGAGTGGTGGTGAGCTGACCACCGAAAATCCAGACTATGAATAGGCCTTAAATGGGTTAAAGTGAACGTGTATGCTGGCCCCTGGAACTGGGGTTTATGCTAACAGCTAGCGGTAGAGATAGAGTTAACACTTTCCCCCGCCAGGATTAGTTAATTAATTCACCTCGTATTGCCAGGACACGGATGTGACCGGATGTTACAAATGTTACTACTACTAACTAACTAACTGACTGGGCGTGTTGTACTAGCATCCACTCCCAGTCTCACGATCGGCAACGAGAAAAAGCCTCATCGCGAGGATTCACAGCGTCGGGCTAATACGGGTCGCGGAATGAAGCTTGTTTTGACCATAACCCATTTAGGCCCGACGTCGAAATAAGAAAAACGTTGGCTCTGAAAGAATAATATATATTCAAAGATTTGTGCCGCATTTTTACGATTTTTCAAAAATAGCAGACCTACAAGCTCGTAGCTCGCCACTCGGTGGCGCGCTATGAGCTTGTAGATCTGCTATCTTTCAATAGCTAAAGTATAACATAATGCTTAGTTAAAACACCAAAAGGGTTTCCCGTACAGAATGGGATAAAGGAATTAGGAATTGGAGGTGAAGGCGATTGAAAGAAACGGATAAGAGTGGGCGTGGTGGTGTATGAGAAATTCAAGGTGGCCGGCGCTCCAGTCTTGTTGACATCATCAGCTAGCAACCCGATGCTAATGTGAGTATAGCATGTCGACTCGATCGATCAAAAGCACTATAAAAGATCCAAAATTGCGTTAAACTTATTGACAAAGCTTAATTATGTCTATAAAAGTTGAGTTAGTTGGCCCTAGGCCCTACGAGACTGGACGGACAAGACCACACACACACATTTCACAATACTTACAGATGCCACACACGCACACATGACTATGACTACACACACACACTAATTGACCAAGCCATGACTGACCTAACCAGGCTCTGGATTCTGTCACACTGACATTAACACTGAAGGGATGGAGAGGAAGAGTGTGAGGACATAGTGTGAGGACAGAGAGAGAGAGTGTGAGGACATAGTGTGAGGACAGAGGAGAGAGAGTGTGAGGACAGTGTGTGAGGACAGAGAGAGAGAGAGAGATCCTTTGTAGTTTGTAAGATAATTAGTGTTCTCTAAGTTGCAATATGCACAGCTCTGTTTTCACATATACTCATGTATTCCCTTTAAATTGTGAATAATTCTTAGTTTTCAATTGTTGTTACTTGACATTTGCTTTGGGGGGGGAAAAAACGTTCTCATCACAGAGACAAAGAAAGAGATAGATAGAGAGATTGAGATTGAGTTACACTTCTTAACACAATGTAAAAACTACAGAAATATTAGAGAGGAGTTCTTCCCAACATTTGAAACAAATTTCCCAGAATTCCGAAGTATGACAGAAAGGGAAAAATTACCACTCCTTCTGGGGGAACAGAAAGAATGTGCAGTTTTGGCTGCAAAATATGTAAATTCCTGTCACAAGAAAAGGGACAACCAGTAGGACACACATACAGTATGCCATGTTTTATTTTCTGCACCACCTGCTTTATTTTATTTGTATTTATTTTTTCATGTCATTGATATTATGTTGTTGTTTGTCATATCTGTGATTGTGCTTTGGCAACACTTGTAAAATGTCATGCCAATAAAGCCTGTTGAATTGAATTGAATTGATTGAAGGCAGGTTATGTGTTGGGGGGGTGCAGAGACAAAAGCAACCTGCGGGGGGCTCCAGAGAACCACATGGAGCGTAGAGAGCGAGTCACGGGAGGAGGTAGAGGGACTACTGGAACTGTTTGTAGCTAGAACTCAATTACAGATGATTCAAGACACAAATCATACATTTGTATTTGTCATCTGGTGTGGGCAGTTATTATCAAAGTACATCTTTTCCATTGTCTTATTTCACACACACACACACACACACACACACACACACACACACACACACACACACACACACACACACACACACACACACACACACACACACACACACACACACACACACACACACACACACACACACACACACACACACACACACACACACACACACACACACACACACACACACACACACACACACACACACACACACACACACACACACAAAAAGTGTGTAGTCGCCTCGGGGGAAATGTTTACCGTTGTCAAGGCAACAGATGCTAGTCACCTGTGATCTGCACCTAATTAGTTGCCACAGATACAGACTACAGAGCGATACATTATCATGTACTGTACTTTTTCATCTACTTCTTATTTGCATTGTAATCCCCATAGGGGACGCGTTGTGAGCTTGTAGATCGGCTATTTTCAGCATGCAACCACGTGTAAAATGACATGTACTGGATCTCTTGTCCACTAGTCCCTTCCTAACATTTTAGTCTAGTTTTTGTATTTGTTGACGAAATTGTCAGTATATTTACTCTTAGTTTTAGTCATAGCTTAGTTTTCATTTTGTTTGAATTTAGTTTGACAGTGAGAAAAGGTATAGTCGACGGATTTTTTTCGTCTCAGTTTTAGTCAACGAAATCAACACTGGTTCAAGTCAATGGTTGTTTGCGACTGCACGCGTCTCCATGTGTCTACTCGCAAACCGTTTGGTTGCAAGGAGTTGCATAGCCTGGAACTCACCTATGCTTTTCATGGCATAGGCAGCTCCCGGCAGGATCCGCCGGGAGAAACTATGCGCAGCTGCGCGACATGACTAATTACTTAGAGAGAGAGAGAGAGGAGTGTGTGTGTGTGTGTGTGTGTACATGTGTGCGTCAATTTAACAAAGGTGCAGACGATCAGAAATCAGCAGAGAGTGAGAGATGTTTGCACTACTCTATGCCGAATTGAAGTGGACTCGGACCCAGACATTTTTTTTCTCCCTGAAAAAAGGACGTCTGGGTTTCCGAGGCTAGGAGTTGCATGACGACCCGTTTGTGTGTGGTTTGTTTGGGGCTTTCGAGTTACCATTTCATGAATAACCCATTTTGGGCGGGAACCCCTTTTGGTGTTAGCATTATGCTATGCTTTAGCTATTGAAAAATAGCAGATCTACAAGCTCATAGCGCGCCACCAAGTGGCGCGCTACGAGCTTGTAGGTCTGCTATTTTTGAAGAATCGAAGAACGACTGACATTGAAACATAGCTTTTTCAGAAAACTGTCAGGATGTAGAAGACATTTTTAGAATCTGATCTCAGGTTAAAATGGGATAATGTTTTTTTGGACATGCAAGGTCTCCACCCGACAGCGCCGATGTACAAGAATGAATTCAGATGTCAGTGCACCACACACACACACACACACACACACACACACACACACACACACACACACACACACACACACACACACACACACACACACACACACACACACACACACACACACACACACACACACACACACACACACACACACACACACACACACACACACACACACACACACACACACACACACACACAGGCTGTGTGGATAGTAACATCCGACGCTGGTATAGCATTCAGTGGAGCATGAGGAGAGGCAGGTGTCAGGAGAACACCTGCCTCCTCCCTGCAACCCGTCAATCCTGGATCTGATTTAACCATGATGGACGTTTTCAACAGCGAGAGAGAGAGACAGACAGGGTTAGAGTGATGAGAGAGACAGACCGAGTTAGTGAGGCAGTGAGACAGTCAGAGTATGAAAGGCTAGGAAGGTAGGTAGGCAGCTAGAGAATTGTGATTGCCGGTATATATTTTATTTTTTTAACAAGCAAAGGGGGATGGAGAGGATGGGTATCACCAGGAGAGAGAGAGAGGATGTTTCGGGAACATCTGGAGAGAGGGAAAAATGTGGAAATAACTGGAAAATTGTTGCCATGTGGGGGCGGGGAAATGTCTATATTTTAATACAGCAATGATGCATTGATATACCGTATAACAATGTAATTTGTACTTTTTTAATTTGAATACTAAAATGATTCAAGTAATTATTTTAAAGCACAATACAACCAAACCATTTTACCATCTATCTGCAAAGATAATTCACCACAATATTGAATATTTACTTGGAAAATGTGCAGAAAATCCATAATTGCTTACAAAAACAAAAGTGGGTAGGTTAGTGTTTGGGTCAGGGCAGGGGTGAGCAATTATTTTTCCCAAGGGGCCAAATGAGAAACAGAAAATATTGTGGCGGGCCGGGCCAAAAGGCTGAACTCAATTCTGCATATTAATTGTATTTTCTATATAAAAAGCAGTAAATGGCTTTATCTTGACAAGCTGGTAAGAGTATGTTATTATTATTATTACCTCTGACTTCAGTAAATCAATACTTAGTAGTCCATATTTTGTTGAAA
>NC_136801.1:41169231-41187293 GCF_951216825.1 Electrona antarctica | reverse complement strand
GATTTAGTCGACAAGATATCATGAGATTTTAGTCGACTAAATCTAGTTGATTTAGTCGACTAAAATGTATTTTGGCGGGCCTTGATGCCGTTGAAATGAGTGTTTTTACACGTGCTGAAAATAGCCGACCTACAAGCTCACAACGCGTTGTGAGCTTGTAGATCGGCTATTTTCAGCATGCAACCAAGTGTAAAATGACTTATAGTGGATCTCTTGTCCACTAGTCCCTTCCTAACATTTTAGTCCAGTTTGTATTTGTTGACGAAATTGTCAGTATATTTAGTCTCAGTTTTAGTCATCATAGCTTAGTTTATTTAGTTTTCGTCAGTGGAAAAAGGTAGTCGACGAACATTTTTTCGTCTTAGTTTTAGTCTACGAAATCAACAGTGGATACAACTGATACAACCCCATACTGTGTCCGTACAGGATGGCAACAATATACTGTACAGAAACATGTAGGAACATGCTATATTCTCAGTAATCTCTCTCTCCCCTCACAGAGACTGCATGCTAATTTCCATGTAGTATATAGTATTACTAATATACTTGTGAGGACATCAACATTTTAGAACGGCATGGAAAATAGTTGAAAATAAACAAACAAAAAAAAAGATCCAGAAAAAATAGTTCTACAAGCTCGGAGATACAGTAGCTATTATTATTATTATTATTATGGTAATTGTAGGGTACGTTTCATAATAATAATAATCTATATCCACAAAGTAACTAAAGCTGTCAAATAACTCTTACCTCTGAGAGTACAAGCAAAAGTAAAAAGACATACTAAAACAAAATACTGTAGGATTGTACTTAAGTACAGTACTTGAGTACACATACTTAGCTGCTTTCCATGACTGAAGAAACATGGCTGATTATAGCAGGGGCTGTTTAGAGGTAATGCTGCAATTACAGTAATTATGTCGTTTAGATAATTAAGCCGCATGGCACACATCACATGACAATTGCCATGGACTGACACTGCATGCGCGCGCGCGTGCGCGCGCGCGCGTGCGTGCGTGTGTGTGTGTGTGTGTGTCAGAAAACTGCAGGTCTGCAATTTTAAATCACAGCTAAAAAAGCTTTCCGTTTGCCACTGCCTTTGATTGACATTTATTTTATCAAATAATTATAATATTTTCAAAATTATTATATGTCTAAAGTTGTCAAAACGCTGCAAGCTAAGCACTATACCATTATATCAGATTTTAATGTTTTTTTTTGTGGCCTTCGCCTTTATTTTATGGAGGGACAGACAGTAGGCTGACAGGAAATGGGGAGAGAGATGGGGGAAGACATGCAGTAAAGGCCGTCGGGATCGGGAGTCGAACCCGCGGAACACTGCCAGACTGGATTACCAGCCAAGGTGCCTGGACCGCTGAGCCATGGCCCAGGCCTATCAGATTGACTTTTACACACTCAAATGGCACAGATCTGTCCTAAAAGCATTGATTTCTCCGGTTCAGGTAAATTGCAAATCATGATCGATCCAAGTAATTTGGAGTAAAAAAATCGTCCGATCTTTTATATCGGTGGCCGATCTACCGGAGTACTTGTTTAACGGAGATAGTCGTTTAACGTCTTTGTTCTGAATTCAAATATCCTGCTATAAAACGCATTTCATTTTTGATCTGATCTCAGTACTCAGTACTCAGTACTCAGTACTTTGTACTCTACAAAAGTGTCCCTGGCTTGCCTTGCTATAACTCAATGACAGAGACGACAGTGGGCCGCTGCCAGCAGTGTCGATGTGGCAGCGGTGGCCGAACGGATAGCGGCGCGGTCTTGATACCGGAAGGTTCCTAGTTCGAATCAGCCGTCCGACACGTTAAAATTACCACCGCTGAAGTGGCCTTGAACAAGGCATTGAACCACTACGATGAAATGTGTTCTATGAGCAGGGCCTGGCTGGAAACAAGTTCTTGAGCTTAGCCCAGATACCCTGGGTAAATATAGATTTCATTTCATTTCATTTCATGTTCGCCAGCGACTATACCCATTTTCACTGACGAAAACTAAATGGAAGCTACATGATAAAGTAAAAGTCATTTTACACTTTGGTTGCACGCTGAAAATAGCAGATCTACAAGCTTGCAAGATCGGCTATTTTCAGCAAGTATAAAATCAGCCATTACGACGGCGTTAGGGCCCGCCAAAATACGTTTTAGTCGACTAAATGAACTGTTGATTTAGTCGACTAAAATCTTATGATATTTAGTCAACGGTATTGGTAACCTATACCTCAGTATTCCACGGTATTTAAAAAATAAATAAAATAAATAAAAAAGATTGCCCCCCCATGTCTTTTCGCATTATTTGTTCCCCAACCTGTGCATATCTTATTTTTTTATTTTTACCTTTTGTGATGATTTAAATGTTATTCGTCATGTCATGATTATGAATTGATTACCCAGGACCTGAATGGAAACAAGACTGCAAGGACTTTTTTCGGTGATCCCTTTGGTCGTTGGACATGTGTTTGACTGTACCCTGTACCGATTACATTTCTGCCAATAAAGTATTCAATCAATGAATCAATAGCTATTCCCCACTGTATTACACTGTACTATGGCTCCCCCTAATGACCGTTTATGGTACTGTGTACCATGTACTACCGTACTGTGTACTAGTGCGCATGCTCACAACTCTATGTAGGTCTATAGTGTACTTAGTATGTTCGCTCTCCGTCTGCAATGGACCCGTCGGACTGATTGATTTATTGATTGAAGTATTTACAGTTTGCAGAATGGATACGTCGTCCATGAAAGCACAACTCAATACATACTGTTTGGGATGGGGGGCGGGGTTGTTCTTGCTTGGACTGAACCAACATGACAGCCAATGGAAATAAATATGGAATATGCAATTGGATCTGGGTGGCGGGTGTCTTTCAGCAACACATTAACCCATTTAGGCCCGACGTCGAAATTAAAAAAAAGTATTCTGAAAGAATATATATTCAAATTTTTGTGCCGCATTTTTACGATTTAAAAAAAATAGCAGACCTACAAGTTCGTAGCGCGCCACTCGGTGGCGCGCTATGAGCTTGTAGATCTGCTATTTTTCAATAGCTAAAGTATAACATAATGCTTAGTTAAAACACCAAAAGGGGTTCCCGCACAAAACGGGTTAACTCAAAGGTAGGAATCAACTTTTCAATCTACCGCAGCTGTGTGGTGAAAATAAATGTTTTGCCTTATAGTCTGCGAGTGGAGTTGCGCAGCATGCGCCGCCCGCCGACGCCGTATTAAAATACCTTAAGGCAATATGACGATATCAACACCGTGGCTTTTCCTGTCGCGGTATAGAGGGTATGCGCGTGACATCATCATCAAACCAGGAAGTTATGCAGGAACGCCTACCGAGTGGCAAAAACTACTTTCTGGCCTTGACTGCCCATACATCCACACAGAAAAGTCATATCTGATGGCATTAAACAATGTTAAACTCCCTTTGCATGTTGCTTTGCCACTCTATGTGCCATTCACTTTAAGCATGCGCATACTCTCTATTACCGAAATTCGGTAAACAGCACTAAAACATTCCAGGTGACTAAAATAATATGACAAAAACTACATTAAGTTTAATTCCAAAGACTATGACTAAACTGCCAAAAAAATCAACACTCATGGCTGCTAGATTGCAGAGGTGGACGTGATCTGAACTGTGTAAACAAAACGGCAAGCCGTGGCTCTGCTGCACCACGCGCTACACAGCAAGGTCCACCGTCACGTCTGTGTGTGTGTGTGTGTGTGTGCGCTCGTGTGTGCGTGCATACCTGCCGGTGGTCTCGTATTCTTCTTCGTCATCGTCGTCCTCTTTTTTGGCAGGTGGGGGGGCTTCCGGGGCGGTCGGCTGGTGTTTCTGCACGATCCTCATGCCTCCTGCCTTCACTACAACACACACAAGTGGGGATCATATTATACGTTATATTATGTCGTTCACAATTAATCCAGTGCATCCATTCATCGATCAAGAATTTACTCTGAATTGAGTCAAATAGATTTAACCAATATTATAGAATGAGAATACGAGTGTGCATATACTATTTTAACTTGGCGTTCGGCTCTGCTACATTTTTCTCCCTCCTCGGCACAATTAAACACCATCTGGCATCATTAAACAACATCACGTAACAACAACCAGGAACCATATGAAGAAGGAAGGCAGGAAGAAAGCATGCAGTCTAGAGGTGCTGCCAGACTTACTAAAGAGCCGCGGACGTTTTCGGCTGTAGGACAGCTTCATTTCCAGGTTTTTAAGACAGCTGGTGGATGGAAATTAAGCTCCACCTCCGCGGACGACTGCCGCGACGGCCAGATTCCCGGAAACGCTCTCCTCCGCGGCAGTCGTCCGCGGAGGTGGAGCTTCTTTTCCATCCACCAGCTGTCTAAAAACTCGGAAAAGAAGCTGCGGACAGCTTCTTCTGCCGCGGCTGTCGGCCGTTTTCTGCTTAGGTGTGGAAACACTGTCAGTGAGCTTTAATACCCCGCCCCAATTGGTCAGCTGACTGCCACATCAGCGTATAACATGTGGGTCTTGCAAACACTGAATACACCCACATAGTAATGCTCGAGTATATATGTACGCGTCTTTTTTTTAAAAACATTATCATTTTTTATTATATTTTATATTTTAACAAAACAAACATGTAAATCACCAATGCACATAGGTGGCCTTACACAGGGACAGCTAAAACAATGAGACAAAGACAATACAAAAGGGGGTGGGAAATGGAGAAAAAAAAATAACCGTTAAAACTTAAGACAAAAACTAAATCGATATTCATAAATATACTGTAACTTGAAAAACTCATGAGTCAGCAAAATATAATAGGAAAAAACAACAACAACATAACAAATACAAAACATACAGACACTACAGACCAGTACAAGACAAACACAAACAAACACAGACAAGGACGAGACAAGACAAATAAGACATGTACAGTACAAGGGCTACAGATACAGACAAGGGAGCCAAAAGCAAACCATTGGTCACAACGTCATATCAATTAAATAATTAATTGAACTGCGTCAAGAGCTTTGGACCAGTTGTTGTCCAGTGTCCGCTCTGGCGCCATTCATCTTGGCAGTAGAACGCTCCAGTAAACAAATGTCAGAAAAGCAATTAAGCCAATTTCTCTTCAAGTTAACAGTCGGTTCAAACCAGTTTTTGATAATTGTTTTCTTAGCAGCGGTTGAGGGCTGAGGCAGCTAATAATATGCGTTTGTCCTGAAAGGTCAATGCGATGTTCGGGTTATAACCAATGAGAAAGAGGGCTGGGCAGCTGGGAAGAGCTTTACCAACAATGGTTGCTACAATCTCCTTAATCCAATTCCAAACACTTTTGATTGAGGGGCAATGCCAAAACATATGTAAGTAGTCTCATTTAACCCATTCTGGGTGGGAACCCCTTTTAGTGTTAGCATTATGTTATGCTTTAGCTATTGAAAAATAGCAGACCTACAAGCTCATAGCGCGCCACCGAGTGGCGCGCTACGAGCTTGTAGGTCTGCTATTTTTGAAAAATTGAAGAACGACTGACATAGAAACATAGCTTTTTCAGAAAACTGTCAAGATGTAGAAGACATTTTTATAATCTGATCTCAGGTCAAAATGGGTTAACAGAAGTACATAAGTCTGAATTGACTAATTTACATTTAAATCTATGCTCAGGCGTAAAGTAAAATGTATGTATACATTTATAATGAATAATCTGGTGAGCTGTATTTTAAGATGAGGAAAAAATAATATTCCAAACAGAAGGCCAATCCCAAACCAAATGCAATGCCTGGAAAATCCTTTCCCAACTGTGACTAAAAGTGGTGCAGCATATTAACCCCTCGAGTATATATGTACGCCCCTTTGAGCAAAGCATGAAGCCGCTCGAGTATATCTGACTGAACTAACTCTGCAGGCTACATATCATTTAATTTAGGTCAATATGTAGAAGGCATTTTTAGAATCGGTCTTAGTCCTAAATGGGTTAAAAAGCACTTATAAGTTATTTGATGATTGATCGCGATAAGGTGAATCATCCATCGATTAACGATTGCATCGATCATTTGCTTTCCCTAATCCCTACAAAGATATGTAGACGCTCGCGCACACACATTTTCTTGGAGAAGCTCTGACAGCTCACCAAAAAAAAGCACAATATAGTTGACAAACTGCTCAGAGCCTTGCATATCCCAGACCCGGGGGCAAAAGTTAAATTAAAATAGTTGATAATATACGAACTAACAACATGTCACGTTGCAAGCGTGCAACACAATCAACTTTATTGTCACATCATCACAGGTTTGGCATGTGTGAAGAAATTGTAGGTCTATTTTATAAAAGATATTTGATTCATCCTAGTTTTTTAGTTTAGTTTTTTAACCCATTTTGGGCGGGAACGCCTTTTGGTGTTAAGCATTACGTTATACTTTAGCTATTGAAAAATAGCAGATCTACAAGCTCACTACTGTTGCTCTGGAAAGGAATGTCTGGAGCTCTCTGGTGGAGCTGTTGCCCCTGCGACCCGACTACGGATAAGCGGTTGAAAATGGATGGATGGATGGATAGAAATGACTGCAGGTACATCTAAGTGCTAGCCTGGGAAGCATTCCTTTTCGGGTTTATGATCCGGTCGGGAGCAGATGGTAACTTACGTCATGTTGTAGTCACTGATTTGTAGTCAACAGGCAGGAAACCATAACCGGAATAAGAACTACCTAAAATAATTCCCCTCTGTCATAATTTTAGGGCCTACCCAATACAATCCTTGATGCAGTGTTTTTGAGGGCCCTTTTTTTTGTCCTAACGAAACATTAAATGCCATTGACAATTAATGGAGAATTTACGTCATACGGTACGTGTCTGAGCAAATTGGCTATTTCGGTCCTACACAAAGAATTCCCATTATATTAACAATGAAGCAATGAGTGCCCCTCACTTCACATGGGTGTGATTTTTAAAATACAAAAATGAATATAAATATGGGTGTACTTCCAGAGACTATTTAGCGTCTGTATACCTTTCTATACGTATGTGCCTGAGCAAATTGGCTATTTCGGTCCTACACAAAGAATTCCCATTATATTAACAATGAAGCAATGAGTGCCCCTCACTTCACATGGGTGTGATTTTTAAAATACAAAAATGTATATAAATATGGGTGTACTTCCAGAGACTATTTAGCGTCTGTATACCTTTCTATACGTATGTGTCTGAGCAAATTGGCTATTTCGGTCTTACAAAGAATACCCATTATATTAACAATGAAGCAATGAGTGCCCCTCACTTCACATGGGTGTGATTTTTAAAATACAAAAATGAATATAAATATGGGTGTACTTCCAGAGACTATTTAGCGTCTGTATACCTTTCTATACGTATGTGTCTGAGCAAATTGGCTATTTCGGTCCTACACAAAGAATACCCATTATATTAACAATGAAGCAATGAGTGCCCCTCACTTCACATGGGTGTGATTTTTAAAATACAAAAATGTATATAAATATGAGTGTACTTCCAGAGACTATTTAGCATCTGTATACCTTTCTATACGTATGTGTCTGAGCAAATTGGCTATTTCGGTCTTACACAAAGAATACCCATTATATTAACAATGAAGCAATGAGTGCCCCTCACTTCACATGGGTGTGATTTTTAAAATACAAAAATGAATATAAATATGGGTGTACTTCCAGAGACTATTTAGCGTCTGTATACCTTTCTATTTTATTGGGTAGGCCCTAATATTATGGTCGCGGGGAGTTATTTTAGGTATAGTCCTAAATTCCATTTGTGGTTCCCTGCCTGATGACTACAAATCAGTTGCCATCAGGTTTACCATCCACTCCCGACCGGATCACACGGCGATTTAGTAAATGGTAAATGGTGCATTTATATAGCGCCTTTATCCAAGGTGCGTTACATAGATTGTGCATTACATTCACACACACATTCATACACCGATGGCGGTTGAAGCCATGCAAGGTACCAACCAGCACATCGGGAGCAATTTGGGGTTCAGTGTCCAAGGACACTTCGACATGTAGACAGGAGGAGCCGGGATTCGAACCGCCGACACATGGATCATTGGACGACCTGCTCTACCTTCTGAGCCACAGCCGCCCTAGTAGCACAGAGCAGGCTTTCCTCCGAGGTGGAAAGGCCTGGCTGCAGGTGACCCATTAGGTTAGGCAAGTGCAGTGCATGCCCCGCCAGCGTGGATCACAGGGTTCATATCTCAGCAGTGACTATATCTTCCAGTGCTGGCCTACTTAGCAGCTGTGTCCACGTACACCTTATCTGTTATCAGGCACACATGTATATAGGCAACCTGCTGCAACACAGAGAGACACCATGTGGGACTGATAGTTAGAACCACCTGATAGCTAGTGACTACATAGCCTCGGAAACCCAGACGTTTTTATTTCCAGGGAGAAAAAAAAAGTCTGGGTCCGAGTCCACTTCAATATACACATACACACACACACACTCCTCTCTCTCTCTCTCTCTGTCGCTCTAATGAATTAGTCTCATGTCGCGCAGCTGCGCATAGTTTCTGCCGGCGGATCCTGCCGGGAGCTGCCTATGCCATAAAAAGCATAGGTGAGTTCCAGGCTAGTGACTACATGGATCAAAGCAAAATAAAAACCTCGCGACTGAAAACGTTTGTTTGACCTAAAATGGTAAATGGTGCATTTATATAGCGCCTTTATCCAAGGCGCTTTACAGAGATTACATTCATACACCGATGGCAGCGGAAACCATGCAAGGCACCAACTAGCACATCGGGAGCAATTAGGGGTTCAGTGTCTTGCTCAAGGACACTTCGACAGTAACTCTGGGGGAGCCTGGGTTTGAACTGGCAACCTTACGGTTACCATCCAGGCACTCTACCCCTGAGCCACCACCGCCCCTGACCTATAGTCCTAATGTGTGATTTGCGAAACGGTATGATTCCTAAACAATTATCACAATATGTAAAGTCCTGCTAACTAATCACAGACTGACACGCGAAAAAGCGGACCGATAGAGCCTTCTATGTGGCTGCCCTCTGGAACTCTCTCCCCTTGGAGATTCGCCAGAGTCCTACATTGGACTCTTTTAAGTCTGCACTGAAGAGACATTTGTTCACTCAGGCTTTTGTCAATTAGTTTGTTTTGTTTTTGTTTTTCTGATTTGTAAAGTGTCCTAGGGTTTCTTGAAAGGCTATATAAATTCAAGTCATTATTATTATCATTATTAATTATTACGGAGGCTTTAACCTTTGCTTTTATAATATGAACTATCCGAAACTATGATTTTATGGAAGATGCTTCTGAACATAGGTAGTTTGACCACTTTCAAATGCTCTCATCTTAAAATAAATCACAGAAAATAGCCAGTCTACAAATTCTCAATGCATCGCAGATGCATGCTATTTTCACTGTGCAACATAGAAGACATGCTAGCTTCTATGGAATCCTAAATGGCGACTGAGAGAGAGCCTTAACACATGCTAGTGTGCAAACATTTAGACATGCAAACATGTTGTATAACGTTGCGGTTAGGTACAGAGACGCGTGGGTACGTCGTCCACCATGACTGATGGTGTGCAAACAGATTTGGACATTTCGCAACGCTGACATGATTATGTCATGTGTCATGCTGTTGTTAACCCATTAAAGACCTGAGGCCGATTCTACAAATCTCCTAAAAACAGTAGTTCTTTACACTTTCAAGATTTTTTGAGTGGTGCAACCACTCCAAGGAACAGCAATGTCCATGTTAAACTATGTGACTGTGTGGCTATGTGTGTGGCTATGTGAATATGAGTACCAGTAGGGGCAAAAGTGGCGCTGTTGTGCCAGAAACAGAGAGAGAGAGATAGTGTTGCACTGTTGCCTAGTGCTAATTACAGAGAGAGAGAGAGAGAGAGAGAGAGAGAGGCAGGGGGAGAGGGGAGTTGCACCACTTAGTTCACACAGGTGTGATTTTTCAAAAATAGCAAATGTACAAGCGAATGTACAAGCGAATGTACAAGCTTGCAGAGTGGCACGAAGTGACGCGCTGTGAGCTTTTGTACAGTATAAATATCTGCTATTTTCTAACACCAAAATCTAAAAATGAGACGGATACTTCCCCGGTTCACATGCGTGTGGTGTGACCATAAACATGCTGCTATATCCATGTCCTGTTACATCATCTCACACACGCAAGGTTGTATGTATGCATTACTATACTTAACTTGTTATGCAACCAACAATTTTAGGACAGGGATTTTATGAATGCCACTTTTCCTTTTGATCCGTTTTTAACCCGAAGCGCAAAGCCAAAGATAGCCGATCTACAAGCTCACACAGATTGGCTATTTTTGGTGCATGGTATATGGGGCATGTAAAGTAAAAGCCTATCTCCTGTTTCTGTAGCGTGAGGCTGCTTGATGTACAAGTACACCCCCAGCTGGACAATGGACATGATGTACAGTAGTACAACCCCTGGACAAGAGGGGTGTTCCCTATGTAATGTTATGTAAATGTATTCCACTGTCTGACTGCATTGTCCTGTCCAAATAAACAAATTACTAAATTAAAAAAAGAGTGGCACTAGAATGTCGCAGGAAGGGACCCCCAATCCAACCCTTGATGCCGAGTGCCAAGCAGGTCCAACTTTTAGAGTCATTGGTATGACCGGGGAGTGGAACACCGACCTCCTCCCACTCAGGGCAGACACTCTTATAACAACATGGCCACTGAGCTGATGTAATGGGTATGTAACCAAGTAGTTAAATCAGGCATAACTCCAAACTTAAAAGAACCCTGCATTTTCCCTTTCTCTTAGTGAGGTCAAGGAAAATGGTCCTCACAATGTAAATGTCTCAAATTCTACTGAGATCTGGGCCTCACAACTTCAGTCACACACACACACACACACACACACACCTTTGGAAAATGTCCTACTTGTTTGCACACATGTGTAACATTGTCCAGCTCTTGGCCATGCATGCATTACCGTAACTTCTTGAGAGCTTTTTGTCTCAATGCATTTACTGGTCAAATGAAGCAGTGGTTCTCAAAGTGGGGTCCGGGGACCCACAGGTGTCCTTGGGACGGTCCAAGGGGTCCCCATGATATGAATGAGTTAATATAGCATTAGCATACAAATCTGTCCAACCACTATAACCCTATATATGTTGGTGGGGGGGAGAAAGAAAAAACTTCCCTGACATTAAATATTTTTCAGATAGCCAAATACATAATACATGTGGGGGTCCTCGATATGAAAAAGTTTGAGAAACGCATATCGATTATTTGCACGTATCTGTGTAACATGTCTGCCTCTAAGGCCCAGTGCATATAGATATACATGCAAAAAAATCGTCTCTCAATTGTAGCCTAGTAGTTAGTGGTTAAAATAAAAGACATGTGGAATAACAAAAGGCCAATATATCATCTGCGACAAAAACATCCCCTGCAAAACAAATACAATGGTCACCCGAGTCCCGACACGACCCTGCAGCTCAGCATACAGTAAATCACCACGCAATCAAACTAGCAATCAAAATGTCACCGTCACAAGTCACACAAACAAACACAACACAAATAGAGGCAGCCTACAACGACAACAACAACAAGCGATCGGTAAAAGGCGTGGTAAATAAAACATAGTGTGACAACATAGCCCAGGCCACGTTTATGACGAATATCCGAAAAGATTTAGACTTTCGTAGATTGTATCGATTTGTCAGAAATAGAAAAATCAAACATATGTTTGTTTTCTTACCTGCAGGCGCATGTCCCGCCTTTGTTTCTATCTTGTTGTCGGCCGGTGGTGAAGACATGTCTGCTCTCTGATGAGTCAACAGATGGAGGGTTTGAAGGACTATTGATATAAATGACGGAATAAAGAAGTGAAGTCGTGTCTCTCTGCCTCTCTCTCTCTCTCGTCAACGTGGCTTTTTTCCTGTAAACTGTTGTTTAGCAGTGGAATGGATGCGTGCTGTGGCTGCGTGGTGACGTCAGCGGCCAGCGTCAGCCTGCGTCGGCCTATGGAAGCAGTGGGTTTTCAACCAGTGGTCCGGGGACCATATGCCGGGGACCACCAGTGGTCCTTGATGGGGGGGATAATACAGATTTGTATTATCGTGAGAACGATGGCTTCCTTTTTCGCATTGCAACTTTTCAAGACTAGAAAGTCTGCAGTTTCTATTAGCTTGGATTCCCCATTGATGATGTCACTGGTGGACGGGTTGATGAACTGCCCACAGCCCTCCTATGAGACACAAGAAAAAATGGTGCCATTATTAGTGAAGACCTATTGCTATTAGGCTATATGAAGATAGGTTGAAAAGTGGTGAAGTGGTCCTTTAAAGGACCACTTTCGTTTTTTTCAACCAAGGTTCATGTTTTAGGTTGTTATTAGATAAAGTAAAAGAGTGTTATTTTTTTTCATTTGCTGCTTTCTTTCGTTTTAGCGATTTTAGCTATTTTTTACAGGGGGGCGGGGGCATTCGGACATACGTATTTTTTCACAAAATTGTATGGCAAGTTCTTTATTATTATTTAGCCTACTATAGTCCTATTAGACCCCAGGAAATTACATCTGGCCACAAAATATCACAGGATCTACTGAATGTGAAGGGGGGTACTATAGGGGCTATCATAGTGTGTATCATAGGCTCAATATGCCAGTTCCTGTTATAGATAGATCCTGTCGTATTTTTTGGCCAGATGTAATTTTCTGTGGTCTATTTAGCTCTGGTCCATAGCTCTAATGTGTTTAATTTAGAGCTATGTTACTCTCAACTTCCGCCGCTCACATGAATGCAGACCAGCCTCTCGTCTTTAGCGTAAATAAAAATAACGTTTTTGCTACTCACCAAAAGAAAGGCGGGTTGTGTCATTAGAAAGCCTACTTTCCTTAGTGGACGCACTCTGAGCCCCCCACCACACGTATAAACGGTACTTTTTGGATTTTATTTCCACTGAAAAAAAAATACTTTTAGTTACTCCGCTGCGCCCTCTACCTCTTTTTTTCCTCATTGTGTGGATTTTGGCCAGGCCAGAAATGGATTTGGACAGGCGGACGCCTGCCCTCGCCTTATTGTAGATACGCCTCTGAGCCAAACTACCCGGAAGTTTGGCAGAATGCACTGGAGTAAATGAGAGCTCAGTGACCAGCTCATGAACAAACATTATTTATGAATGACTGAGACCTTTTGTAAAGTAATCACTTCTGGAAAATAACAGAGGACATGTAACGCATTCTTGTCTGCTGTGTTGCTTTTTGATGTGTACACTGCGTACATTTTTATAGAGGTATGGTATCTAAAGAGCACAAAGTACCTTTCTATATTGCAAGACTTCCCACCGTTTCCTGTCTGGCAGCCAAATCTCGCGATACTTCGGAGCCAGAAACGATACCTGCTGCTGATAAAATGATATACTGTGCAGTGCACTATATACTGTGCACTCTGTGCACATCGAAAAGTAAGTGATTAGAAAACAACCTGTGATATATGTCTTATTTTATATTCCTTAACCGATTATATGACAATGGTCTCAATTGTTCATAAATAATGTTATGAGCTGGTCCAGCCGGCTCCATTGACTGCCATGTATTAATTGCACTTCCGGTGTGAGTATGGCTCCCATGAAAGTGTCCATGAAAGTGTCATGGTGCAGCCCAGTCACGTGACCACTTCTCTTCCTTCTAAAGCTTCCTTGGACTACATGTTGTCTCAGTAAGGCCCAATCCCAATTGCCTCCCTCAAGCCCTGAGCCCTGAACCCTCATTGACTTTAGTGACGTCAGCTGTAAGTGCTTGAGGGTGAGAGGCTGCAAGGGCTCCAAATTGTTGTGAAAGGAATGGGACAGCACTTTGAAGATATGAGTCCGCCATTCATGACACTTTGCATCACTTTATACAAACTGTCCTTATTCACAGCCAGTGCCTACATGCTTGGCCTTTTATACATTTTATACCGTCTATCATGTCTATTTTAGTATTTAAGCTGATCGTTTTATTATTAGTTTCATAAATACACTTTCCTGTGTGATAGGGGTTGTAATATTCATATAGCCTATAATAATATTCATTATAAATTGCATTTCCATATTATTTTACTTTGCTCATTAGTCATTTCTCATCATGTTTCCCTTATTATTATTGTTATTAAATAACAGTGAGAAAGCACTATTGTGTTTGTTGACATTCTAACCGTGATACATAACTAATTTGCATACTTAAATGATTGACGTTCAGAGGATCCCCCTCATTCCCCTGGTAATGCTATGAACTGTGGGTAATTTCTTTGCCAAAGTCAGCATCGATGCTGACTTTGGCAAAGGGCACATAAAGGGGCGGGGCTGAGCCCTCACTGACTTACCGATTTCAAATGGGACATCCCTCAAGCCCTCGCAGACTTCACATGAACGCGCAGCTAAGTCAGTGAGGGCTCATTGAGTCTGCAAGGGAGTGGATTGGGATTGGGCCTATGACAGCCCTCCCCTATCCGCAAGGAGGAGCAGTGGATCAAAGCATTATGGGAATTGTAGTCCAGGAAGGATGTGACAGTGTCCAGTCCATGTCATCATGGAGCCCATGGACACTTTGAAATGCTAAAATATCTAAAAACACATATTACCCACGTAAAAACCCCAGGAAAGTGTTTATTGTCTCCCAAACATCATTAAAATAAGATCTGGTTGCAAAAGGTGTGAAGTGGCCCTTTAAGTAAAAGTAATCAATACTGCAATATAGAAATGATAATGGATTGCATTTTTATAGCACTTTTCTATGCACTATACGTACTTACTCAAAGTGCTTTACAATGGTCCATTCATTCATACATTGGGAGGTGAAGCGGCGAACAGTCGACCACTAGAGGCAGTTCAGTGTCTTGTCCAAGGACACTTTGACATGTGGACAGGAGGAGCCAGGATTAGGTTTAGTCAAAGTCCGGAATTCAAAATGTAATTGAGTAAAAGTACAAAAGTATTGGCATCAAAATGTACTTAAAGTACCAACAGTAAAAGTAGCCTACTCATTATGTAGAATGTCCCATTTCAAGCTTTAAAATTTACACTTTTAGAAAATAGCAGATTTACAAGCTCACAATGTGACTCCGTTAACCACTTTTACCGATCAGGCTTGGCCAGGAATCAAACCTGGGGCAACTGGAGACTCCTGTCCCTATAATTACAACTAGAGATGTCCCGATTCTGTATCGGAAAAGTATCGGTATCGGCCCTTATTTGTCATATCGGGTCATATCGGCGAATATGCCAGTCTAACCACCAATCCGACACAGGGGTAAGGGGTTGACACGGTGAATAAATTGTTGGTGCATGTGGAGTTTGCTTTGGAGTTGACCAAACTGCAAGTGCACATTTGAGTGAGGAGTCTGCTATAAACACTTCGAATAGAAGGCAGAATGCACGACTCCATCTCGTCTCACTCACTTTAATTATTTTACCGGGTGCACGGTCAGACACGACATTTTAAACAGAGAAGAAATCCAGCACTCACGGCAATAGCTTTTAAGGCACTTGTTTATTTTACCATATAATAGGTAGGTTAGGTATATGGCATGCTGCAGACAAGCAGCACACAACGAACGCAGAAGCCTTCGTCTGCCTTTCAAATTCATTCTATATGGCAAATGTAAGCACCACACACACACACACACACACACACACACACACACACACACACACACACACACACACACACACACAGATGGTCATATATATATATATATATATATATATATATATATATATACCGTCCGTAGATGACAGTAGGAGCTGGCAGAGGGGCGAGGTGTTGTAGTGATATGTGTAACACTTCTCTTGTCTAAGTGCTGTAGTGTCAGTTGAGCCATGTGAGACAGTCAGTGTTGCCAGATTTAGAGAGAGAAATAAGCAAGCAAGGTCTACAAAAACAAGCCCAAAAGAAGAAAATTTGTCTATAGGCCTACCGTAAAACCATAAATAAATAATATGTGGCATCTCTGCGCCTGTCTATATATAGTTTTAAAATGTTTTGAAAAGTCCGGAGGTCCCTGCCTGGAACAACATCTTTTCAGATTGGTGTCCAAATAGAGCGTCGCAGTCCCGCCCCCTTTCAGAATGACAAGGGCCTAATCCAGACAACAGTCTTGTCAAAACTTGATTTTTGTAACTCCCTCCTTACTGGCCTACCGGCATGTGCACTTAAGCCTCTCCAACTGATCCAAAATGCCGAGCCAAAATTCTCACATGTCTCCCCCCTGCACCGCTCCCTGCACTGGCTCCCGGTCGCTGCCCGCACAGAATACAAAACTCTGATGCTGGCATTCAAAGCTAGCCTGGCTAATAAGCCAGACTCAAATCACACTGTCGTGTGGTATTTGAGTCTGGAGATGCTGTGTATGGATCTTGTTTCCCGGGGGGCGGGTTCAAACATTTTCTTTTTGACGCAATTGGTCAGAGCTACTGTCACTCAAAGGTCTCAAGCATTGAACGTCACTGTACCAAAGCCCGCCCATATTGCATACCGTGTCCCGATTGGCCACACCAGTTCTCTGGTGTAGGAAATGGGCGTACAATTGAGCCTCTCCAGACCGTAATCCGCCGGCAGGCAATTTTCTTTTGCCTACGGCTGATTCGGTCTGGCTTATTAGCCAGGCTAATTCAAAGCAACCAAAGGTATGGCTCCCCCATATCTTGCAAGCATGATTGAACCCTACAAACCCTCCCGCGCACTCAGATCAGCCAACGCAGAGAAGCTGGAAGTACCCTCACTAAAACGCCGGGACAACGCTCCACACGTCCCAAACTCTTCTCCCTTCTGGCTCCAAAACTGTGGAATGCACTTCCTGTTGCAATCAGAACTGCAGCATCACTCCCAATCTTCCGCCGTAGTCTGAAAACCCACCTTTTCAGACTCCATCATGGCCCATAGCACTTACCCTAATGTATAGTTTCATGATATAGATATTCCACTGTTACGTTCTTAGCTTACGCATGTTTCATGATAAATGCTTTTTATATATGTGATGTATTCCCATGCTTTTCTTTTGTTCTTGCTTAATGTAAATCGCTCTGGATTAAGAGCGTCTGCTAAATGCCTAAATTGTAAATAATTGTAAATTGCACGAGGAAAAAAATTCCCCATTAATTATCCCCATAGACATTTCAAAAAGTATTTATTTAAAGACCTTTAAAGCCTCGGACAAAGCCAACAGCCGAGTTGACAAATCATGACAATAAACAATTTTTTTGGGGCGGAATAGACAGATAATTAGAAAGACGAAAAAAGGGCAGGGTACAACACAACACTTGTTTTTCCTTCTTTCTAATTATCTGTTCGGCCAAGAAAATATGTGTTTATTGTCATGATTTGTCAACTCGGCTGTTGGCTTTGTTCGAAGCTTTTGAGGTCTTTACATAAATACTTTTTGAAACGTCTATGGATAAAATGTACGGGGAATTATTTCCTGGTGCCCTCGTCAGTCTGAAAGGGGGGCAGGACTGCGACGCTCTATACACCACTGATTTAAACAACATATAGAAGCAAGCAAGACTAAATAAGCAACTACACTTTAGAAACAAGCTCCCAAAAAAATAACGCAACCCGCAATTTCCAATAATTTACTAGCGGCTTTACAAAAAAACAGACATGGCAACACTGGAGACAGTCAGCTGAAGTGATGACAGGATGTCAAGAGCACAGCAGTTCAGCTGCTGGTCACACACTTCAGTCAAGCATTCATTGGGGACCACTGCAGTGTTGATTTTGTCGACTAAAACTAAGACTAAAATGTTCGTTGACTACTTTTTCCACTGACTAAATGGAAACTATATGAAAACTAAGCCATGATGGCTAAAACTAAGACTAAATATACTGACAATTTCGTCAACAAATAAAACTAGACTAAAATGTTAGGAAGGGACTAGTGGACAAGAGTCAAGCATTGGGGACCACTGCAGTGTTGATTTCGTCGACTAAAACTTAGACGAAAAATTTCGTTGACTACCTTTTTCCACTGACTAAATGGAAACTACCGGTATATGAAAACTAAGCTATATATGATGGCTAAAACT
>NC_136801.1:41141731-41164231 GCF_951216825.1 Electrona antarctica | reverse complement strand
ACCGGGGCTCCCCCGGGCACGTCAGCGGCGCGTCTCCGTCACCGTCACCGTCAGGGAATGTTCCCTTTTTAATTAATGAAGGGTGGCTCCACTGCCCGCGTTGCGTTGCGTGACTGCATTCAAATTGCCCCGGTTCGTTTTTTGACGCACGCGACGGAGACGCAACGCGTCCAGTGGAGCCCCGGCGTTAGGCGTCTTACTGGTTATTTCATGTCAACATTCAACTACAATTATCAGAAGATGTATTAACCCAGGTGAAGTAATCCGTCACTCTGCAAGTTCACCTAAAGTTTTTTCCACCTGTCCAAAGTCATTTCTGACAGCCCTGCACTCCTATACAGACCTAACCTTTTATCCTATCCTTGTTGGTATAACGCCACTTATGTCAATGATATAACATTATGCTGTGATATAATATAGCAGCGGGTACTTAAAGGGACACTTCACCCTTTTTGCAAAAAGAATATATGTTAATGACGTTTAGAAGATTTAGAACACTTTCCTGGGGGTCTTTATGTGTGTAATATGTGGTTTTAGATATTTTAGATTTTAGCAGTGAGCTCAGTGTCTCTGATGTCATCGACACTGGGCTCACTTCCTTCCTGGACTACAATTCCCATAATGCGTTGGTGCACTGCTCCTCCTTGTGGATAGGGGGAGGGCTGTATTACTGCGACAACATGTAGTCCAGGAAGTAAGTGAGCCTAGTGTCCATGACATCAGAGACACTGGGCTCACTGCTAAAATCAAAAATATCTAAAACCACATATTACACACATAAATACCCCCAAGAAAGTGTTCTAAATCTTCTAAACGTCATTAACATATATCTTTTTTTAAAAGGGTGAAGTTTCCCTTTAAGTCATTGACTTCAGTCTGCCAGTCAACTGTCTTCCGTGTTTTTGTGCAATGAAAAAACATCCTTCTGTAGGGGTAAAGACAGCCGCAGCAGCACGAGAGAAGCGGTGAAGGAATAACCGAGGCCGTCCGTCGCATGGTGGAGCGGGGTGGCCTTCTGACGTGCAATCTGGGGACACTGATGACACTTATCCTCATGCCACATTAACCCATTTCTGACCTGAGATCAGATTCTAAAAATGTCTTCTGCATCCTGACAGTTTTCTGAAAAAGCTATGTTTCTATGTCAGTCGTTCTTCGATTTTTCAAAAATAGCAGACCTACAAGCTCGTAGCGCGCCACTCGGTGGCGCGCTACGAGCATGTAGATCTGCTATTTTTCAATAGCTAAAGCATAACATAATGCTAACACCAAAAGCAGTGGTGTGCACAGACATTTAGAGGGGCAGGTAGGTGCTCAAGTGAAAAAAAAGGGCACCTTGTGCAGCGCGTGGAACCAGCCGGTTGCCTTAATAGTGTGAGATTTATAGATTTTGGGGCCTAAATAATATATTAGAAGCTGTTTTTTTATCAAGAATTGATCAATGTCTGTCACCATGGTCCACATACTGTACAGTGTGCACTGTACAAAAATAAGAAAAGTTTTTTTTTCCTCTTTTTTTCAAAAAGGCACATTGCCAAAAGGGGCAAGGGGGGCTCTAGCACTCCCTAGTGTCTATCTGTGCACGCCACTGACCAAAAGGTGTTCCCGCCCAAAATGGGTTAAGTTACATCAGTCCATCCGCTGTGTGACTCATCAGTCAGGGGAAGACTGGCCTTGGTATATATACCCAGGAAGGCTAATATTCAACGCTAGGGGAGTCATTGCCCATAACACCGCATCTGACAAGGAGCAGCTTTAGTGTGCCAGCAGGGAGGGCACACACAGGACATGCGGGAGAACTGCAGCAATTACCATCAATTGTGAACAAATGTGACATGGATGTACTGTAACCGTTCATTGGCCGTTCGCGTAATGTAGCGTCGCTGGCGGGTGAAAACCATGTATGTCCAAAATGGTTTCTTTAAAGATGGGGGGCAGTATATGCGTGTCTTAAGTACCAGGTCTTATGACTTAACTTAAGACCTGGAGGCGTGGTCAATACCATTTGGCTATTCTGAGTGGCCAAATGGCATTGATCACGCCTCCAGGTCTTAAGTTAAGTCATAAGCCCTGGTACTTAAGACACGCATAACACTTCCCGGGGTGCCGTGATCCCCCCCCCCCCCCCCCCTAAAACATGATCATCAGGTAGGCTGCTATGATTATCCCATTTAGTCCTGAGGACGATTCTACAAATACCTTCTAAACCCTGACAGTTTTCTGAAAAACCTCTGTTTCTATGTCAGTGTTCTCAAATATTTTCATGTCAAGGACCCCCAAATATATGTGTAATTGGCCGCCAAACCATATCTGAAAATATGTTGTTCCAGGGACCCCCCCAAAGATTTTAGTTAAAAATGTTCGCTCTGAAATAATCTATATTCAAAGATTTATACTACATTTTTGGGATTTTTCAAAAATATTAGACCTACAAGCTCGTAGCGCGGCACTCGGTGCCGCGCTACGAGCTTGTAGATCTGCTATTTTCCAATAGCTAAAGCATAACATAATGCTAAAACACCGGGTTCCCGTTCAGAATGGGTTAAACTAAGAGGAAGATTTATTTCAAAAAAGTGTACAGAAAGTTTACAAAATATGTTTTTATGTGGCCACACCCACCAGTTCATTAAGTATACCTGGTTTTCACCTTAGCACCACCCACCTGAACTTAAGCCTCGCCCACACCTGTTGTTGTATGATAATGTGGGAGGGGTTAGGGTTATGATGTCACTAAAATGGCGTTATTTCGATTGAGCCTTTTGACTCAAAGGCTTTCAGCTTTCAGGAAGAAACCAAAAATACACAGGGAAGACATATTTGAATATTATAACCACACCTGCATGGGGGTCTATTAGAGTAATGTTAACTCCATAGACACATGCAAAATAGAAAAAAGTGCAACAGTCCATTCTTTAAAAGATTTATAATAACAACAAAAACCTGTGTTCCAATGAATCCATAGTTATGTATAGCTCTTATTACTTACTGTATATCTACAAGCTCCGAATACGTTATTGACGAGCTCACAATGCGTCACATCGCAACACTTTAGTTTGACACTAGCCCCATATGTGCCCTCTCCCTACGCTAATTCTGTAGCTCCGAGATGAGGTCACACACAGGGCCCCTCCCACCCCGTTCAGAAACGGCGCATGTTTCCACAATTCCACGATTCTTACCTTTTCTAAACAATTAATCAAAAACGTGAAGTGGTGAAGGGTTTACACTAATTCAACGTCAACAACGGCAAAGAAAATCCAACTTTAAACGGTTACACGAGCGTCTAGCGGTTGTTTAGCATGTTTTTCAAGGAAGTTGAAAAGCTTTAGCGCCTCCCCGGCGCCTCCCCTGGTCGAAAATTTCCAACTGACTTCAACTGACTTCGACATGCACGCGCACACACACAAATCCCTTGATAAACATGGAAGCGGCTGACTAAACCAACCGCTGTAACGCTCGTAACCGTTTAAAGTTGGATTTTCTTTGCCGTTGTTGACGTTGAATTAGTGTAAACCCTTCACACCACTTCACGTTTTTGATTAATTGTTTAGAAAAGGTAAGAATCGTGGAATTGTGGAAACATGCGCCGTTTCTGAACGGGGTGGGAGGGGCCCTGTGTGTGACCTCATCTCGGAGCTACAGAATGAGCGTAGGGAGAGGGCACATATGGGGCTAGTTTGACACTGTAGTACGTATGACGAAGTGAATGAATTTACAACATTATATATAATCCTAATAATTGAAATGCAGATATATATAGCGTTTGAGTTGGGTTCATCACTGAATGAGCCTGGAGCCTGTGAAAGTAAACTGCCTGCAAATATCACAGTATCTTGTCGAAGTAATAAAAATAAGTCCCCTCAGTAGTGCTTGCATATATAGCTTCAGATCTCTTTTAATGTTATTAATGTGAGTCTAACTGCATGGCATTACTGTCAGTCTGGGCCAGCATCACAGTGACATATAAAAAGCAGCAGGCTGTCACGCTCATGTTTGGTAGCCGTCAACACGCCGTAACATTAACCACACGAGAGAGAGTCACGGGAGGAAACATAAGTTCGGGCTCAAGCAAGGTGAAAAAGAAATTTGCTAAAATATGTTTTTCAGAAGTACTTCAACTACAAATGAATACTAAATGACAATTTAATTTATATCGGCGCATGCAATGTGATTTCTATAAATACTTTTAATTTTTAATGCACTCTGACTGATTATATTTGCTAAAAATATATTGGAGAAAAAGTATGCTTTGACAAAAGTATACCAATAAACTGTTTCAGTGCCACAGGACGCGTTTGGACGCCTCCCCCTGGTGGCCGCGAGTGCCATTTTTTTTTTTTTATATATTATTATTTTTTTTCTATTATTTTTTTATCCATATTTTGAAAATTGCTCTAATCTGCATGTCAGGTGATGACATGCACATTACATGCACAATATAATTTAATTTTCTTTATTTTATTTATAATGGGCTTTGGTGGCAACGAGGGCCAAAACTGGTGTTCACCAGGTGGCACTGAATGGTTAACATACTTTTTGTACAAAAGTATACCTTCAGTATAGTACATTTACTAAAAGTATACTTTTAGTATATTAAAATACCTTTATTTTTCACCTGGGCAAGCCCCTTCCTCAGATCGGAAGGGCTTGATCCCGAGCCCAAAACTTCCACTTTCTAGTAAAGATACAACTGGGAACAGTAAATTGGTGTGCAGACTTTTTACTCTTGATATGGAAGTACGGGTACTCTGACGCGGGTACAACGGGTATTGCAGGGGCGTTACTTGCGCGACGCAGACAACGCGACTGCATGGGGGCCCAGAGGCAAAAGGGGGGCACACGGCCGCCCACCCGTGCCGTCTGTAAAATAAAATTATAAACACATACAGAGATGCAATGACAGTTGAGTTGAACAAAGTTTGGCGGGGCCTGGTGGTGGTGGCTGCTGCACACACAGCCACACACCAGTCCATACCATATGCATAGCACACATGTGCCCCGCCTCCCTCCCAACAGCTCTCCTCTAGTAGAGTGTATAGCCGCGGTCCCAGGCTGTAGGCTAATAACGTGAAGGAAGTCAGAGATTGTGCAGTGGGCTTTCCCAGTGCTGTCGGGGGCACTCGCTTTCTGCGTCGGGGCCCAGTGACATCTAGTTACGCTACTGGGGTATTGCATAGGCGGGGGGTGGGGCATGGCATCTCCAACTTCCATCGTTACAGACTTGGTTCTCTACAGCCGGGGCACCGGTCTGGTAACTGCGGTTAAGCGCCGCCCGCCCCCGAGAGAACGAGATGAATTTACCTTTGCAATCGATGCCATGCCCGGCATCCCGAGATTTGTTTTATTCGCCATAATCCGGGGAAAAAAAAGGAATTAGCATGTTTTAGCATTTTATGCTAACAGACGGTCGCGTCCACCTAAAAACGGCGAAAATACTCGCGCGCACGCTCGTGCACGCACGCGGTCTTTATGTGCATTATGGCTCATAATCTGCTCAAAATGCGATATTCGGGGCTTGATTACAGCTTCATTTGACTTAGATAGGCCAAAAACTATGATCGCCCGGATCATTCACCTCTGCTGCTGTCCCGTGAACCGAAGTATACAGCAACCAAAGTATACAGCATCGGAAAAACAGAAACGTATACTCAAGTAAAGAAACCTCAAAATGGTAGACCAATTAAAACCGGGGATAGCATCTGTGTGGTGGGTGGGGGTGGGGGTGGGGGGGCAGTAGAGAGGTCATCAGCAGAGCGTTGAGTTGATTATGATGCAATGTCCTCCTGAAGGCCTGTCTGTCAGTCAGATCCCCAGCGGCATCGTCTCTGTGTGTGAACAGATGCCGCTATCAAGATGTTAACAGTGCTGGATGTCGGGGTGGAGACGCCGCTGGCAATTTATCTGTCTGTTTTTGTATCACCAGCATGTAGAATGTAATGTACAGTGGCGCTGCCGCTGTTTCGGCACGCTTGACCCCCAGATGCAGTCGCGCGTGCCTCCAGCAATGTGACTATCGAATATATTATTACTTTTGAGCGCATGCAACAGCTATAGATCTGTTGCCAACTGAAAAAGAATAGAGTCTGGAAGAAGATACACTTGTTCTGCGTCTGCCCCCCCCCCCCCCCCCCCCCCAGCACACAAGAAAACGTGACTGTATATTTTGAGTGTGTTTAACAGATATACTGGAAAAATTATACTCTGGAGCATGTGTAGGTGCGTGTGCGTGTGTGTGCGTGCGTGCGTGTGCACATGTGTGTGTGTGTGTGAGAGAGAGAGAGAGAGAGAGAGAGAGAGAGAGAGATGCCGTTGTGAGTTGTAGAGCTGCTATTGTCAAGCTACATCAAGCCTTATATGTTTCCTCTTTGATTTGTCTTGACTCAAGGGAGTTGACACAACAGGAGAGACATTGTCTTTCTTTCCAGGTGTTCGCTATAGATTCCAAACGATAGCAGAGAATCTGTGCACATACAAAGTCTCCCCACAGAAAATTGGCAGAAAAAAGCAAAATGCAAAACAAGGAAGACACCTCAGGGGTTTGCATAAACAGATTCTTAGAAATCACTGGGTGATGATATTTTAGGTGGGTCGGAAACCTTGTATATCCAAAACTGTTACTCCTCAGGGAATGGGAAAAGATGTTCCAATTTATCACAATTTATTAAATAACAAAGTAGGCCCTACTTTGTCATAAACGAGTATTGCGTTAATGAAACCGTAGAAATATGGAGATATACAAGGTGTCTGACAGCACCGATATTCATGCAGAATGAATCCGATAATTAATGTTAACCTTCAGAATGTGATAACACTAATTAGTTGACAAAAGTGCAACCTGCCTAACACCTCGCTTTTCACATAAGAAAAATAATAAGATATAATCTTTCACTTTTTTCACACATTAACCATTGCGTTAAAATGTGGCAGGCAGTCAGTGTAATTGCCTTTGTACTGTCTGGAACTGGATTCATTCCTTTATTAACTCATTAATATAAAGTTAATACATACCGTTTCTGACGACATTGTTGATTCCCAAAATATATTGGGCTTTTTGGTCTTCACGGCCGAGGCTTTGAAGCACTCTTCCACACTCACCCATCTTTGACCTCTCCCTCACGCACGGGGAAACTCAACCCGGGTTGCACAAACACTGAAAGCTGGCCATGCATTTGTCAATGGCCTTCAATGTTTGTGTTTGCACAAACACTGAAAGCTGGCCATGCATTTGTCAATGGCAATCAATGTTTGTGTTTGCACAAACACTGAAAGCTGGCCATGCATTTGTCAATGGCAATCAATGTTTGTGTTTGCACAAACACTCAAAGCTGGCCATTTATGGTCAATGGCATTCAATGTTTGTGTTAGGACAATGTGTTTACACAAACCCTCAAAGCTGGACATAGGAGGGGCTAGTAGCGCCCCTCAAAAACGTAATGCTCTAACGTCATGGAGCTACGAGAGATATCGCCAAATATGCAGGATGACTTTAAATCAGTGATTCTCACCCAGTGAGATGGGGACCACTGGTGGGTCATGAGGGTATTGCAAGTGGGCTCCGAAATAATTGGCAAAATACTCTGATTCTAGTGGTATTGTATTGTTATAGCATTAATATAATAAAAGAAGACAATTTTGAATTGTGATAGATAATAATTAGGAATGCTGTGTTAGTTCAATTGATCCAATAAGTCAGTAGTGCTGTCACCTAGGGGTAGGGGTCGAAGGTTATGAGGTGATGTTCTTCCTCTTTTGCACTAGGTAAGTTGGTGTGTGTTTTTTTAATGTTGTACGGGTGACTGTGTGCCTTTGTTGTCTTGTATTGTCTTGTATTGTATTGTATTGTATTGTATTGTATTGTATTGTATTGTATTGTATTGTATTTGTATGCTGCAGGGCGGGTTCTTAGGGTCCAAGACAAATTTCTCCCTCGGGAGACAAAATAAAGAAACCTTGAACCTTGAACCTTGAACCTCACAGCTAGAAGGTCCTGGGTTCGATTCCCGATTGGGACGCTGTGGGCGCTGGGGTCGTGTTCTCTCCTCCGCGTCATCAGTGCCCATACCTGAGGCGGGGTTGGCCAAAGGGCCTTTCTGTGTGGAGTTTGCATGTTCTCCCTGTGTCCCCTAGGGCAGTGATTCCCAACCTGTGTGCCGCGGCACTTTAGTGTGCCGTTTGAAATGGCCGTTTGATTTGAACAAAAGTAGCCTCGGAACCCAGACGTTTTTATTTCCAGGAAGAAAAGTAACCCCGAGGGCCGACCCTCCCCGATAGCCCTCCCCCGTTTTTGCTGTTGTCTTTTAAGCTGACCTACAAGCCCACACTGTGTTGCAAAAGCGACATGTTTCGACCTATACGGTCTTCATCAGCCCTGATGAAGACCGTATAGGTCGAAACATGTCGGTTCAATAACGTTTTCCTCCTTTTAACATTAAGTGTGCCCGGATCTCCTCTTTGCTCTATATCGATGTGTTATCCCGATTGATCCCAGGAGCACCTTTTTACTATTTTTACATTTTTTTATACCTACACACCTCCTGAGCACCTGGTTGCCTCCTTGCCTCTGCCAAGTGTGAAATGACTTATACTGGATCGCTTGTCCACTAGTCCCTTCCTAACATTTTAGTCTAGTTTTTATTTGTTGACGAAATTGTCAGTATATATTTAGTCTTAGTTTTAGTCATCATAGCTTAGTTTTCATTTAGTTTCCATTTAGTTTCCGTCAGTGGAAAAAGGTAGTCGACGAACATTTTTCGTCTTAGTTTTAGTCGACGAAATCAACACTGGTGGTACGCTTCTTTCCCCTCCTGGCTTTGCCCTGGGTTGGCTCCCATAGAGTCAATTTACTTGCCTCAAGTTCTGGGTGCCTGATGCAGTGCCCTGCCAGTTCTGGGTGCCTGACGCAGTGCCCTGCCAGTTCTGGGTGCCTGACGCAGTGCCCTGCCAGTTCTGGGTGCCTGACGCAGTGCCCTGCCAGTACTGGGAGCCTGACGCAGTGCCCTGCCAGTTCTGGGTGCCTGACGCAGTGCCCTGCCAGTTCTGGGAGCCTGACGCAGTGCCCTGCCAGTTCTGGGTGCCTGACGCAGTGCCCTGCCAGCTTCATCCTTCTCTCTCTGACTTTGTCTGTGACCCCATAGAGCACATATAGGCAGACACGAACCACAATACAGATGTGCAATTCCAACACTTCAGGCTTTTCCGTACTTTTTCCTGCATTTCTTCTGGAAATACTTTTCCCAATAAAAGATTCTTTTCACTGTCTAGCCTTGGAAAACAAAAACGTTTTTGTTACTGAAGTGTCCCTTTTTGACACTTGATGGCACATCTGTATCACACACCAGGAAAGCATATTTGCATGAGCTGTATACGGTACTGCTATGCAGTGGTGGAAAAAGTACTACTGTAAAAGTCCAGAATTCAAAATGTACTCATGAGTAAAAGTGCAAAAGTATTGGCCTCAAAATGTATTTAAAGTACCAAAAGTAAAAAATAAGTACTGGATCCGAGATGTGGTAGAATAGTAAAGTAAAGTAGCTTACAGATACCTCAACATTGTATTTAAGTGCAGTACTACTTACCCCATTCAGGACGGGAACCCCTTTTTGGTGTTTTAAGCATTATGTAATACTTTAGCTATTTTCGAAAAACCGTGAACATGTGGCGCACATCTTTGAATACATATACCGCTTTCACTCGAATCTTTGCTTCTGGGGGGTCCCTGGAACAACATATTTTCAGATGGGGGGTCGACGGCGGACAATTACATATCATTTTTGGGGGTCCTTGACATGAAATAGTTTGAAAACCACTGTCAGGAAACTGTCATGATTTAGAACACATTTGTTTGTAGAATCTGGTATCAGTCCTAATGGGTTGCTGCTACATGTGTTGAACAAAAAAATAATTGAAACAACAGTGTTTGTTTGCAAAGAGTCCATTATTTTTATTTCATTTTTATTTCATCTTTTCCCCCCCTTGTGTTCGTGTACGGTCCTTTTCGCCAGCACGGTCATCTAAGAAGCATTTATGGACACGGACACACGCACACACACACACGCACACGCACACGCACACGCACACACACACACACACACACACACACACACAACACACCAGTGCCTGAGCAACTTCAGGTGGCAATTCTCTTTATCTCCATGGGAGGGTGTGGGGGGGGGGGCATGGGGGTGTGGGGTCCAATAATCGGTCTCTGTGCGTTTAGGTTAAGTGACCTAAAACCTAATGTACGCCACAGAATGCTCTCTTCAATAAAGTTGTTGCTTTTAGTGACATTAAAAATTATTTATATATATGTATATATATATATTTAATTCATATATATAATTTATATATATAGATTTGTCATTCAATATCAACAATTTATCCTAGTGATTTTTACTTTACTTTTTTTTCTTTTTTACCTTTGTTTTTCCACGTTGTAAAATGGGACAAACTGACGGTAGGCAAACGCCTCGTTTGGGACATTTCTTTTTGTACAAGGAACGCACACGCACGTACACGCACAGAGGCATACGACACACACACACACACACATACATGCATGGATGCGCTCCCTTGAGTGTACACATACATACATACACACACACACACACACACACACACACTCACGCACGCACAAACACAGGCCACACGTCCACTGCACACTCGTCTCGCACACGAACACAATTACGCACGCACGCACACACGCACACGTACTGTATTACTATACTTGCGAAGACATCAACATTTTAGAACGTCAATTTTAACACTGCATTTTTTACACTTTTTTTGTTGTTGCTTTTCAACGGTAGCCCTGAAGCCACCAAGGAACAAGGAAAACGTGTCCTCACAATGTCTATTCCTCAAATATGTCTATACCTGTGGGGACCCATGCCCATCACAAGTATAGGAATACAAGTGCACGCACGCACGCGCACACGCACACGCACACGCGCACACACACACACGCACACACACACACGCACACACACACACACACACACACACACGCACGCACGCACGCACGCACACACACACACACACACACACACACACACGGTCAGCCAGCAAACGGAGAAGAGGCAGGTCTGTACATTGTATATGATCGTTTTGATCCGCAGCTATTAAGTACATCTTTGCACCCGGTCGAAGAAAAAACACGACGAAAGAAAGCAAAAAAAATAAAAAAATAAACTGTTAAAAAACAAGGAGAGGGGGTCAGTCACCTGGTCAGTGTAAAACTTCAGCACAATTTCCCGTTATGTACCTCCATATAGGGCTGTATGTGTGGTCCCCGCGCGAGGTGTACCTCCATAGGGCTGTATGTATGGTCCCCGCGCGAGGTGTACCTCCATAGGGCTGTATGTATGGTCCCTGCGCGAGGTGTCAAAGTTTGGCACGATTCACAGAGAAGATTGTGTGCACATCTCAATGCCTATATATATTTAGGCCAGGTGCTGGATGTCATAACCTGACTCTGCCAGATGGCGGCAGTATTGAGTTCACATGTTCCCTCCTCCTGCCTGCATCTTGGATCTCTCAAGCAGAAACGATGAACCAAGGACAGTCTAAGAAGGACGAGACGCAAAGACCGTACGGGCGACGCCATGTTGCTTTGGAAGGAAAGAAACATGCGCAGTTGAGACCAAGGAAGCTGAACGCGGAAGTGTTGGCTGCATATAGCCCATTGCGCATGTTTCTTTCCTTCCAAAGCAACATGGCGTCGCCCGTACGGTCTTCGCGTCTCGTCCTTCTTAGACTGTCCTTGCGATGAACCCGGAAGCAGCGGGACAACAAGATGATATCTCCATAATAATTTTGAGTTGTATAGTCCTGTTAGGATGTGTTTACATTTGCGCTGTGGCACAGCTTCAATATGTCATCAGTCTTGCGTTGATCCCGCCTCCGCATATCGCTCCGGTCTGATTTGGTCCGGAGTACATCGTCTCTGCCCCGAGAGATACCAGACTCACCCTTTTGGCAGAATGCAAATGTTGTCCAGCAGGGGGAGTGTTTTTTTCCAGGCTAGGATGTCAGGCATCGAGGCAAACATCAAGGAAGAGGGAAAAAAACATCCACACACTAGTTTCCTACGTGCAATTATCCTCTGAGGGGTGGAATTTTCAGGATAAAGGAAACTCTAAATGTCCACTTTGCTAATTCACAACAGCTACTACTACTTTGGTGTTGAAACTTTGAATTTCGTATACTTTCACGACAGCAGACAGTGAAGTCGGTTAACGGAAGTTGTGGGAATTATCTGACATTTGAGTGGGCAAAACCTTACATAATACGAAATTGTCAATATAAGTAAAATAATATAGTCTACCCTTTCCATATGGAGTAGGCTATCTTTTTATATTTTTCCAAAAAGAACACAAACAGCCAATAGCATATAAGTTATGAATTTTGAACCTATATAAGGCAACTAAAAGTTGTTTGCTGTAGTGTATGTAAGGTAGTGTGCTAACCGTGTTTGATTCTGCATACATTACAGGGCTCTGATTGGTTGCAGTTGCTGTGCTCCTTCCCACTCCCAGGTGCTATGCATGATCATTAATCAATGATTTTTGTTGATGTTAGTTCTGTTTTTTCTGTCATTATAATATATTTGCCTGATGAAGACCTATATATAGTGGAACGTTGCATTTTTTTACCTTCAATAAAGTAAGTCTCGTGGAGCTCTAGAAACTAGTGTGCAGATGTTTTTGTCCTTCTCTTTAAAGTTTGACACAATGTCAGCTCTCTCTCTCTCTCTGTGCTGTACAGTGCAGCGGTTCGTAAGCTATATTGAAAGTGGGCCCCCCTAAAACAATTGGCAAAACACTAAGATTTGAATGATAATATATCAATGTCATGGTATTTCTTTTTTTTTTCCTTCTTCTTCTTCTTCTTCTTTAAAACCGTGAACCATTGAGTTTCAATTGTGGCACAGATAAACAGGGAACTTAAAAGTATACTACAGCATGTGTATATACTTCCATTGACTGAAGCCAAGAACACAAAATGATTGAATGATCATTGCAAAAAAAAAAACTTTTTCAAATGGGGCCCTGATCCAGGAAAGCTTGGGAACCGCCGTTACAGATCATTGCACCGTACCAACGTTTACTTTTTTTTGTTTTTTTGTTACAACTGACTGGTTTCTTATGCAGTGACAATGACAATGAGAAACCTCTGAAAGAGGCTATACGGTCAAATAGACCACCAGACCGTCAAAAATAAAACAAAACACGCACGGTTCAACCCTTTTCCCAGAGTCAGAGAGTGTGCTTTGAACGCATATTCGTACGGTATATACGTACAATACGTTGTACTTTTAGGTCATTGTAGGCAGTGAAAAAGCACTTTTATCGTCGAGGACTGGGGGGGCTGTGTCGCTGCCGGCGGTCAGTCGGTCGAAGAGAGTTCTGAAGTTTATGTCCACAAACAAATCCACAAGATGGTGAGAAAACAGACACAAAATACTGAAATAGCGTCTCTCTCTCTCTCTCTCTCTCCAGATGTGGGGGAAAAAAGGGGCGTTTGAAGAAGGACCAGGTGTCCACTCGTCGACATACATCTAGGATTGTCTGTCTGGATCTTTTCTCCTGCCCTCCTCATCATTCCACTTGTTGTAGTTGTCGCTTAATGATAAGGTTTTACTCGGGTGTACCACGTGCACAATGATGTAACAATAAAGTACAACCTTGAACCTTTGGAACCCATGGGACCTTAACTTGTTTTCGGGTCATTATCCAGTCCACCGTTTAAGACATTCTTTTGCAAGTGTCGCCAACGCCAAAGAAAGAAAGAAAGAAAGCAAACAACATAGTGTAATATAGAGCACACACACTGCACACTCGCCTCCGAACTGTACACCGAACATGATGTACAATTTCAAAGTGGGAAGTTTAGAAAAAGTACAAATACAAAAAAAGGGGGTTAAACCATGAACAGAAAACAAACAAAGAAAGAAAAACTAGAAAGGTGGAAGGATTGTCATTTTCTTTTTTTTTTTAAAAAGAGGACATTCCATGAGAACCAAAGCTATAGAAGCCCGTAGTGGCCGTGAGGTCACAGTGCAACAACGAAAAAAAAAAAAAACGTAAGTATAGAGCAATGAAGGAGATGCTACGTTTGCCACAGAAATAGTAAAACATCAACTCCCCTGTATTGTGCATGACGTGCTTTCATCTCCTTTCCTGTGCTTCTAAAAGGTGCATTACATGCTCCAGTTCGAGGTGATAGCTTATCACCTTCACCTATATCACCGTCACCAATGGGTCGAGGCCATCATACTCCGCCCACCCACCTTCTAGACCAATCAGTGAACGAGGTGATAGCCCCGGAGTGAAAGGACTTGTCTGACAGTAAAAAAAAAACAGAGATGTGACAGAGATGTGTCACCGCGACGAGTGACGTCATGTTGTAGTTTTCTTAACCTTTAGAAAACTACAGCGTGGTGATAATAAGCCATCATCTCAAACTGGAGTATGAATGCGCCTACTGTGTCTTCCTCGAGTACCCTTATTATACCCCATCTCCTCGAGGGTGATTCGACCTTATAGGTGTGCGGTGGGTGGTGTCATCACGACACCGCGAAAAAACGGCTACCGAGCTCGCAACGAGTCACGCAACATCAGGGCCTTCAGCTTTCCTGCACCTCCACTTCACTCCGGGAACAGTCAACAGCCACTTTCACCTCCAGCCCAAGTAATGGCTCTCTCTCTCTCTCTCCTCCCCCATCATCACCATTACCTCTTCATCTCCCTCCTCTTCTCAAGGCCTCTCTTTTCTCCTTAGAATCAGAACTAAAACGTGGAGAAGCACTGATCCGTTTTTATGCATGCAGCGCGACACATCCGGAACAAACAGGTCCGCTACAACTCTTATTTTTATATTTTAAATCACTGCAGGAAAAGAACATTTGTATAAAACATGAAATATTTGTCTATTTCGTGTTTTACTATTCAAATGTCCCTTTATATTGTGTAATTTGCTCGGTGTTCTAAATAGGTATTAAAGGAGATTTAGGTGATGTACTGAATTCAAATGTCCTGCTGTAACATGTTCATTTTATATAAAGGAACGTTATCTTCGTATCATCGGTTCCTCACTAAAATGCTCATTATAATAAGATAGGCACCATTTGCGTTTACTCACTCTGTGTCTCACTGGTACTGAAATAGCTGAAATGGAAGCCAAAAAGAGAAGAAAATGACCAGACCTGCTATACCAATGATATCACAAGCAGGCAGTTTTCGGAACTATCTCCACTCCACAGCCCTCCTCTGAGACACTGTGGCTACGTTTGCATGCACAACATTCATTCAGAAATGGATAAATCCAGTCATCAGAATGTCTGCCCATAGTAGACTATAGTGCTTTTTGCCCATGTCCAAAGCAGGGATGGCCATGGAGGCATTTTATGCGCTCAGAAATGTTTTACCCATAAAACATTTTATTTTTTTTAAGTTCTGGGGTTGTTTTGGGTTGAAGTCGCGTGTGGTTGCAGGGACTCTGTGCGTCAAAATATATATATTTTTATATAACTGATTTTTATCAGTTAATTGCCGTTAGTGGATGTCGGTTATTAATTTCTTAACGGATAACGGTTAGGGGTTGGCCATCTCTATAGTCCAAAGTTATATTCCGAATGAATGCTTTGGTCTGCAATATGAGAAATAGCAATACTTTTATTCAGGTTCCATGCAAACAGTTGGGTATGAATCTCTGTTTGGAATGAATTCATTCATTCTGAATCTATTCTGTGTCTATGTAACCACTAGGGATGTGTAAATGTGTCCAAAATGCATAGCAACCCCAGCCTATAGGCCTGATTAGGTAAATTCCCGACACCTGCTAAATCCTCCAAACATGTATCTTGATTGGAATAAATCTCCACTCACACTCCTCTCAGTCATGCAGCTACACAGACACATCCCAGGCACACTTTGGTAGGCCTATAGCCCTGTCCTGTTTGGATGACTATATTGCCTTTCCAACAGATTTTCATTAAAAAATATAAAAAAAATAAAAAAAAAGATTATCGATTATTCATTTTAATAATTGATTTCGGGTCCTATTAACGATAATCGATTAATCGATGAATCGGACCCATCCCTACTAACCGCAGCCAGAGTGAGTGAACATGCCACCTTATAATGAACTTTAGGTGAGGACCAATTCTATGAAAATAAGGTTGAAGATTGGTGAATATCTCCATCGATGATGTTGAAATATGTGGCATACAAATACACTCGCCTTGCCCTCCCTCAGACTGTACTCTGTCCTTTCTGCTCCTCCAACCCGTTGACTCACATCCAATCCGCTCGCTCGATAGAACTTTGAACGCAAACGCAAAATCGGCGGATGCCAAGATAACCAGAAAATAAATTAAACGTGGTCATGCACATGCGCCACCCCACCTCTCTCCCTCTCTCCCCCTCTCTCTCTCTCTCTGGTGGTGCCCCCCACCTCCCGTTCTAAAACAAAACGCTCCAGTTTGCTGCTGCTGTTGGCTACACCCCTTCCCCCCCTCCCCCCAACCCCACCTCTCGTTTCTTTGCTGGCTGCAAACTGTGGATCACCTGCTTAAAAAAAAGAGAAGAAGAAGAAAAAAGAAAAACACCTCACCTCCTCGCCATGCGCACTTACACTTATACCCCTCCCCACCCCCACCATCACCATCACCATCATCATCATCATCATCATCATCGTGTAGACCAGTGGGTTTTCAACATGTGGTTCCCGGGGTCCCGCCAGGAGTCCTTGAGGCGGTTCCCTTGCACAATCGTGTATAACGTACGCTCTCCGAGTTACGGGGCGTGTTTCATGACTGGTGGGTTGGGGGGCGGGTGGGGGGTGTTTGGGGGGGGCGGGTGGGGTTGGGGGTTTCTGGCGTTTTTAGACCCAGGAGTCGGGCGAGGCCGGGTAGTGGCTGGTCTCGTAGTTCAGTTCGCTGTACGGCCGCGACGCCGAGTAGAAGTCCACATAGTTCCCGGTGGACTTGAGGCCCAGGTGCATGCGCAGGTCCTCACGCGGGTCCCGCACGGGCGGCGGTGGGGGTCCCGACGACGAGGAGGAGGAGGTGGCCTGGACCGGGACCTGGGGCTGGGGGACCTGCTGCGAGGAGGATGGGGGCGGGGGGCCCGGCGGCGCCACCGGCTCGTCGTAGTAGGAGGACGCCTCGTCAAAGCTGCGGCTCTGGCTGTGCGGGGGCGGCGGCAGCTGGTGGGCCTGTGGTGGGGGTGGGATTGTTATTATTATTATTATTTTTTAAATTTGATCCCACAATTTTCACTGCGCAAAAAGCATGGAATACGGATGTGTATATTACAACTCCCAACAAACTCCGGTAAAGTCCCGAATTGTACCGTCACACCTGTATATTACCGTACATTACTGTATCCTTGAGGTTTACGGGCAAGTGTCAATAGAGTGTATGTGCGTGGCATCATCATCATACCAGGAAGTTATGCAGGAACGCCTACTGAGTGGCAAAACACTACTTTATGGCCTTCACAGCCCCTACATTCAAACAGAAAAGTCCTATATATGATTGCATTAAAACGACGTTAAACAATGTTAAACTCACTTTGCCACTAAATTTGCCACTCACTTTATGCATGCGCATTATTATCTAATGTAATCCTGGGCGCTATGCTCTGCCAACCTTTGGAGAGCAACAGACTGACCTCATGCTTCCTTCTATGCATGAGGAGTCCAAGCTGCTTCTTTTCACCTGACGGGGGAGTTTCCCCGGCCGGACGTAGCGCATGGAAGGAACACGTTATTCCAACCAGTACCTTTCCCCTCCATCAGGCGCCCCGGCTGGCCAGCGGGAGGCCTCCACACAGAAAAGGCCCTTTCGCCAACCCCACCTAGGGGAATTGTTATTTTTGATCGATTCCGATCGAGTCCCTGTCGATCTTTTTTTTAATTTTTATTATTAGTGTGGTTGCCATTATAGATGACACGCTATTGTTCTCTGTCCTAGATTTTCCTGTCCTAGAGCAAAGTGAACCTGCTTTTTTGTTAACTTTTGCACAACAGAAAAGTGAAGCTTTTTGGTCATTCTTCACACACTGTTGTCACGCTTCACATGACATCTCAATATATAACATAAATGGTAAGACGGAATTCAGTTCCCGCACTCCCCAGTGGGAACAGACTCGCGTCAGTGCAAGCACACTTGCAATTGCCCAGCTTTGCAAATGTTCTAGTTGTAGTGGTTGGTGCTTAGCAAATTGGTGCCTGCATTCACTGCATGAGGCACTCCATCAGTTTAATTTAACCACTTGATTTAATTTAACCCCTGATGAATCGTTATTCTGGGGCAAAACAATAACCAGCAATAGCAGATATAAAAAAAAATATTAGTAGAGTAGATCTGTTATATTTCTGGCGAGGAAATTCTATGGAAGCATAAAGGGCCTTGCAAACAGAGAGTGATAAAACGCGTCTATAGTTCATTTTCAATGAGACCTGCGTTTTTGCTCGGAGAAGTCGCTGTGCGACAACGCAAGCGTATTTTTACGTGAGCACGGTCCCGTGAATTTGTTGCGTGCGTGCTCGTTACGTGCGCACGCCCGTGACTCACCAGACCTGGATTCCGTTTAGCTTTTTTTTTTACGCTTGCATTGTTGCGCCCCTCTTGAGCAGACCTGTAGCAGACCTGTGTTGATCCAGGAAACAACGCCTGCGTTCCTGGCTTCACATTTGCAAGGCCCTTAAAGCTGCCAAAATTCAAAGTAAATGGCATGCAAATACAAAAAGTAAATTGAAATAAGAGAAATTCCTTTTCATTTTTAGGTCATTAACGCATTTCTTGAGACAAAGATTCATCTAAAATGCAATAGCATTTACATTTAATCTACAGACGTGCTCATTCTATGACACAATTACAATTGTGTCATATAATTTGATTTTCAATTTTCAAAACATGCCCTGCTATAATTAGAGGACAATATTAAAAATGAAAATGCAATTTTGAAAATTCTAATGAAATAAGAGAAATGCTTTTTTTTTTTTTTTTTTTTTTTTGTGTGTCTTTCGCCTTTTATTTGATTTTATTTTTTTGGAGGGACAGACAGTAGGCTGACAGGAAATGGGGAGAGAGATGGGGGGAAGACATGCAGTAAAGCCGGTCGGGATCGGGAGTCGAACCCGCGGCACACTGCCAGACTGGATTACCAGCCAAGGTGCCTGGACCGCTGAGCCATGGCCCAGGCCAGAGAAATGCTTTTCAACCTTCAGATATTGATTGCATTTAAGTGAATATATACATGTATAATGCAATAGCATTTACTTTTAATCTTCAGGTGTGCTCATTCTGTGACAGAATGAAAGAGCAAAAGCAAATAATGCTAATAAAGTTGTATTGTTTGTTTTCAAAGCACTGAATGGTTTGGCACCTCAGTATCTGTCGGATCTTAGGTGTATAATCCCCCAAGGTCACTGCAGGCGGTCTGCAGGACAGCTAAACCTCAGGGTAAAAATGGTAAATGGTGCATTTATATAGCGCCTTTATCCAAGGCGCTTTACATAGATGTGCATTACATTCACCCATTCACACACACATTCATACACCGATTGCGGCGGAAGCCATGCAAGGTACCAACCAGCACATCGGGAGCAATTTGGGGTTCAGTGTCTTGCCCAAGGACACTTCGACATGTAGACAGGAGGAGCCGGGATTCGAACCGCCGACCCATGGATCATTGGACGACCTGCTCTACCTCTTGAGCCACAGTCGGTAAAAAAGAAGACCCGCTTAAAAACCAGAGGGGATAGAGCCTTTTCCATCATAGCCCCCACATTATGGAATGCGCTCCCCTCCAAGGTCAAACTGGCCCCCTCCATTGAGACCTTTAAATCCCGCCTAAAGACCCACCTCTACACCTTGGCTTTGAACACCGGTTGAGTTTTCTATGGTCGATGTTTTGTATTATGTTTTGTATTTTTCCGTGTGTTTGCTGTTGTTCTCTGTGTTTAGCTACAGTGTATTTAGTTTTATTCTGCTGTACAGCACTTTGTGAACTCTGAGTTGTAAAACGTGCTTTATAAATAAAGTGGATTGGATTGGAATAACACTGCATTTTCATTTTCAAATTGTACACACGCCAAATTGAAAATGCAATGTAAATTGCTTTTTCATTCTGTCAGAGAATGAGCACACCTAGCTGGAGATGGAATGAAAAGATGAATTTCTCTTATTTCATTTGAACTCTCTGAATTGCATTTTCATTTTAACACATTCAGACCATGGACGTGTACAAACGTCATATCTAATCCAACCGTTGGATCCCGTTGATATCAAACAAAAAAGTAAAAAATCTGATTTTGTTCGCGCATGTGTGCTTGTTCCTTGTTTACGAAAGAATGCCTCGTATCTTCTAATCTATCTATCTATCTATCTATCTATCTATCTATCTATCTATCTATCTATCTATCTATCTATCTATCTCCATTGTTTTGACCAAAAGAGCATACTTCTGTCTTCATTTCTGACTTCAACATGCCTCTCGTTTAGAATATCAATGCTTCTAGAGAGACTTTAACGTAATCATCGCGAGGTAAGCAAACAACATTATGCCTCCGGGTTTTTGGGGGAAACGGAAGGCGGGGCTTTTCAGAGTAAAATCTCCCATATCGTCTGGCACTCTAGCGTCTTTATTTTGAAGAAAATCCCGGCACTGATTGTGCTAATTTTGTCTACTAATTAGCGGGCACTTTTTTTTATCTTTCATTAATAATTTTAATTGTGTCATAGAATGAGCACATCTGTATAGATTCAATGTAAATGCTATTGCATCTTAGATTTATTTTTGTCTCAAGAAATGCGTTAATGACCTGAAAATGAAAATGCATCCATCTTATTTCAATTGACTCTTGTCTCTCCAGACATGACGTCCTCACGGCCCGCCGGAATCAAACGAGAGAATCGATACGCCTTTTTTAAATAAAAGCAACCATTGATTTACGATTCTCAACTGCTTCATGCATGGGGAATGAATGGATCCCTACCTGTTGGTGGGGCGCGGCGGGCTGGGGGAAGGAGGGAGGGGGAGGGTAGGGGTCATAGTCTTTGAGGACCATCGACGGGCTGTCTTGCTGGGGCTGGGGAGGCACCACGCAGGGCTGGGTGGGGAGAGAGAGAGAGAGAGAGAGAGAGAGAGAGAGAGATGGGTGGAGTGCGGCGAAGTGAGGCGAGAGAGAGGGGAAATAGGACAGATAACATGGGGAGGAGACGGAGAGGGGAGGGGAGGGGATGAGAGAGAGAGAGAGAGGGCATCAGGACAAGAGAAAGGCCTTGCAGAGCTGTGGTTCTCAAAGTGGGGTCCGGGGGGGGGCGGTCCCTGAAGGGGGTTCCATCCAGTGTTGTTTTTGACAGCAAAATTTTGATTTTACTTTTAGTCTCTTGAATAGTTTCCATTTAATTGTAGTCACATTTTAGTCATGTTGTAGTGTTTAGTCTAGTTTTAGTCAACTCAAATAATTATCAGAAGATTTTAGTCGGCTAAATCTACAGTTGATTTAGTCGACTAAAAGGTATTTCGGCGGGCCTTGTTGCCGTCATAATGACTGATTTTACTTGCTGAAAATAGCCGATCTACAAGCTCACAACGCAGCTCGCTGCGATGCATTGTGAGCTTGTCCACGACTTGCAACTTGTCCACAACTTGTCTGTCCACAACAATGGGTAGCCTAGCCCATTTTGGGCGGGAACCCCTTTTGGTGTTAGCATTATGTTATGCTTTAGCTATTGAAAAATAGCAGATCTACAAGCTCATAGCGCGCCACCGAGTGGCGCGCTACGAGCTTGTAGGTCTGCTATTTTTGAAAAATCGAAGAACGACTGACATAGAAACATAGCTTTTTCAGAAAACAGGATGTAGAAGACATTTTTAGAATCTGATCTCAGGTCAAAATGGACTAGTACCACAGATATCGTAACGTGAGGTATACCCATATTATCGTCCCATGCACCTCAGTGATCTGCGACAGGAAGCTATGAGTATGATAATCAGGCTATGGTATACTGTATCAAGACAGCAAGGTCAATTCATCTGGAAATGTTGTTTTAAAATGGGGATGTAGAAAAACACTGTGGAATCTGGGAACCAAATTCTATGCATATGTCATGCATAGAATGGTGCGCCCTGCGCACCATGGGTGACAGGGCCTTCTGCACAGCTGCCCCTGATCTGTGGAATGCTCTCCCCGCACACTTGAGAGTGCCACAGTCAATCGACTGCTTCAAGAGAGGACTAAAGACCTACCTTTTTAATAAGGCCTTCCCCCAAACCCACTGACTTTATTCCCTGACCTCATGTTCATTAACTGTTGTTTTTTGTTTCCTGCTTTTAATCATGTAATGTTCTTTTTTTTTCTGCTTTTACCTGTTGTTTCATAAATTATGCCTACTGTAGCACTTTGAGATTCTGAGGAATGTAAAGTGCATTATAAATAAAATCCATTATTATTATTATTATTATTAAGTAATGTGTGTTGTTTGCTCAT
>NC_136801.1:41094231-41136731 GCF_951216825.1 Electrona antarctica | reverse complement strand
CAAATGGTCGAAACAGGTGGTTTGCTCTCTGAGCCTAAAAGACTCACATGTGGAGTTCCGCAAGGAAGTATAATAGGGCCTTTATTATTTTTGTTGTATATTAATTGTATATTAATGACATGGATGCAGCCTGTTCAATTTACAATTTACAATTTAGGCATTTAGCAGACGCTCTTAATCCAGAGCGACTTACATTAAGTCATGTTCATGTCCTTTATTTTTGTATGCAGATGATTCTGCTTTACTGGTGACAGGTGAGTGCCTAGAATCAGTTAGCCGCTCTCTAGAAAACAAGCTAAAAAAAAAGGTCAACAGCTGGTTAAGTGAAAACTAGTTATCCTTGCATTTGGGTAAATCTGAATGTATTGTTTTAGCTTCCAAGCACAACTTAAGAGAGGTAACCAACTTTTCAGTCGAATGTAGCAGAGTTAAACTCCAGGAGAAAAAAATCTGTTACATATTTAGGTTGCACACTAGATCAGAACATGTCTAGTGAACCGATGGCCCACTCAGTTATTGGCAAGATCCACGCAAGGACTAAGGGCTCCATTTTCGTCACCGTTAATCCCCTTATCCCTAAACTTCTTTGCCTTTTTTTACTATTTTGCAAAACATTTTTGAATAGTTAAAATGGCTAGTCTACAAGCTCACAATGTGTCAATGTAGATTGGCTAGTTGAACTATTCAAAAATGTTTTTCAAAATAGTAAAAAAAGGCAAAGAAGTTTAGGGATAAGGGGTTTAGCGGTGACGAAAATGGAGCCCTAAGTTCCTAGCTAGGATTGCCACATTTCTAGATAGAACCACTATGAGGACACTGGCCTCAGCATTAGTACAATGTCTCTTTGATTACACCTGCCTAACCTGGTACAGCGGCTTATCTAAAAATACCAAAGATAAACTACAGACATCACAAAATAAACTAATGAGGGTAGTCCTTTATCTCTCCCCAAGAACCCACATTGGCACCAACCATTTTAGAGAATTAAATTGGCTCCCAGTGGAAGGCAGAATACAACAACTGAGACTCATCATGGTCTATAACATTTTAAAAGAACAATGCCCAAAATATTTTAAAGGTTACTTCCCGTGTGTTAACCAGTTCCATAGTTTGAACACAAGGGCTAGTGTAGCTGATCTTAAACCACCAAACCTAAAACATAAGGTAGGTAAGGTAAGGTAAGGTAAGGTAAGGTAAGGTAGCTCATATAAATATACAGGGGTGGAGGATTGGATTGGAGTGTAGCTGATTTTAAACCACCAAACCTAAAACATAAGGTAGGTGAGGTAAGGTAAGGTAAGGTAAGGTAAGGTAAGGTAAGGTAAGGTAGCTCATTTAAATATACAGGGGTGGAGGATTGGATTGGAGTGTAGCTGATCTTAAACCACCAAACCTAAAACATAAGGTAGGTAAGGTAAGGTAAGGTAAGGTAAGGTAGCTCATTTAAATATACAGGGATGGAGGATTGGAACAAAATCCCAAGGGAAATTAAATTTGCCCAGTCTTTGAACATTTTTAAAAGTGGTTGCACCACTCAAAAAGAAGGAAAATGACAGGCTGTAAGTAACAAACCACAAACAAACAAACAACAAGCAGGTGAACACAGCTAACTGCAGTACATAGTCACAATCTTATAGGCAATGTAAAAATAAATCAATTATGCATGAAATACACGATACAAAGTTGCATATAAATCAGAAACTGCATCTCCTGACATAAGAACAAAACATGAAAAGGTTCCCACTTTACAGACAACGCTGTTGACTGCACAACAAGAGATGGTGCAGTGAGGGGTTTCAGAGCACACACATAATTAGCAGTCCTAATCAGGACAACACAGTACACCTGTTGTATAAAATACATTTAATGGCCAGTAGGTGGCTCTGGCAACACTTGCTATTAGAGGGCAGAACAATGATTGTGCCTGACCAAAAGACGTTTACAAAACCAAGCTCCCATACTCCGTTAAATTATATGAACATAATTATTTTTTACAAGCAGGTGTGCGTGCGTGCGTGCGTGCGTGCGTGCGTGCGTGCGTACGTGCGTGCGTGCGTGCGTGTGAACGTCATTCAAGGTGCAAAGTCATTAGTCATGATTTAGGCTGTCAGTGTGAGAGGTCACCTCCACAATCCTGTAAGACCCCCGGGAAAACACACGCACACACGCACACACACATGCACGCACAGTGAAATCCCAGCCTACATGATGCCATCCTGATATGCTGAAATGGCTTACCCGTGTCTCTTTTTTTTTTTTTTTTTATATATATATTTTTATCCCACGATTTTGCAACCCATTTGTTTCACCCAGTGTCAATTATCTAATGTAATCCTGGGCGCTACACTTCCTCTGCCAACCTGGGGGGGGGGGCAGCGGACTGACCTCATGCTTCCTTCTATGCATGAGGAGTCCAAGCTGCTTCTTTTCACCTGACAGGGGAGAATTTCCCCGGCCGGACGTATAGCGTGGAAGGAACACAATAGTTCCGCCTTAGAGAATGTTGGTTCCTATACCTAAACGACTGCGCTGAAACTGACACAGAGGCAGTTATTTAGATATTTAGATATCAGATATATATGCAGCTGGTAATTAATTGATTTAATCAATTTGGGCTTGTGTTATTGTATGTTTTAGAAAGCCTTCTATATTGTCATGCAGCTCAGATGTGTATTGCTGGCAGGTTCTGACGGTGGTTGAGTGCACTGCCGACGATGAAAAGTTCAAAGTCATCAAGGGGCCAATTTAGAAAGAGCAACGATTGCGAAGAAAGGAGACAACAGTATGCATTAGGTGTGTTTTTATGAACATTAGGCTCTGGCATAATGATTGCTTTGCAAAGTTCAGAGCCATTAAAGGTCAATTTATAGGAGGATAGATGGTAGAAAGATGACAAAAAAGGTGGCCTTGGAGATTATACTATCATCATCATCATCATCATATCATATCATATCATCATACTATAATTCAGTCAATGTCTGTCTGAATGTGTGTGTGTGTGTGTGTCTGTCAGAAACACCGCCGTATCTCCTCACCGCCTGCACCAATCTCTCCCACTTTTCACACAGGCATTGACCATAATAATATGGAGGTCTTTTCCAATTTAACAAACTATAAATTAATAATGAATTTATTAGTGAATTAAAAATGCGAAAACGCACCCAGGGCGCAGTACCCCCTGCGGCCACATGGGGGGGGACAATGTCTCACAACGGGTAAGGGCTAGTAATTATAAACTTGGGGAGTCAATGCTCCTCCTAAGACTCTGAGGAAACAACTGGTGATTGGAAATGATGCCTGCGCGCCGCGGCTGCAACTTGACGCGTCCTCCCCAAAGAAACGGAAACACTTTGCCGACGCTGCAAGTCGAAGCGGCGCGCGAGTAGCATTTCCATCACTTTACACTTGGTTGCATGCTGAAAATAGCAGATCTACAAGCTCACAACGCGTAGGGCTGCAACGCGTTGTGAGCTTGTAGATTGGCTATTTTCAGCAAGTGTAAAATCAGCCATTACGACGTCTCTCTCTCTCTCTCTCTCTCTCTCTCTCTCTCTCTCTCTCTCTCTCTCTCTCTCTCTCTCTCTCTCTCTCTCTCTCTCTCTCTGTGTCTTTGATCCATTTCTAAGGGGCTGAATGGCAGTTAGCATATGCAGAGTTGAGATACCATGGTGCACAATTGTGTGCATGTGCATGTGCATGTGCATGTGCATGTGCATGTGCATGTGCATGTGCATGTGCATGTGCATGTGCATGTGCATGTGCATGTGCATGTGCAATTGTGCATGTGCATGTGTGTGCGTGCGTGCGTGCGTGCGTTCTACAATATCAAAGCTTCTCATGTTCAATGTCACTGTAAAGTCACATGAGCATCCTTCCCTCCTTCCCTCCTTCCCTCCTTCCCTCCTCTCCTCCGTCAATCTTTTATTCTTCTTCCCTCGATCCCTCTCTTTTCCTTCCTCTGGATTCCTGTTTCCCTTTGTCTCAGTGCACGCACGCACGCACGCACGCACGCACGCACGCACGCACGCACGCACGCACGCACGCACGCACGCACACACGCAGAAACATCATCTGGAGACATACACACATTCATAGCATGCAGAAACACTATGCGTATGCGGCCGTACAGACACACACACTCATAGAACCGTGCACGCACATTGGCACTTATTTTACAACATTTCGGGACAGTAATTTTATGAATAACACTTTTACAATTATTTTGCCTTTTTGTTAGTGTGCCTTTTTGTTAACCGTGAAGCGTGACCGCCCATGTGCACTGAAGGTTTTTAACTCATTCCAGGCTAACGACTTCTTTAACGCCTTTTTAATGAAATCCCGCACTGCCAACGACGCCATTAACGTGTAGCGCTTTATTTAATGATAAACCTATAAAGTTGGCTCACCGCTAATCAAAGCTCTCGACGAGCGGCATGCAGCTCCATGTTCGATTGCTTCCCCTTCAGCCTCAATGCATTGAAAAAAGAGCAAGGTGGTGGATGAGGCCTTCCTAGTGAAGAGTTTTCCATGTCAAATCGCGCTGGATAAATAAAGCGACTGTGTTTAGTGGCTCAATAGCAACTCCCCGTGACCGCACATATAAAATATGAACGCTTCTAAAGACTCTTATAGCCAGTGATTTGTCCGATCAGCGCGACCACCTCCGCCATCTCGGTGGCCTTGTGGTTAGAATGTCCGCCCTGAAAGTGGGAGGTCGGGGTTCGATCCCCGGCCGGGTCATACCAAAGACTGTAAAAATGGGGACCCAATGCCTCCCTGCTTGAAACTCAGCATCAAAGGGTTGGATTGGGGGGTCAAATCTACTAATCAAATGATTCCCGAGCGCGGCACGGCTGCAGCTCACCGCTCCTTGGCTGCGGCTCCACCGCTCCAAGAGATGGGCCAAATGCGGAGAACAAATTTCACTGCGCTAACGTGTGTGACAAATCGTACGACTTTGACTTTGACATTGCTGTCTTGGGGAGACGAGGAGGCGCTCTTCTTCTACAACCAAATAGAACGGTTGTGAATGGTGGTGGTCGCTGAACTATCGCCCCCTTGCGGCTGGCGGGGGCGATAAGGGGGGGGGGGGGGGCTGGAAGACTATATGAGGGATGTCATTGCCAAACTCCCTACGAGAGCGCTGTGTTTCCTCATAGAGATCGGCTATTTTCATTTGTGAGGACGCATGCACAACGGCCGCTCGTTATCACGTGGCGGAGCCGTGGAGAAGATTGTTTATTATGAGGGTCGGCTTGACACTTTTTGGCACGTTTTGTCGCCCCTCTCCCTGCCTCGGCATGTTGCCCTACGTGCGTTGCACATTGCACGCATATTGTAGCGACGGCACTTACATACTAGTCCGATGTGTAGTCGTTTAAAACCCATTTTGGACGGGAACCCCTTTTGGAGTTTTAAGCATCATGTTGTATACTTTAGCTATTGAAAAATATCAGATCTACAAGCTCATAGCGCGGCACCGAGTGCCGCGCTACGAGCTTGTAGGTCTGCTATTTTAGAAAAATCGTGAAAATGTGGCCCAAATGTTTGAATATATTCTTTCAGAGCGAATGTTTTTTTTATTTATTTTTATGTTTTTTTGTGGCTTTCCCCCTTATTTTATATTTTTGTTATGGAGGGCGCAGGAAATGGGGAGAGAGATGGGGGGATGACATGCAGTAAAGGCCGTCGGGATCGGGTTTCGAACCCGCGGCACACTGCCAGACTGGGATTGCCAGCCAAGGTGCCTGGACCACTGAGCCACAACCCAGGCCCAGAGCGGATGTCAAATCTTTGCTTCTGGGGGGGTTCCTGGAACAACATATTTTCAGATGGGGGTCGGCGGTCAAATACATACATTTTTGGGGGTCCTTGACATGAAAATGTTTGAGAATGAATGACATAGAAACATGGGGTTTTTCAGAAAACTGTCAGGATTTAGAAGGCATTTGTAGAATCGTCCTCAGGTCTAAATGGGTTAAAAATCTTGTCAAAAATCTTGTAGTGTATATGGCAGGCGTAAGCCACGAATAGCTAAATATTTTTTATCCCACGATTTTGTAACCCATTTTTCACCCCTGTGTCAATTATCTAATGTGATCCTGGGCTCTACACACCCTCCGCCAACCTAGTCCCCATATATGGGGGACATGGGGAGAGCAACGGACTTGAACTCATGCTTCCTTCATGCCTGAGTGTCCAAGTTGCTCCTTTACACCTGACAGGGGGGAGTTTCCCTGGTTGGACGTAGCACGTGGAAGGAACATGTTATTCCAACCAGTTCCTTTCCCCTCCATCAGGGGCCCCGGCTGGCCAGGGGGAGGCAGTTTAGAGACCAGGATTACTGCATGTTTTTTGTGAGGGTACCTACCCTAGGGGACACGGGGAGAACATGCAAACTCCACACAGAAAGGCCCTTTCGCCAACCCCGCCTCGGGTATGGGCACTGATGACGCGGAGGAGGAAACACGCCGCCAGCACCCACAGCGTCCCGAGCGGGAATCGAACCCAGGACCTTCTAGCTGTGAGGCGACAGCACTACCAACTGTGCCACCGTGCCCCCACGAATAGCTGTTATACAAGCTCACAATGTGGCATGATGCAATACGTTGTGAGAGTCATGTAGATCGTCTGTTTTCTGGCTGCGACAACGGAATGCAATTAAGCAAAAATCAGACGTAACTCCAAACCCTTCAACTATATAACCTCTAAATGTGTAATCCTTGTCCACAGACGGAATCTCTTCCTAATCGTTTTACCATGTCCGTTGCGAAGACTTGAAGAAAATGGCCCATTCCTCAAATTCGTCTATACTTGTGTGGCAGTTGGCCCTTAAAGTAATATGAGTACACGCACACGTACACATAAACATGCACGTGCATGCGCACGCGCGCACCCACGCACACGCACACGCACACATGCACAAACACACACACACAGAGAGAGAGAGAGAGAGAGAGAGCTGGAGTGCCAGACTCTATAGCTGAGCCAGCAGGGAGGAAAAAAGTACTTTTCCGGCCCATCAAGCCTGCTAAGCTCAGCGGGGGGGGGAAATCACAGCTGAAGGCTCCGCTAGCACTCATGCTAACGGCTAATGCTAATTCATCCCTGGCCAGGGAGTGGGATCCCGCGGGCCAGAGCTAAAGGCCAACGTTAATCGCAGCGTGAGGGCCCGTGGGCGGGTGAGCGATGGTGCTAACTGCAGCCTATAGCATGCTGGGAAGACCCAGGGGGGGCTGCTAATGGCCAAAGGATGCCCACTGAGACTGTACCAAGACATCAGAGACGCATATACTTCCCTTCCCACTTCCCTTCACACACACCCAAAGTGAGTTTGAAACTATGACCAACGATTAAAAAAAACTCCCATGCCTATTGGGAGAAATACAATAACGTGCAAACAGAGCACCAAGATTTGTGAACTGTTGCGACAAAAGAAGGTTAGCTAATGGAATACAACCACCCTAAGGACTACTAAAGGACTACAACCACCCTAAGGACCCGTACAAATCTGAATCCCCTCCCCTTTTTTCCCCCCCTCACTGTATATGTCTCTTTTCCCTTTTTACCTCTATGATGAATTCCTGTACTGTTCTTTGACTATATAGAAGTGTCTATTTGTACGTCTCTAAATGTTTTGATGAATTGAACATGGTGGACCCTCTTGTAAACAAGTGCAATGCTTAATTGGGTCATCCACTCACAGTTAACAGTCTTTGTATTGAGTAATTCTGCAAACTGTTAATAAATATTTCAATCAATCAATCAAAAAAACTATCTGTACCAAGTAGACCTACTGCACATGTAAACAGAGCTGCTACCTTTAAACACATCTTAACAAATCTGAGGTTATTTAAATAGCCTCGAGGAAAAATGCTAATATTTGTCCCAAAGTCACTGAAAATAATTGCTGCTATTTTTTTTCCAAAAAAGCTTCATACCCTGTATAGCATAACGACACAATGTGACATAACTCTGCTTAAAAAATGCTGTAGGCCTACCCCCTGCAACTGTATATATACTTTCCCCATTTTCAACTATTTTTATTATATTTTGAACACCCATTACATCTTTTAAAAAAATTTATTCTACATTATTATTTTATTTTTTTAATTAAAAAGATACATATTTTTCACAATGTTTCAAAAGTAGCATGATACACAGGCTCACAATGCATAGCCATTATTCATAATTATTCCTCAATTAGTTGAGGTAAATTGATTTCCCTCAAAACCATTGAACATAATGCTGACTTTTAATATCATGAAGATTTTTGGGTGGGGTCATTTTGTTGAGGACTTTGAGGGCCGGGTCCGCTACTGTATGTTGCCCATGTGTGGTGTAGACGGATGCTATACATACTGTATAGCACACCCAAACTAGTGCAAATAGCAGATCTACAAGCTCACAACGCGTCGCTCCGCACCGTGTTGTGAGCTTGTAGATCAGCCATTTTCACTACTTTTTTCGGGAATGTTTTTTGAAAATGTTTTGAAATAAATACAAATTAAAAACAAAATACAAAAAAAGAAAGGGACCCATACAAATGTGTTACCAGTGCTATAGTTTCAATGTACAGATCGGTGATTCATTTTGGGGAATATGCTGCTGTTAGGCTGATGATTGTTGGTTTACCAATATCCAAGATTACTATTTCTATGCATTTAATGCATAGAAAAAGACAGCACATTACCTTGTGCTGTCTTTTGCTTTACTGTAAATCGCTCTGGATTAAGAGCGTCTGCTAAACGCCTAAAATTGCAAAGTGTAAACAGGAGAGCCTGACCTGAGTGGTTGTTTGGGGAGGTCCTAACAGGAGAGCCTGACCTGAGTGGTTGTTTGGGGAGGTCCTAACAGGAGAGCCTGACCTGAGCGGTTGTATGGGGAGGTCCTAACAGGAGAGCCTGACCTGAGCGGTTGTATGGGGAGGTCCTGACAGGGGACACTGACCTGAGCGGTTGTATGGGGAGGTCCTGACAGGAGAGCCTGACCTGAGCGGCTGTATGGGGAGGTCCTGACAGGAGAGCCTGACCTGAGCGGTTGTATGGGGAGGTCCTGACAGGAGAGCCTGACCTGAGCGGTTGTATGGGGAGGTCCTGACAGGAGAGCCTGACCTGAGCGGTTGTATGGGGAGGTCCTGACAGGAGAGCCTGACCTGAGCGGTTGTATGGGGAGGTCCTGACAGGAGAGCCTGACCTGAGCGGTTGTATGGGGAGGTCCTAACAGGAGAGCCTGACCTGAGCGGTTGTATGGGGAGGTCCTGACAGGAGAGCCTGACCTGAGCGGTTGTTTGGGGAGGTCCTGACAGGAGACACTGACCTGAGCGGTTGTTTGGGGAGGTCCTGACAGGGGACACGGAGGGCGTGCGTGACGAGGAGTACGGCCTCTGGCGGTCTCTCTCTATCGTGGAGGCAGAGCCCACGAAGTGGTACTGGGAGTAGCCGTCCTGCAAAACACACACGCATCACACAACACACAACAGCGTTATAGAATACAGTGGTTTTCAAAAGGGATGCACCGATGTATCGGTCCACACATCGGTATCGGCCGATATTTGCCGTTATCGGTCAATATCGGTATCGGCAAAATAAAACTGACATTAACCGATGACAGTAGCCGATCTTTGTTGATAAGCATACATTTTGCGTTGGCTGTGGTGTGTTGGTTATCTGCAGCCTATACACCAAGCTGTAGATTCTGAACATGTATTTCTTGTATCGAAGATGTATTTGTTTCCTGGCACAGAAGGGGTAGATAAAAACAACAAAAAAAAACTAAATAAACATAAATCAGTATCGGCTAAGTTGCTATTTTAAACATCTGTATTGGCATCGGCCAAGAATTTCCATGTCGGTGCATCCCTGGTTTTCAACCCTTTTCATATCAAGACTCATTATTAACTTGGCATGTGAGCCACGGACCACCATTGGATCGGAGCCATAGAGTATAGACAGAGTTGCGACATTGAGGGGGCAGAAAACAGCCCGGTCATGTGGATCATCTACTCTATGGATCTGCATTGGATGAGATTTTTGCCTCTCAGACCCGAAACTAAAGAACATGTATTGTTATTGTTCCATTCCATGCTGTATTGATGTTGGTACCATAACCATTAGGAAATAACAAAATCACTTTTAGTCCATTTGGTTTCATTTTACACTCTCAAGAGTTAAAGATCTATAAGGGTCCATTTGGTTACCAACTTTCTATCATTTAGCTGAGGACCACCTGGAACCCCATCAAGGACCACTGGTTGAAAACCACTGACATAATATGTATCAGGGTTTCCAAGCCATTTTTTACGGGTCACAACACAAGTAAGATTTGTTGAAAAAATCACACCCGTGTGAAGTGAGTGGTGCAACTCCGTGTTGGGGGTCCCTGAACGTCCAGACCCCCAGGAATGCGGCCAGGGGGCTGGAACAGTTCCGGCGAGCCGCCCCGCGTCCGAAACGGTCGAGAAATGACAGTGTTAAGGTGGTTGCACACCGGCCGCGTTTTTCGGAAAACCGATGGAGAAACGCCGCTAAAAATCCGAATTCGCATCCGATTCACGCCCAGTGTGTGGAGACCTTTACCATGTGGGGGTCCCTGGGGGTCCCCGGGGGGTCGCTGGAACATCCAGACCCCCAGGAATGCACCCAGGGGGGGCCGTTTCCGGCAAGCCGCCCCACGTCCGAAACAGTTGAGAAGTGGTGAAAACCAACCAAGTTATTTTCCCAGCAGCAGACCCAGGGAGGGACCCTGCAGGGACAGACCCAGGGACCCATGGAGTGGTTGCACTCAACAAACAAAAAAAATCTAAGAAATTAAATGAATAAAACAATATTTTAAGAAGTGAAACAATGTACCCCCTTTGTTTACACCACACACGTGCACATGTACTTGGTTCTCTCTTTTTCTCCTCTACACCAAATCTCTTCTGCCAGCTATACTGTAGCGTATATCCTCTGTAGCAACTTAAAGGACCACTTCACCACTTTTCAACTTCTCTTCCTTGGTCCTAACTAATGTTCATGATAAAACACCACCATTTTTTTCTACTCAGTTCAGAAACCCGTCCACCAGTGACATCATCGATGGTGAATCCAAGCTAATAGAAACGGCAGGCTTTCTTTTCCTGAAAAGCTGCAATGCAAAAGTTGAAGCCATCGTTCTCACGATAATAACAATCTAAATATATTTTAAAACAAATCTGCCTGATGATGATGTCACTGGTGGACGGGTGTACGAACTGCCCAAAGCCCTCCTATGGCTATGAGACACAGACTGAGTAGGAAAAAAGGGTGGTGTTTTATCATGAACATTAGTGAGGACCAATTATATGAAGAGATGTTGAAAAGTGGTGAAGTGGTCCTTTAAGTATACAGGGATACAGGGATGCTATAGGCTTCAAGTTGTTAAAAGTGCTAAACCAATAATGATGATGCTATTACGTTATACATAATAGCGAGCGTGTGTGTGTGCGTGCGTGCGTGCGTGCGTGCGTGCGTGCGTGCGTGCGTGCGTGCGTGCGTGCGTGCGTGCGTGCGTGCGTGCGTGCGTGCGTGCGTGCGTGGGCGCAGGGTGTGTGTGAACCCTGCGCCCAATAGATAATTCACCTCCGCGCGATGCGTTCAAAGTCAGCCCCGCTCAGACTGGAATATGTCTCCATTATCAGTAGATTATCACGTTGCTCATGGTGCAACGCGTGGCTTTCAGAACATTCCAATTATCTTAATGCTAAATTGAATTGGGTTCCAGCCGAGTGGCTGTTGTTGAACTCCTCTAAATCCATTTTCGCGTAGAGGGCTTTTCTCTGATGACTGCTAAACTAATGCGGTCACAAAGGCAATGCCTTCCCAGTAATTACGCCTGTTGTGGAGTAACACGTTGCTACTCATTCTTGTTACCCTCTTAATTTGTATTATTATTTTATTATGCAGATGCATTTTGCAGTTATATTTTCTGTTATCCTGCACATGTTCAGTGTCTGCACAGGCCTGTGTGTGTGTGTGTGTGCGCGTGTGTGTGTGTGTGTGTGTGTGTGTGTGTGTGTGTGTGTGTGTGTGTGTGTGTGTGTGTGTGTGTGTGTACAGGTTGCCAGGCAACCTGTACCTGTTGCACTGGGTGTCATTGAACAGCTATTTGAAGGTCGTGAGACTGCCCCCCCCCCCCTCCCCCTCCTAAGGCATTCCAGAAGGTTGGCAGTAGCTACTGCCAGAAAGCAATTACAGTGAAAACTTTGAAAAGGTTGCTGTTATTTTAAGATCCACTATTTCTGTGTCTCTGTCTCTGTCTCTGTCTCTGTCTGCCTGCCTGCCTGCCTGCCTGCCTGCCTGCCTGCCTGCCTGCCTGCCTGCCTGCCTGCCTGCCTGCCTGCCTGCCTGCCTGCCTGTCTGCCTGCCTGCCTGCCTGCCTGCCTGCCTGCCTGCGCCTCCTGCCTGCCTGCCTGCATGCCTGCCTGTCTGCCTGCCTGCCTGCCTGCCTGCCTGCCTGCCTGCGCCTCCTGCCTGCCTGCCTGCATGCCTGCCTGCCTGCCTGCCTGCATGCCTGCCTGCCTGCCTGCCTGCCTGCCTGCCTGCCTGTTTTGACAGGCTGGAATAGCTTAGGGTCGACGACAGAGTACAGCATCTTGCAATGGGTCTGGTCCACAAGATTCACTATACACCACCAAGATACCCATGTACCTGTCTAAATACTTCCTTAATGTCAACAAAGTCCACACCCACAACACCAGAGGAAGCTCAACAAACCATGTGCAACCCAGATTCGGCACAAACAAGGGACTAAATGTGGAACGCCCTACCACCAGTCATTAAGACATGTGAATCCCTTGACTCCTTCAAAACCGCTATCAAAGGGCACCTATACGGACGGCGGCAATTCGAAACTGGCCCCCGTAAAATCTGAATCCCCCACCCACCCCTTTTTCCCCTCACTATGTTTTGTTTTTTTGTCTTTTCCTTTTTACCTCCTCTATGATGATTTCCTGTTTAGGGCTATATAGAAGTGTTTATTTGTCCAGCCAGGGGACGGATGGGGGTCGGCGGCCAATTACATATATTTTTGGGGGTCCTTGACATGAAAATGTTTGAGAACCACTGACATAGAAACATGGGGTTTTCAGAAAACTCTCAGGGTTTAGAATAGAATCGTCCTCAGGTCTAAATGCGTTAAGGCAACAACAACGGTTATACCTAATCAGGCTAATGCAGTGAAGAAAAGTATCGAAATAAAAATAGCGAAAACAGCAGCTATATTGCTGCTGCGGGGCAGCAATAGCTGTACTATATTTATGTGGGTCGTCCGCTGACCAAAAGAAATATGTGTTTGTGCATTTCACTTTTTGCCTTCGGCTCGGTCGGGAGTGACACGGCAGTAAAGACATATTTGACCCGACTTGACTGAGAGCCTGCCATCACGCAACCTCCAGCTTTTCACCGCAGAGGAGAAACACTTTTATCCAAAATGAGTTAATGGCACAGGCAGACTCTTCACATAGCCTATACCAGAGCATGTCTGAAATAAGTGTCAGAGCTGAAATCTACATGTAAATATGAAATAAATGCTTAACCCATTTTGGGCGGGAACCCCTTTCGGTGTTTCAAACATTATGTTATAATTTAGCTATTGAAAAATAGCAGATCTACAAGCTCATAGCGCGGCACTCGGTGGCGCGCTATGAGCTTGTAGATCTGCTTGTAGGTCTGGTATTACAAGGTCTGCTTGTAGGTCTGGTATTACAAGGTCTGCTTGTAGGTCTGGTATTTGGTATTACAAGGTCTGCTTGTAGGTCTGGTATTTTTGAAAAATCGTTCAGAAAATTGTCATGATTTAGAAAACTTTTTTTTTAATTTCGACGTCAGACCTGAATGGGTTAAACCTGAATGTAGCTAGGTGTAATGAGTCCACAGAAGTGAACCGTTCAAGCCTGCAAGACATTACTCTATATAAGCCACATCTCCAAAACTGGAGGGTCAAACTGAACAACCAATAATCAGTCAGTCACATCATAATGTGACTGACAGGCGCTATGGTTTCCACCCAGCACATCGCTCAATATACACTATAGTATACACTAGAAAGGGACTTGAACTGGCCATCTTTACAGCAGATGTAAGATGGAGATGATAATAAAATAAATTTGTCCCCTTGTCCCCCCCGACTCCCGAGCTGCATGTCGCTCGACTTTACAACTGGAGCGTTTCCAACTTTCGGTGCTTCTTCTCCACTGCAACTATAGGTACTAGAGAGAGAGAGAGAGAGAGAGAGAGAGAGAGAGAGAGAGAGAGAGAGAGAGAGAGAGAGAGAGAGAGAGAGAGAGAGAGAGAGAGAGAGAGAGAGAGAGAGAGAGAGAGAGCGTGCAGTGTCACAAACACACACGCACACGCACACACACACACACACACACACACACACACACACACACACACACACACACACACACACAGTCCATCTTTGGAACATAATCTTGAATCTTTCACGTGAGCATGTGTGTAAACCACCACATCTGTCTGACCCTGACCTTCATCTGTCATTTGTGCATCCGTGCGTGCGTGCGTGTGTGTGTGTGTGTCTCTGTGTGTGTCTGTGTGTGCGTGTGTGTGTGTGTCTCTGTGTGTGTCTGTGTGTGCGTGTGTGTGTGTGTGTGTGATAAAGCGTCCAGGCTGTATCATTTGTCAAGAGGTGAACCAGAGCAGCCCAGCAAGAACTACACGGTTATGACAAAGTGTATGTACAGCATGATATTTTCCCCCTACGTGTGTAGGTGTGTGTGTGTGTGTGTGTGTGTGTGTGTGTGTGTGTGTGTGTGTGTGTGTGTGTGTGTGTGTGTGTGTGTGTGTATACACTTGGATTGGTGTACTTGTGAGGGCCAACTGTCCCCACGAGTAGTAGCATGTGAGAAATATATTACTGTAATAATATTACTTTACCCAGTAACGAGCAGTGTAAGGTATTACTCTAAGCCAAAACAATAATATTATACCATATTACTTTGTTTTATAGCCTTTTTGGCTGATTGGTGACTCTTACTCTTCTTCTAATTATTATTATTCAAAACAATTGGGATTCAGTTCTAAAAGAAGCTGACTAGGCAGATTGTGTTGTTGTAGGATCCCTTTTTTGCGGTTGGGGGGTGGGGGTGGGTGATCTAAAGGTCAGAGGTCAAAAGTCAGAATGCGAAAGTCGCTCGGCACGAGGAGACGCATGCATGTATCAAAGTTGTATTGCTGATGGTCAAACGGTTCATGAGCTATGCCTGTTCAAAGTCAGAGGTGACAATGCCTTTGGCTTTAATTACTTAAAAAAAGGAAAGAAAACTAAAACAGAACAATCAAATGGTAAATGGTGCATTTATAAAGCGCCTTTATCCAAGGCGCTTTACATAGATTGTGCATTACATTCACCCATTCACACACACATCCATACACCGATTGGGGTGGAAGCCATGCAAGGTACCAACCAGCACATCGGGAGCAAGTTGGGGTTCAGTGTCTTGCCCAAGGACACTTCGACATGTAGACAGGAGGAGCCGGGATTCGAACCGCCGACCCATGGATCATTGGACGACCTGCTCTACCTCTTGAGCCACAGTTGCCCCACACTCACGCACTGTGTGCTCCAACAGTAGGATTAGTTTGTATTGCAGAGAGAGTGCTGCTGTAGCCTATAGCACCCAGGAGCAATAAAACCCATCCTGCGAGCGTTCTCCGTTATAAATTTCGATTAGCACCTGCACAATGTTGGGTGTGTGGAAGTCTCTCCTCCCAATATATTGCAGTGGTGGAAAAAGTACTTCAGTAAAAGTACCGATACTGCAATTTAGAACTACTTTGTTACAAGTAAAAGTACGGAATTGAAAATGTACTTGAGTAAAAGTAAGTATCGGCATCAAAATGTACTTAAAGTACTAAAAGTAAAAGTACTCGTATTGCAGAATGTCCCATTTCACAAGTTCAAAATGTGTACAAAATCTATTGAAAATAGCAGATCTACAAGCTTGCAGATCGGCTATTTTAAAATGGCCGAAATGTATAGTGTTGAAGTGGTTAATGTATGTTTTCTAATCAAAATCAAAATCTCCAAAGTAACAATAGTAACTAAAGTTTTCAAATAATTGTAGTGGAGTAAAAGTACAAATTTTGACTCTGATATGTAGTGGAGTAGAAGTAATTAAAGTACTGGAAATTGGAAATACTCAAGTCAAGTACAAATAACTTAAGTAAAAGTACTTCCACCACTGATATATTGTACCTCAAACAAAAAAATGGCACATGCCTCAAAGGGACTCTTTTACCTTTTGCAACCAGATCTTATTTTAATGATGTTTGGGAGACAAGAAACACTTTCCTGGGGTTTTTATGTGGGTAATTTGTGGTTTTAGATATTTCAGTATTTCAAAGTGTCCATGGGCACCATGATGTCATGGACACTGGGCTCACTTACTTCCTGGACTACATGTTGTCTCAGTAAGACAGCCCTCCCGCTATCCCCAAGGAGGAGCAGTGCACCAAAGCATTATGGGAATTGCAGTCCAGGAAGGATGTGAGCCCAGTGTCCATGACGCAACATACCAAAGCCTACACGGGTTGTGCAGTCGACGCGCTGTGATTGGCCAGTCACTGTGATTGACAGCCAAACCTAACCTTAACCTCAAGAAAACTATACCTAAACCTAACCCTAACCTTAACCTCAGTAAACTTAACTTGCCCGGGGGAGTGGTTATAAACACAACCCGTGTAGGAATTAGTATGTAGCGTCCATGACACACTCTGAAATACTAAAATATCTAAAAACATGCACATATGACCCACATAAAAACCCAAGGGAAGTGTTTCTTGTGTCCCAAACATCATTCAAATTTAAGATCTGGTTGCAAAAGGGGTGAAGTGTCCCTTTAACTTACACACGTTCCTACACACATACGCACAAGCGCACACTTGTATCACACAGCTATACACAGCTGCTATACCAGGAGAGTATTTTAGATTTAGCTCTGACTTCAAGGGAAAGAGCTCTCTGACAACATAAAGTGTTATACGGAACCCCTGGAGGGGCACGTATATAAGAATGAAACATGGGGAGCGCTAAACAGCTGAGAGACAGACACTCAGGACCCTAAACATAAATAAAGATTCAATAAAATACCGACCTGCAAAGGCCCTGTCGACATATCTGCACTCTGGATCTCTCTCTGGATATCACTCACTGTGATGCATTTATAGCCATTGCATCGAGCTTTGCGTTATAGTTCAGGCTAGGAGAGGCCATGGCGTTCAGGCTATTCCCCCGTGCTGTTTGCAAACGGGTTAAACACTTAAACGTTTTAAAGGATAGTTTCACACTTATTTATTGGCTATTTCCCCTACCATAAGCCCTCATTGAATTGAATTGAATTGCATTGAATTGAATGGGGCATTGGGTTTTTGTGCCAATTATTTTAGTTCCATTTTTTGTATATATCCTCTCTTCATAATGTAAATAGTATCCCAAGCGGCATACTTTACTACTTTACTACTACATCGTTCTGTCACACTCCTGTCATTCAAATGCCTCTGTAATGCGTAACGTCGGTCTGGTTTTTAACGCCTTATGTCAGTTGTGTTTGTATCACCATTCAACAGAGTGGGTCGGGTTTTCACTGCCTGTGGAAAAAGTACTCAGGATAACGATAACGATAATCCAGAATGCGGCAGCTAGAATTTTAAAGATTTTAAAGTATTTTTCCAGTTTTTCATGTGTCTATGAGGTGACAATACTTCATTAGACTGGAGTCTGGAGTCGTTTTTATGTGCACGGAAGGAGAACAGAGTTTGGTTAAAGCCTAAAATCCCACAAAATCAAAAAAATAGATTAAGGTAAGTACTTTTAGAAGGTTATATGAACCACAGAACTTTGTCTCCAGGTAGATTTGATGAAAAATAAGTGCATGCAATTCAAGTTCAGGGTCAGATTGATCAGACGTCTGGATGTCCTCCAAAGTCTTCCCTATACACAGCGGGGTTTCCCGCAGGGTTCGCTTTGTCTCGTAAATGGTCGATTAGATGTATTTAACACAAATAAAAAAAGCCCTATAGTGTCTGCAGGCCAGTGTGGACACTGGAGGATAATGTGTCTCTTGGTTCAGCTATACAAAATGTGATTCTATTGTGTATTCGAGTGACTTCCTGACCCTCAAGGTTCCATTTGTTAACACAAAGCTATAGGCAAAGCAGCATTCTCTGTCAGCGCTCCATTTGATTGGAATGATCGAGCTCCAGAAGTCCTTAACCCATTTAGGCCTGACCTCGAAATTTAAAAAGTTTCTTCTAAATCCTCCAGTTTTCTGAAATAAATATGTTCACGATTTTTCAAAAATAGCAGATCTACAAGCTCGTAGCGCGCCACTCGGTGGCGCGCTATGAGCTTGTAGATCTGCTATTTTTTCTATGTTTAAAAGACCAAAAGGGGTTAAAAATGACATCACTGCTTTCCCTGGGGAAATTCAGGGACATGATTTCCACCACTTTTGTTCAACATTGTAACTGTTAATTCAGTACTATTTTCTGTCTTCTGATTCATGAATTTAATTTAGCAGATTTTGTTGTTCTGTATTCGGCTACACAATGCGGCTACACAAAGCTCACAAATGCGGCTACACAAAGCTCACAATGCGTCGCATTGCGATGCATTGTAGATGGCATTGTAGATCGGCTATTTTCAAATACATATGTATACATTGGTCTGAGGTGGTTCATGTATGTTTTTTGTAATAATATTATGTGAATTCCGTGACCACTTTTTTCCATTGCATCTTATGAGCGGTGGGGGTTTCTTTTGGATCCAGCCTATAGGTGTGTGTGGTGGAAAGTAATTAAGAACTTTTACTTAAGTAATCAATGTGACGTTGTCTGATAAGGTGGTCAACAGGCTGGCATGCAGACATCAACACACAAACACGCGGATTATGGCATTGATCTCAGTCATGAATGACCGTTGACCGTATAATGACCGTTGACCGTATAATGACCGTTGACCGTATAATGACCGTTGACCGTATAATGACCGTTGACCGTATAATGACCGTTGACCGTATAATGACCGTTGACCGTATAATGACCGTTGACCGTATAATGACCGTTGACCGTATAATGACCGTTGACCGTATAATGACCGTTGACCGTATAATGACCGTTGACCGTATAACGCAAAGAAAATAAGGATCCGACAGAAGTGCTTTCATCTTCTGTTCTAAGCAAAAAACATCAAGTATATATAAGGTTTGTTTTGGAATTACACCAGCAAAGAAAAATAGATTAAGAGTCTTAACCCATTTTGGGCGGGAACCCTTTTGGTGTTAGCATTATGTTGAAAAATAGCAGATCTACAAGCTCGTAGCGCGCCACCGAGTGGCGCGCTACGAGCTTGTAGGTCAGCTATTTTTGAAAAATCGAAGAACGACTGACATAGAAACATAGCTTTTTCAGAAAACTGCCAGGATGTAGAAGACATTTGTAGAATCTGATCTCAGGTCAAAATGGGCTAAGCAAAAAACATCAAGTATATAGGTTTGTTTTGGAATTACACCAGCAAAGAAAAATAGATTAAGAGTCTTAACCCATTTTGGGCGGGAACCCTTTTGGTGTTAGCATTATGTTGAAAAATAGCAGATCTACAAGCTCGTAGCGCGCCACCGAGTGGCGCGCTACGAGCTTGTAGGTCAGCTATTTTTGAAAAATCGAAGAACGACTGACATAGAAACATAGCTTTTTCAGAAAACTGCCAGGATGTAGAAGACATTTGTAGAATCTGATCTCAGGTCAAAATGGGCTAAGCAAAAAACATCAAGTATATAGGTTTGTTTTGGAATTACACCAGCAAAGAAAAATAGATTATAAGAGTCTTAAACAACCTTGACAAAGTTATGAAGCTAAGTGGCCCCTGTGTCACCCCCATCCTGCCAAGAAGCGCTTTGTGCGCAGAGAAGATTATAGGCTACTCGTAATTTCCGACTCACTACACTTTAAATAGAGGAGAATGACAGAGAGAGAGAGAGAGAGAGAGAGAGAGAGAGAGAGAGAGAGAGAGAGAGAGAGAGAGAGAGAGAGAGGGGATGATGCACGGGTCATTAGGATAGCGACAACATGCAGAGTAAGCATGGTCACTGTGGGGTGAAAACCCTGTATGTCCAAAACCTGTGTTCCAATGGATCTTATGTATTTATTATTTAATCACAAAGCTCTTAAAACGTTTCTGTGTGGAGTTTGCATGTTCTCCCCATGTCCCCTAGGGTATAGGTACCCTCACAAAAAACATGGAGTAGTCCTGGTCTTTAACCCATTTTTACCTGAGATCAGATTCTAAAAATGTCTTCTAAAAAAGCTATGTTTCTATGTCAGTCGTTCTTCGACAGACCTACAAGCTCGTAGCGCGCCACCGAGTGGCGCGCTACGAGCTTGTAGGTCTGCTATTTTTCAATAGCTAAATTATAACATAATATTTAAAACACCAAAAGGGGTTCCTGCCCAAAATGGGTTAAACTGCCTCCCCCTGGTCAGCGGGGGCGCCTGATGGAGGGGAAAGGAACTGGTTGAAATAACGTGTTCCTTCCGCGCGCGGGAGGAAACTCCCCCCTGTCAGGTGAAAAGAAGCAGCTTGGACTCCTCATGCATAGAAGGAAGCATGAGGTCAGTCCGCTGCTCTCCCCGTGTTGGCAGAGGGAGTGTAGTGCCCAGGATTAGATATTCGACACTGGGTGAAAAAACGGGTTACAAAATCGTGGGATAAAATAAAAATAAATACAAATAAAATAATCTTTTCATCGGTTCAATGTATATTGAAGGGCTGAAGTGGTTACTGTATGTTTTGTAATACAAATCTACAAAGTAACTAGTAACTAAAGTTTCCAAATAAATGTAGTGGAGTAAAAGTACAATATTTGATAGATGGATTGAGATGTAGTGGAGTAGAAGTAAAAGTACTGGAAATTGGAAATACTCAAGTACAAATAGCTCAAAATTGTACTTACTCTAAGTACGGTACTTAATTAAATGTACTTAGTTACTTTCCACCACTGCACGCCATCCTCCAGTGGTTCAGGAGGTAGAGCGGCCGCTTGGGAATCGACGGAAGGTTCCCGGTTCGATCCCGACCTCCCATTGTGTTACAACGTTGGAGTGGGCCTTGAGCAAGACACCGAACCCCCAAGGGCTCACGGTGAGCAGGTCGGTGCCTTGCATTGGTTCCCCTCTGCCATCGGTGTGTGAATGGAATGCACATTGTAAGTGCTTTGGGTAAATATATACTATTAGGGCATTCACTTCTAGTCATTTTTACTAGTTGACTAGTTGCCTAGTTTACTAGTCGACTAGTTGTTTAACTACCTATTATGAAGAAAAGAAAATATATATATATTTTTTTGGAAATTAATATTTGTACCTGATCGTGTGGCCTACAAAATCGGGAACATTTTTTAAAAAATAAACTTTTTTTTATTTTATTTTTTTTTATCAACTAGACTACTAGTACCAACAAGGTCGACTAGTGGATTTACTAGTCGACTACAGTAAACTAGTGGACTAGTTGCTTAATGCCCTAATATACATGCATGCATGCACCATGTGCCAGTTGACTCAATAACCTTCAAGTTAAATTAATAATATAGAAATCACACCCGTGCGAAGTGAGGGGCGCTCTTATCATCATACGTCATCATCACATTCCCGCCAATCACAAATGGCGTCCTCACTTCTCAGCGGCCAATCACAATTGGCATCCTGACTTCTCAGCGGACAATCACAATTGGCGTCCTCACTTTTAAGCTGTCCTCACATTTTTTTCCTCCAATCCAATCCGGCTAATCACTTGTGGCGTCCTCAATTTTCTGTTGTCGAGGAAATGTGGAATACACTGTAACACTAAGTTATACATTTAAGGAGATCAAATCACTCATGGGAAACTAAACTATGAGAAGCTGTTTTCTGTCTTTACTGACATTTGACCTGTGACTTGTGGACTGAGAGAAGGGTCTTCCCATTGTCTCTGTTAAGACCCACCTACTCCCTGAGGGGGGTAGGAATGTATTTAAGCTGAAGTCTGACTGAGTTGTGTTGAGTCAGTACATGGTGTTCCATTGCAACGCTTCATTGCTGGCTCCGTATTCGAAAACAAGATTCTGATACTTTGAAACTCTGAATTGTGTCTGTCTCATTATGTTGTTTAACTGTGTTATAAGTGCTCTCCAAAAGATTCCAGAACACTGTCCTCACTTTTTATCCTCAATACGTACTCAATACGTAAACAAAATGTGGAAAAAAATACTACTTTCACATGACCCTCTTGTATGACGATGTAGGGCATTCATGTACATTATGTTGAAACACAGAGTCGTGAGGATCTCATGCTTTACCTTCTTGTAGAGGGAGCGCAGATCTCTGTACTGCCACATGCTGCTGAGGACCTGGGAGGCTGCCTTCACCACCTTGGCTGAGTGCCTGGAGAGAGAGAGAGGGAGAGAGAGAGAGAGAGAGAGAGAGAGAGAGAGAGAGAGAGGTTAGCTTATTTATCTTGGACTCCCATGTGTGAAACTTCTTCAGTGTCGGAGAGCAATTGGTTTCATTTACTTAAGTTCCCAGTTCTTAAGTACCATTTCGGGGCTACATTTACGCGAGTATGTGTACATCTGTGACCAGGGCACACTATATTAGGTAAAGAGAAACCCTGCACGCTTCAGCCAGCAGAAGGTATAGAAGGGCTCATCAGTGCTCAACAGGGACAACTTGCACCAGAAGAGACACACCGGTAATACCCATGGGCAATTCAGGAGAGACTACCCTAATAAAATGAACTGGAGCGCTCAACTGGCCTGTGCACGTTCTTCATTGTTTTTCAGAGGTGAGTGGTGACTGACGTTTCGACTTAAGTCAAAACTAAATTTCCTCTTCCAAAAAACACTATTTCTGAATGAACTGTGCTATTGTTTTGGTTTCCCATAAACATCCCTGTAAAAAAAAATGCTTTTCTGACACTACACTATAATAAAAAATCACACCCGTGTGAACTGAGTGGTGCAGTGACGTCACACACTAACCATAGCAACCGTGCTCACCCCTACGTGGCCCCACGTACAGGTACACAGGTACATACAGACAAAGCTGGTTATTGGAGTGGTTTGCACCACTCAAAAACAAATGCTTTTGGACCTATACAGGGTTTCCACTCGACAGCGACAACATCATTTCTCTGTGCAGGTTTTTTTGGTACACAGTCTGCCGGACTATAACCGAACCTGCCAAGTGCCCAGTGATGCCTGCGGCTCGAAGAGGGAACCATCGCTCCGTTGAGCGAAGAATCATTCTCTCCCTCTGCAAAGTCAAGCGTCTCCAGATGACTTTAAGCCATTTTGGGCGGGAACCCATTTTGGTGTTAGCATTATGTTATGCTTTAGCTATTGAAAAATAGCAGATCTACAAGCTCATAGCGCGCCACCGAGTGGCGCGCTACGAGCTTGTAGGTCTGCTATTTTTTGAAAAATCGAAGAACGGCTGACATAGAAACATAGCTCTTTCAGAAAACTGTCAGGATGTAGAAGACATTTTTAGAATCGGATCTCAGGACAAAATGGGTTAAAATCACCCTCTCTTCCTGCCTTGCCTAATGGCCTCCTCCTCCTCCTCCTCCACCACCCAGCCACTTAGCTGAAAAATGAGTCCCGCTGGAGTGGCTGCATTTATACAGCCGGGCAGAGGAGGAGGAGGCTGCAATCATGGCCGGGCCGCCCTCCGTTTTTTACCCGACGTTACAAACTTGAACTTTTCAAAGGACACGAGGCGCGTGTCCTCTGGAAACAAACACAGGATACTTTATACCCTGGGATTTGCATTTCCACAGTGGATGTTGTTGTATAACAGTGGTTTTCAACCATTTTGATAACCAGGGACAACTATTTATTCTGCATTTTAGCCACGGACCACCATTTGATGAATTATTAGTTGAATAATTATCCCATTTTGACCTGAGATCAGATTCTACATTCTTCTACATCCTGACAGTTTTCTGAAAAAGCTATGTTTCTATGTCAGTCGTTCTTCGATTTAAAAAGAAATCACACCCGTGTGAACTGAGTGGTGTAAGGTATTATATAGCCTGATCAGCTGTGTTCTGACGTAATGTCTGACGTAATGAAATCAGCATCAACCAATCAGCATCAACCATGCTCATTTTTTTTGCACAGACAGACTAACAAAGCCAGTTGTAGGAGTGGTTTACACCACTCAAAAATAGCAGACAAGCTCGTAGCGCGTCACTCTGTGGCGCGCTATGAGCTTGTAGATCTGCTATTTTTCAATAGCTAAAGCATAACATAATGCTAACACCAAAATGGGTTCCCGCCCAAAATGGGATAATTAATATAAAGGAAAGGGTCCCAAGTTCTAGAGAAATTATTCAATGAGCCTCAATAAGAATTTCTATTTTTCTATTTGGATAAAGGATGACAGGTCTTTTAGCCAGGATGTCGTGGCAGTGGAGGCTATAGGACCTTTCCAGTGAGTGAAGCAAAATGCGGCGCCTCGCTTATGAGGGAGGCGAATGGAACTGAATCTGCCGGCTGGCACCTATACTGAATCTGCCCACCACAGGAGACACACCGAAAATAGCGTCTAGGGGACACGGAGGCACGGGAAAGCCAAAAACTGCAGAGAGAGTATAAAAAACAAAAAATTTTCCAAAAAGGAAACAGGAGTAGAAAGTATATGTGTATGGTCTGCAGGCGAGTGAAGACACCAGCTGGTACAGGAGTCGTTAGTGTCTGGAAACATTCGGCTCAACTTGGCCTTAGTGTAGTGTGTCCTATGGACCACTTTAACCCATTTTGGGCAGGAACCCCTTTTGGTGTTTTAAACATTATGTTATAATTTAGCTATTGAAAAATAGCAGATCTACAAGCTCATAGCGCGCCACCGAGTGGCGCGCTACGAGCTTGTAGGTCTGCTATTTTTGAAAACTCTGGGGGATTTAGAAGATTTTTTTTAATTTTTAGGTCAGGCCTAAATGGGTTAAATTGGATAAGACACACATAAACAAGACAAGTTTATCCTAGGTAGCGCTTCACTCCACCAATCCTCACGTAACCCCTTCCCAAAGTTATCTCTCCCCAGAGAGTGTGGTTAATAAGATAAGAGCTTTATAAATGGAAGAGATGTTTATTCAGGGAGTCTGAGGGTGACATTATAGATTCTAATATAGTTTTTTTCAAGTAAGCTAGGGAAGAATACAACATGAGTATTTGCAAAGTCGAGTAATCGAAAGACGTCTGAAAAAGCTAAGATTTTGTAAATCATAATGTGGAGGCAATGCTATGATCTGAAGTTTGAACAGTCCATCAGTAGGCCTATACAAGTTGCTAAAGACAAGGCCCTTCTCCTTCCATACCGTTACATCCATTTGACTGCGACATGGCGGAGACTGAGAGAAGACTGAGAGGTTATGCTTTAGTAAGGTCGTGGAAGAATTCACATTATTTTGGGATTTGTTAAGATTTGTTAGATTTGTTAAATTGGTTGTTCAGTAATGAAGTTTTGGTTTTTGGAAAATTCATAGAGAAGGCATGGCAGTTACGTTGGAGAACGATGTATCCATGAGTAACTGTCTATTTGTGTATATTATGTACAATTTTGTGATGTAGGACACTTTAATAAAAACTATCTCTATCTATCTATCTATCTATCTATCTATCTATCTATCTATCTATCTATCTATCTATGTTGGCGAAAGGAGAAGTAAGAATAACTACAATGCAATTTAGCCTTTTATGGCCAGTATGCCTTGGTGAAGCCCAGCACGGCTCCAGAACACTGGTGGCCACTCCGGTATAGATTGCACTCATGATTTTATGTTAACCAAACATACTCGGAATGAGCTGTATATAAAGGGCAAATTGCGTACAATGCATAGTATTTGTTTCGTCATTCCTCGCAAAGGGGCTTTAATCATCAGGAGGAAGGAAGGCACTGGAGCAACTCAGACAGTTTAAGACTTATTTTCTTTTTTTTTTTTTAAGTAAAAATTGACAACGTTTTCATGTATCGGTCACATCTATGTCAGGTCATCATGACCTGATGAAGGCAGGACAGGTCATCGTGACCTGACGAAGATGTGACCGATACATCGAAACGTTGTCATTTTTTATTGTAAAACAAAAAAAAAGACTTAAAGGGCCCTATTATGCGTGTCTTAAGTACCAGGTCTTATGACTTAACTTAAGACCTGGAGGCGTGGTCAATGCTGTTTGGCCACTCAGAATAGCCAAATGGCATTGATCACGCCTCCAGGTCTTAAGTTAAGTAATAAGACCTGGTACTTAAGACATGCATAATAGAGCCCAAACTGTCTGAGTTGCTCCAGTGCCTTCCTTCCTCTTGCTATCTGTCCTGCCTCTGAGATGCACCAGATTAGCCCACCACAGGCTTGAGGCGCGGTGGAACTCCCTTCGGGGTTTAAAGATGGAGTGCCACAATTGTTGGTTATTTTCCAGTTTTTGAGTGGTGCAAGCCACTCCCTTACGGACGTATGTGTGTGGGTAGCTGGCTGGCTGGCTGTCTGGGTGGGTATGTATGAGCACGAAAACAGCATGATTGTTTAACTCTGTCATTTCTCAACCGTTTCGGAACCGAAACGGCCCCCTGGGCGCGCTCCTGGGGGTCTGGAACCTGGAACCCCCCCCCCCCCCCCCCACCCCCGGGGACCCCCACATGGTAACACATTTCTCTACCGTTTTAGACGCGGGGCGGCTCGCCGGAACCGGGCCGCCACCCTGGGTGCGTTCCTGTGGGTCTGGAACCCCCCCCCCCCCGGGAACCCCCGCACGGAGTTGCACCAATCACTTCACACGGGTGTGATTTTTCATGTGTCTATGAGGTACTTCATTAGACACCCTGGAGTCGTTTTTATGTGCAATGGTGTATTAACTTTGTATTTATGGTTTCTTCCTGGAGGCTGAACCCTTGACAGTCAAACGGGCCAATGAAATAAAAAGGAATAATAGTGACATCACACTATCAGCCACTGTCAGTCTCGTGTTGATCCTGCCTCTAGGGGCCTCATACAGCCGCATTGCGTCCGCATGCGGAGAACAAATTTCACTGCGGTAACGTGTGTGACTAATCGTGCGACTTTGACTCGACTTTGACAGCTGTGGGTTCAGTTCAGGTGGCTCACCACCACCCACCAGCCAAACCAGGCGTACTTAATGAACCGGTGAGCGTGTCCACATAAAAACACACACTTTTTCGAAAATATGCTTCCTCCTCCTTATATAAAAAGAGATGAGGTTTCTGCCCGAATGTGATGGAACGCCGAGCTGCACGAAGATGAAAGACGCAGATGACTGACGGAACTTGAACTTGAACCCCCCAGAAATGAGGCTAACAGCGCCATGCAAGCTGGAATGACCCTTTGATGTGTGCTGTCAAGACATAGACGTAGTTTAAAGACATCTTCAAACGGCCTCAGAAGAAGGTACGGGTCAATGAGATATTTAACCCATTTTGGGCGGGAACCCTTTTTGGTGTTTAAGCATTATGTTATGCTTTGGCTATTGAAAAATAGCAGATCTACAAGCTCATAGCGCGGCACCGAGTGCCGCGCTATGAACTTGTAGGTCTGCTATTTTTGAAAAATTGTGAAAATGTTGCCTCTCAAATCTTTGCTTCTGGGGTGTCCCTGGAACAACATATTTTCAGATGGGGGTCGGCGGCATGTTACATGTAATTTTTGGGGTCCTTGACATAAAATATTCACTCATCCACCGCCACCAGGGGGCGCCAAAAGTCCCAGACCGCCACCATATATCTTTTATTTTATTTTATATATTTTTATTTTTTTCAAAAAAAAGAGTCTAAAAAATATATATATATATTTCTTTTTTTATATATATTTTTTATATATATTTAAAAAAAAATATATATATATATATATATATATTTTTTTGTTATAAAACACGAAAAACACGTCCTTGGCGCTCCAGGACATCATGAAAAAGAAGTTAAATAAGTCCTTGGCGACCATTGAGTTAGGCATTTTTTTTTATTTCGACGTCAGGCCTAAATGGGTTAAGATGCTGAGAGTCCTATGCCTGCAGCATGCTACTACAACACCCCTGTTTCTGTACGTTGCTGCAGATGTTCTGGATGTTTTTCTATGGATTGTAGGCAAATAATAAGCACTGGGCTTCAGCAGTGGTGTAAAGTAACTATAAGTACATTTACTCAAGCACTGTACTTAACCCTTAGAAGGTGAAAGACGCCAATTGGCGTCTTCATCAGAATTCCGTAAATGATCAATGACGCCAATTGGCGTCTTCGCCGTTTTTGATTAATCTAAACATATTAATATGCTCCGAAGCGCTGTTTAAATTCCTGAGCTTATATTCCAACTACATTACCCAGAAAACCCGTGTCACGTGACACACGTGTACGTGTTGCCATTGGAAGCTGGTCCCACCCCCTGTAAACAGTGGGGGCAGAGGGAGTCTTCATAGTTTTCATTGTTTTGCCTGTTTACCCGTCTCGCCCGAGCGATTTTCTAGCAGAAAAAGTTGAAAGCAGTACTATTTATTTGAGCGAGTTTTGTGGTAGTAGTATTGATCCATACGCGTCCCAGTCGCCTTCTCCAGGCGGAGTAGCCCTGGTCCAGTGCTTACAGCGAGACTCGCTGCTCCCTCCCTCCTTTTTTCATTGTCTCCCCATCGTCGTCCGATGAGCTATACCGGGAAACCATTGAAGAAGACGATCAACCCGGAATGTTTTGAGGTAATCTTATTGTAGATCCTTCTATAGTGATCAGAAATCATAAGATGATCGCTACAAATAGATGCTTGGATAATTACTACTACTAGTCAGATCATGACGCCAGAATGACTCACCACGATGGCCCCCAGCCATTAGCCAGCACCAAAGGTGCTGGCTAATGGTGTCGATCGGTTGGTCGGTGCAGTACAAATGTATCGTAGCAGGCATGCACGCATGGCAGTACAAGTATTTTATATTGTAGCGTGCCTTATAGGCGATCTGATCTTTAGAGTAATGTTCGCTCCTTTTATTTACTGTCTACAAAGACGGAGAACAAACATGCATCGTTTACTGAAGCAACGCGTGGTTGTTGATGACCTTGCTACAAGGATCGGAGGGGGGACGGGGAGTGAAGCTAACAGTAGCGTATTATATAAGATCTGTATGACGTTTCATTGACGTCTGAGCTTGCATGATAATCGCATTCATTGAATATTGTATACTATCATGATTGTACATTGTTTAGTGTGTCTCCATGTGATGATGATGATGACGATGATGTCAGATAGCCTACGTCCCCCCCCCCCCCCCAACTGGCTATTGGCCGGGCTGACTACAGCTAAATGTTTATTTTTATATATTTAGAACTGGCATCAGATGAGGAGGAGGAGGAGGATGATGATGATGAAGACGAAGAGTCAAGACTGCGATGGAGTTCTCCGACACTGAACCGGATGCATTCATTCATTTCAGTTGTTGTTTTTTTTAAATTTAGCCTACACACACACACACACACACACACACCGTCAAGAACAACTGGAATGCAGTGGTTTGGGGACACTGGGGAGTTTGGGGACAACTGTTTTGTATGTAGGCCTATTTATTTTCTGTAATATTTATTATAATTGTATTATGTTAGTAGTCATAAAAAATAAAAGACGCTTTTACAATGAGTTAGACCTGTCATGGCTATTTTGTTCACTATTCTGAGGTTTATGGTTTGACTAAGCGAGTTTCAACTGTGATTTACTCTGTAACGGTAGATGGTAAGAACCCAATTTTTTGTTATAATACAGTATACATTCAAGTCTATATTTTGATACATATCATGGGCACAAAGTCATATCAAAACAATGTCCTTGGATGTGTTTTTTTATCAAAACTGTTTCTTCACAACAGGTTTTTGAGATACATGCATGAATAGACAAGGTACTGGTAAGACTATGTAAACATGGTATATATCAAAATGTGCGTTAGAATGTCTAATTTTACCCCAAAAAAGAATTGAGTTTATATGATGTTCCATTTCAGAGCTAGGGGGACTTTTAGCTGGATAGGTCAGATTGATCATGACTGACCATGCTATTTATAGATGGCAAAATATCTACAGTGGTACATGTGAGAAACTTTTTATTTTATTTTAATTGAACTAGACAACTCACCCTTTAAAATGAGATATTGCATGGCTATGTACGCCCAGCAGAAAAAAAGTTATTTAGAAAATAAAACTTCAACCGGGCATAACTTTTTTTGTTGTCCTAGAAACACTACCCAGTGTAAATGCAGGCTCTTTTAAATGGCTTCCAACACAAAAACTAAACATTTTATCAACTCAGTTCATTTTTTTCCTGGAAGCAGACAAGCCAAGCTTTCTCTGAAGGTCTTTCGTTGTCACACATTCACAACAGAGAATTTTCAATAAATCATTCAAAAACGCCATTCTGCCATAGAGAAGTCTAAAAACTATATAGAAATCCATGAAACTCTCAAAGAGTTAAGTACAATTTTGAGGTATCTGTTACTTTATACTGTATTTCCAATCTTCTGTACTTTTACTTCTACTCCACTACATATCAGATTCAAATGTATACTTTTACTCCACTAGGATTATTTGGACACTTTAGTTACTATAGTTACTTTGTAGATTTTGATTATTATGACAAAACATAGGCTACATTCGGCTCTATATACCTTTTATTGTATATTTTCTAAAGATTTGTATGCATCCATGCATGCAGTTTCTACTTTTGGTACTTTAACTACATTTTGATAGCAATACCTGTGTACTTTTACTCAAGTACATTTTCAATTCTGGACTTAGTATTTGGAGTATTTCTACTAGGGCATTCACTAGGGCATTCACTTCTAGTCATTTTTAGTAGTTGACTAGTTGCCTAGTTTACTAGTCGGCGTGTAGGGACTAGGGAGCGGAGTCACCGAGAGGAGCTGAGGAGAGCAGAGGGAGAATCCTATAGGGATGTGTAGCTGACATCCACTGATGCTGACATAGAGATGAGGGGGAGAAATAACATCATTTTATAGCAGTCCACCAAGTCATTTATATATGCTGCAGTGTAGGCTGGAAAAAACATTCTTTACAAGTATTACAAGTATTCTTCTACATCGCAATACTGCAATGTAGAAATTATGGCATTAAGCAACTAGTCGACTAGTAAATCTACTAGTCGACCTTCTTGGTACTAGTTGATAAGAAAAAATTAAGAAATTATTTTGTAGGCCTCAAGATCACACACACACAGTTGCCTAGTTTACTAGGCAACTAGTAAACTAAGTATCTTTTTTTGGAAATAAATATTTGTAAATTTAAAAACGGTGTACATTAGTGACTATAACTAAAATCCATCTCATCTTGAGGCCTACAAAATAATTTCTTAATTTTTTCTTATCAACTAGTACCAAGAAGGTCGACTAGTAGATTTACTAGTCGACTAGTTGCTTAATGCCATAATTTCTACATTGCAGTATTGCTACTTTTACTTAACCCATTTTGGGCGGGAACCCATTTTGGTGTTAGCATTATGTTATGCTTTAGCTATTGAAAAATAGCAGATCTACAAGCTCATAACGACTGACATAGAAACATAGCTTTTTCAGAAAACTTCTACATTGCAGTATTGCGATGTAGAAGAATACTTGTAAAGAATACTTGTAATACTTGTAAAGAATACTTGTAATACTTGTAAAGAATACTTGTAATACTTGTAAAGAATGTTTAGTACTTTTTTCCCCACCACTGGGCTCCAGCCTACACTGCAGCATATATATATAAATGCCTTGGTGGACTCCTATGTAATGATGTTATTTCTCCCCCTCATTTCTGTGTCAGCATCAGTGGATGTCAGCGACACATCCCTATAGGATTCTCCCTCTGCTCTCCTCAGCTCCTCTCGGTGACTCCGCTCCCTAGTCCCTCTACACGCCGACTCTGATGTCGCTCCTCACAATGGGGAAAGATTCCTAACTCATCCTCTTTCGCTGTAATTTCCCCCCCCTTCGCTGCACATAATACGCTCTCCATACCCGTGTTAACCCATTTTTGGCGGGAACCCTTTTTGGTGTTTTTAAGCATTATGTTATGCTATAGCTATTGAAAAATAGCAGATCTACAAGCTCATAGTGCAGCACTACGAGTTTGTAAAACTGCTATTTTTTGAAAAATTGTGAAAATGTGGCGCAAATCTTTGAATATATATTCAAATCTTCGCTTCTGGAGGGGTCCCTGGAACATCATATTTTCAGAGGGGGGTCGGCGGCGGCCAATTACATATCATCTCGGGGGCCCTTGATATGAAAATGTTTGAGAACCAACTGACATAGAATCAGAAAACTGTCATGATTTAGAAGACCTTTTGTAGAATCGTTCCCAGGTCTAAATGGGCTAATAATGTATGACCTCCAGCTCATGAAGGCACAGTGTTATGACAACTACGCCCCCCCTGACATGCCAGTTGCCATGGCAGCTAGGTATAGAACCATAGAGTATAAAGAAGGATAGAGACTGTTCTGGCGCGAAGCTCCGCCCCCTCCGCTATTCATGTCAGTGGAAGTTGCTCAGTGGCGTTTTGAAGCACCCGGAAGAGCCTTCTACTTCCGCCTTTTTTTCGATTTGGGCACCAAAATGTGGTGCTCAAAATGCGGAAGTGCAAACACCCAGCTGCACGGGGTTTCCCAATCATACTTCCACGGGTCCGCCTGCAGTCCCTCCTCTTTCCACTAGGGCCCAGTGCTTCAACGTTGGAAAGCCTCACTGGCCCCTTGGTATAGGAACCCCCTGCTCACTTGATCTACCATCCATCCCCACATCCATGTGTGTGTGTGTAAACCGCCCATGTCTTCATACATAATTATGTGGCTGGGTACATTGCTTTATAGGCCCCCAAGTAGGGCATTGGTCATTTTTAAGATGTTTGAGTGGTGCAACCACTCCATTGAACAGCAATGTGTGTCCCTATGCGTGCACGCGTGTCTGTTTAGAGTACCAACAGGTGACAAAGTGGCGCTGTTGAGCTTCACACTGCACAGGTGCATGATGGTATAAAGCTGAGTTTTTAGCAGCCATTACGTGATTTCGGGTGTGACAGTACAGTACAGTACAGTACAGTACAGTACAGTACAGTACAGTACAGTACAGTACAGTACAGTACAGTACAGTACAGTACAGTACAGTACAGTGAGCCCCTGGTAACTCTGTCATTCCTCAACCGTTTTGAACGTGGGGCAGCTCGCCGCAACCGGCCCGGCCCCCTGGGCACGTTCCTGGAGGTCTGGATGTTCCGGGGACCCCACACACGGAGTTGCACCACTCACTTCACACGGGTCTGATTTTTTTCCACAATATCAAAGTACAGAATGTAAGCTTTGTTGAAATTGGAAATTATTTGAAGAGCATTTTGAAGTGACAAAGGGTGAATTGTTACTCATCATGTGGCGCCCAAGCGCCACCGCTTCCGTCCACCAGGTGGCACTCATTGTGTTAAACTTTTAAAGAGATCACTACCGTCTTGGTCGTCAACGGTGTGGGACAAAGCACTCGTTTGACATCCTGTGAAGGTGCATAGAAACTCATGACGACATAACCCCAAATATGGACCCATGACCACATTCCCATTTTGGGCGGGAACCCCTTTTGGTGTTTTAAACATTATGTTATAATTTAGCTATTGAAAAATAGCAGATCTACAAGCTCGTAGCGCACCACCGAGTGGCGCGCTACGAGCTTGTAGGTCTGCTATTTTTGAAAAATCGTGAAAATATTTATTTCAGAAAACTGGAGGATTTAAAAGATTTTTTTTAAATGTTGAGGTCAGGCCTGAATGGGTTAATGGAGATACCCATGCTGTGCCCCAGTGTATTGCGCTATGCATTATCAGCCCAAATGGACATCTATACACAGGCATAACCGTCTCTGTCTGGGTGGAAACCTCACGTCCAAAACTGTTACTTGTCAGGATTCAAATACAAATACAAATAAATAGCAAAAGTAGCAAATCTGCAGGCTCAAAACGTGTTTTTATACGAAAAGGCCACACGAAAATATGGAGATGGGACGGTTTCTGTCTGACAGCAATGATATACTATACTACAATATTTTCATTTTGGCTCATTGATTTTTTTAGTCTGCCAAGGTGATACCAATTGGGATAATAATGCCTCCTTTCCTCCTCCTCTCTGCGCCCCTCCCCTATATCTCTCCTCTCCTCTCCTCTCCTCTCCTCTCCTCTCCTCTCCAGTATATAATGTTCTATAATACAGAAATGGGTGACTAATGGCCTGCAGCCTGAGGCTGTGAATAAATCCATGAAGTGTCACACTCCAGCCAGCATGCCTCCGGCCAACATGTGTGGCTGTCGCACGCACGCACGCACGCACGCACGCACGCACGCACGCACGCACGCACGCATTCCTGCTCTATTTCTATTCTATCACAATTGGAGTTTGGAGGCGAAACATTGCTTATGGGAAGAGGTCACACAAACTTTTGGCATTTGGGACATAACCTTTACACTTGTTTGTTCAATCTCTTGTCGCCTCGCTATAATATCCACATCCCAGAGTCTAGCTCAATCAACATATTCAATAATAAACACAAAAAATAAACTTGATGGCAGTGATGGAAAGTATAAGTACATTTACGTATGCTGTAGGATATACTTAACTCACCGGGCGCCGAGTTAGCCTTTTCACTCCTTTTTTCGTTTGTACCTCGGTGCCGATGCCGCCTTATCACACCTTTTTTTAAAACAGATATCGCGCCATTGGCATAGATATCCGCCAATCAATAAATCCTACGCTCCACGCCATTGCCATAGATCAACGGCAATTGGTGTTTTATAGTGCTTTTGATTGTCCTAATGCTACTCACGTTAGCACCGGGGTGCTAGCTGGTGTTGTCAATAACACAGGATGGCGCATCTTGATCTGTCGTGCCCACACACACCCTCTCTATCTGTTTCTTTCAATCGTCTGTATACTTTCTTCTTTTGGTGCTTTAAGTACATTTTGGTGCCAATACTTTTGTACTTAAGTACATTTTGAATTGCGGACTTTCACTTGTAGATCTACATGGCGGTATTGATACTTTTTACTTAAGTAAAACAATTGAGCACTTTTTCCACCACTGCTTGACGGGATGCCTCTCGAGAGTCTCCCTATAGGGAGATCCGGGAGGCACGTCCCACTGGGAGGAGAGTAGACCCCGGGGAAGACCAAGGCGCAGTTGGAGGGATTACATCGACTCACTGGCCTTCTTGGAACACCTCGGGAAGCCCCAGGAGGAAGTTACTAATGCTGCTCTGGAGAGGGAAGTCTGGAGCTCTCTGGTGGAACTGTTGCCCTCGCGACCCGACCACGGATAAGCGGTTGAAGATGGATGGATGGATGGATGGATGGATGTGCTATTATTACACTCACTTGTCTCCCTTGCTGCGGGCGATGGCGATGAGCTTCCCGATGCCGTTGGCGTCGCGCAGCGCCTTGGCGTTCTCCATGTTCTTGGTGATGACCTCGTGCAGCGCGCAGCACACGGCCGTCACCGTGTCGTCGGACATGGCCTTGACCGGCGGGGGAGGGGGAGGGGACACGTTGCCGCCGCCGTTAGCGCCACTGGCGCCGCCCGATCCGCCCGGCAACCGGTGGATCAAGTCCCTCATGGCGTATTTACCTGGGTGGGGAGATGGGGGACGGGTAAGAAAAAGCAGAGACAATGCACGATCATTCTCAAATTCTTCATTCTTCGTCAATCTCGTTTAATGTCCGATTCATATCGATCAAGGACCACACCACCAAATGAAGACGTTTAAACAACGTTTATTAATGAGAAGAAGAATGCATGAAACAACTAACGAAACAAATAATGAACAGAAACGAAGATGACCCACAACGGGCCGTCTGGCCATCCGGCTGGTCATCGGGTGCAGTACTTAGTTTAGACAGTTTTTGGTTAAGACTAGTCATTGGTTAGACCAGTCATTAGTCCTACAACTACAACCTATCTCAAACCCTCACCCTAAACCTAACCTCCCACGGGGCAGCACACCTAAACCTAACCTTAACCCATGTTTAACCAATGACTATAGTCTAAACTCTAAACTAAGTATGCACCCCTGGTCATCGGGTTATTTATAAGCCGAGGTGAATGGGGAGGCTTCGGGGATCCGCCGTGGCTCTCGGGCACTACGAACCCCCCCCCCCCCCCCCCCCCCCCCTTAGGGGCCTGTAAAAAAGGAGAGGTTAGAGAGGGATGAGAATTAGGGTGGGGGGGGGGGGGATGATGACGAAAGCGAGAACAGAGGGAGAACCGTGGGTTGGATGGGGGCTCTCATATACGGGTGGAGGAGGTGACCCGATTGGAGGTGGAGGTGGCTGGATTGGAGGTGTGGTCCTGCTCCTGAACTTCAGCTATGAGCTCCATTTGTGATCATAGGGTTATAATAATATATCTAGAGGGCGCCCCCCCCTCCCTTTCTTCATTATCTGAAGAAACTGGGAGTTTGATCTCCCACAGCGAGTCATCTAATGAACAGTAGATCCACAGCGAGTCATCTAATGAACAGTAGATCCACAGCGAGTCATCTAATGAACAGTAGATCCTCTCAAATAATGCTATTCGTATAGCTCAGCCTCAGTCATCGGGGGAGTAGAGCGCATGATCAGCCCTCATGACGTATACGCACACACAGTATACACACACCAACGCGTGTGCAGATGCACGTAAATGTGCACGCGCACACGGGACGCCATGTGCGTGCGTGTGTGCACTGCACAATGTACACTTGTATTGTATAGCACTGGCTATACAATAAGAACTGACATGTTTTAATAACACACGTGGGAATGCTGCGTGGGAAACAGATTCAAAAACATATATCCATTGTTGAGGTTTTTGTGTGTTGGTTAAAACAATATCGCACCAATGAAAAGTAGCAGCTAACTCCACCACCTCTCCCCTTCTCATGGAAGTAATAAAATAAAAGTCACAGCACCAACTTTGATGAGGCAGTATTACTTTGTTTTAAAATGTAAGGTTTTCTTCATTTTCTGGAAAGAAAATCCAATTCCAATTTGGAGTTAGGTTGTTTCTTCCGGACAGCAGAGATACATATACTGTGTTCACAATGGATCACAAAGCTCTCGCTAATCATTTCCATTGGTCTGCCATTGGAGTTTTTTGAACTTTCGTTTCATGCCATGTGAAAGCAGGGAATCATAGCTTCAAATTGACATATTGGTTGTTCAGTTTGACCCACCAGTTTTGGAGATATGGCTTATAGAGTAATGTCTTGCAGAAAACAGCGAGTTGAGAAAACAGGCAACAACATTACACCTAGCTACATGTTTAAGCATTTATTTCATAGTTACATGTCGATTTCAGCTCTGACATGTATTTCAAACATGCTCTAGTATGTGAAGAGTCTGCCTGTGCTATTAACTCATTTTGAAAAAATCTCCTCTAGTGAAAAGCTGGAATTTGCACGATGGCAGGCTCTCAGTCAAATCTGGTCACATTTATAAAACCCACAGAGAAACTTTAAATTAAAAAATCACAACCGTGTGAACTGAGTGGTGTAAGGTCTTATATAGCCTGTCTGACGTAATTAAATAATGTCTGACGTAATGAAATCACACCCGGGTGAACAGGGTGAACATAGCAACCATGCTCATTTTTTCTGCACAGACTAACAAAGCCAGTTGTAGGAGTGGTTTACACCACTCAAAAATCATGTCTGACGTAATGAAATCACACCCGGGTGAACAGGGTGAACATAGCAACCATGCTCATTTGTTTCTGCACAGACTAACAAAGCCAGTTGTAGGAGTGGTTTACACCACTCAAAAATATATATAATACAGAAAATGATGGCCAACAACTATAGCTCACAACGGGTCACATGGCAACTATAGCCTCGGAAACCCAGACATTATTTCCAGGGAGGAGGAAAAAAAGTCTGGGGCCGAGCCCACTTCAATTCGGCATAGAGTAGCGCAAACGTTGCTCTCTCTCTGCTGATTTCTGATCGTCTGCACCTTTGTTAAATTGACGCACACACATACACACACTCCTCTCTCTCTCTGTCGCTCTAATTAATTAGTATCGTGTCATGCAGCTGCGTGTAGTTTCTCCCAGCGGATCCTGCCGGGAGCTGCCTATATGAAAAAGGTTATCTTTGAAAAACAAAGAAGGGTCCCGCACACTGTCAGAAAACAAAAATGTTGCTCTTTATTTCAACGTTTCGGTCTATTCGACCTTCATCAGGACAGACAATACAGGACACAATAACCACCAAACATTTATAGACCACACCCCCAGTAAGGAGGTCATGGAGATGCAGGTCATTGGCTGCACAGATAACCAAAACCCTTAAGACACTCCCCTCAAAACCATATTGGACCCACCCTAAATAGAGGAAAGGTGTATGGGAGCTGCCTATATGCCATAGAACAGTGCAGTGGTTCCCGAACTTTTCCGTGTCAAAGACCCCCAAATCAACATTTATTAGGCCACGGACCCCCCATTTGAAAACATATGCCAGTGACCCCGATAAGGGAGGATTTTTACAGCTCTAGCAGTGATTCCAAAACACTAATTTCATGGACACCCCCAGTTTCACACGCATTATGCTACGGACCCCTGATTTAATGGCATTTCTATCTCTGGCACCCCAATTTATATTGAAAAAACACTGTTAATTTAACCCTGAGAGCGTACAAATTGAACCAAATGAGTTACAGACCCATAAGGGTCCATTTGGTTCCTAACTATATCTCTAATTGAGCTAGGTACCCCCTGAACTCCCCCAGACCTCACTTTGGGAACCCATGCCATAGAAAGCATAGGTGAGTTCCAGTCTACATCACAACACATTGTGACCTTGTTGATCGGATACTTTTGCTATACTTTTCCATAACACTGTATAGCACGGTGAAGTATAAGGGATTCATTCATGAAAAAGAAACAAGACGCGCGAACGCAGCTCGTAAATTGCAATAACAACAATTAGAATAAATAAATAAGTTAATTTTTTTTTTAAGTTCGTTTTTTTTTTTAAGTTAAGTTTTTAACACACACACACACACACACACGCACACGCACACGCACACGCACACGCACACGCACACGCACACGCACACGCACACACACACACACACAGTTTAGGCCAGCTTCTATATATAGTTAGTGCTCACTGCGTTCGCAATAACGATAATAATTGAAAGATTATGGAGATACAAGGTTTCTGCCTCTTACAGTGCTATATGCATTAGGACGCAGTGCCAGTTAATCGGCCCAGTGTTATCTCTGGCTGCCAGCCTGCTGCATAGAGGTTGAGCGGACACTCTTCTCTCATTTGGCTGCAAGGACACATTTAAGCTGTATCCTTCAGTCGTATTATTTATTATGCTTATTAATCTATATTATTTGACTGAATAACAGACTGATTGACTGACTGGTGAAATGATTGACTTTGTTTTGTTTGTTATTTCGCTGGGATTTTCTGACTGGTTTTAAAACTGACTGACGGGCTGGGGAGGGGGGGATGCTGTAATGACAAAGGTTCCTTATAAACTTTTACTTTACATAACCGTTAAGGACCCCAAAATACCAACCCAAAACAATTTGTTAAGCTTTGTCCATACAGTAGACTAGATTAGACCTTGAGAGCTGTTCATATAGCTACTGTGGAGTCAGTAGGCCTACAGATGTATGGGGCCGAGACATGGATCCTTACAATACAACAGGAAAAAGCCCTGGATGGAGTCACAAGAATGCACAAGAATGCTATACGAATGGCACTATATGTCACATGGACGGACCGCATCAGCAATGTGGACCTCTATGGGGACCTACCACGGGTCACAGACAAAGTCAGAGAGAGAAGGATGAGGCTGGCAGGGCACTGCGTCAGGCACCCAGAACTTGAGGTAAGTTAAATTGACCCTATGGGAGCCAACCACAGGGCAAAGCCAGGAGGGGAAAAGAAGCGTGTACCACCTTTGTAGACGTGCTGCGGCGCGACAGCTCGGCTGACAACACTGAAGAGCTCAAGAACCTGATGTTGGATAGGAAATTGTGGAGGGCAGCGATCCAGGAATCCCGAGTTGGTGTTGGCTAGACCTCACTCTCGCAGCAACTAACTAGACTAGATTACCATAGTAGCTGGAACTCCGCCATCGGTGCTACACGTTAGCATTGTGGGTAGTGAATCAGTGATGTATTTCTCCATAATAAATTGCAAATTAAAACTTTAACCCATTTTGGGGCGGGAACCCCTTTTGGTGTTAGCATTATGTTATGCTTTAGCTATTGAAAAATAGCAGATCTACAAGCTCATAGCGCGCCACCGAGTGGCGCGCTATGAGCTTGTAGGTCTGCTATTTTTGAAAAATCGAAGAACGACTGACATAGAAACATAGCTTTTTCAGAAAACTGTCAGGATGTAGAAGATATTTTTAGAATCTGTTCTCAGGTCAAAATGGGTTAATAATAAAAAAAAAAGTATACAGTAGCTTCATTGCATACAGACATGTGACTAAGCACAACTGGATACGTTTTTGTCCATAAAAAAATACGCAGCTAAAAATCTGAAAAAGGCAGCAGTGCGTGACATTAAATTGTTACGACAGTATGGATGATAATACAATAATCTCTCTGGAGAAAATGAATGGCTTGTATGAATCCCAATGGGACTGTAACAGACTGTGGAGTACTATAGTATGAAATGGCTTGAGAGAAGAATAAGTCATTTCATACTGATGTCGCCTCGCGGATGAGTCCCCTGTGCGCTGAGGTGGAAAGTAACTAAGTACATTTACTTAAGTTGTAACTGTTGCCACTACAAGTAATATAATGTGTTTATTTCTCTAAGACAAAGTTCATAAGAAGGCTAAAATAAATTCATAATTGTTTTATATTTCTAAAAGGTCTAAGTTCATAATGAAGAAGTTCATAATTAAGTCACATTTACGTTTAAAACATTATTCCATGTATTTTTTGTGTCAAGTTGTTGTAATGCTTTTATTTTGAAGAGTCAAAGTCATGTTCTGTATCTCGTTTGGTCTGCTCTCACGTAAATTGGTACACAGGACTTTTGTGTAAGCAATCAAGCCACAAGCAGCTAGCAGCAGCAGCTCCGTTTTACACTGGTCACACAAAGAGACTTTTAAAGTTACAAGAAAGGTCACAAGAGACTGTCTAACTGATAAGAAAAGGTTATGAGGACCTGAAGACTGGAGAGTATTCCCCCTTTGTTTTGCACGCAGCCAACATGGTATTTGTTGTTTGTTTTATGTCTGTATTTCCTATTTTACTTGTGTAAAACAGTTTGCATATATACATGCTGTGCATGTCCTTTTATGTTAATTGTAACGTGCTTGTTTTATTGTATCGTTTATAGTTTTCACGGTGAATTTGGAGGATCCACAAGCCTTCAAATAAATCAGTAGAGGAAACCACTTGGAGAAGGAATCCAACCGGCAACTGCTTCTGGCGTAACGTTCCGTCTGATAAGCTTTATTATTGATATCAAACCGGATCGCTGATTTCTATTTTTAAATTATTTTTTTTGGCTTGGCCTTTCCTTCTTTAGCGATCCTAGACCGGGTTGCGCAACCGCACTCCCATTATTCAGGCTGACTAATACGCTGAATAACTCCTAATCTACGGAGCTCTCCATGGTTTGGATAAAATGTGCGATGTTCGGAGGTATTTTCTGATTATCCGGTGGTTTAGAAGGAAACATTGGCGCTTTCTAGAGCAAGGATGGCTTCATTTTAGCTCGCTAGCATTGACGCTAATTATTTAGCATTAAGATGGACGCTCCAGACAGGATGTCAGTGGAGTTTGTGCTTCATTGAAATAGCCTCGGCAGTCTGCGGTTGGCTCTGTGTCCAGCAGGAGGCAGTATATGGGTTAAGTACAATTTTGAGTTTTACTTTACTTTACTTGAGTATTTCCAATTTCCAATACTTCCAATACTTCTACTCCACTACATGTCAGAGTCAAATTTTGTACTTTTACCCCACTACATTTATATTAAAACTTTATAGTTACTATATACTTCGCTTATTATTGCAAAACACTTCGGGCCTATATACATTTCGGCCATGTGTATACATTTTGAAAACTTGAAATGAGACATTCTGCATAGTGAATAGTGAATACTTTCTACTTTTGCTACTTTAACCCATTTTGGGTGGGAACCCCCTTTTTGGTGTTAGCATTATGTTGTGCTTTAGCTATTGAAAAAATAGCAGATCTACAAGCTCGTATCGCGCCACCGAGTGGCGCGCTACGAGCTTGTAGGTCCTGCTATTTTTTGAAAAATCGAAGAACCACTGACATAGAAACATAGCTTTTTCAGAAAACTGTCAGGATTTATGAGACATTTATAGAATCATTCCCCAGGTCAAAATGGGTTAAGCACATTTTGAATGCCAGTCCTTTTACTTGGAACAGTG
>NC_136801.1:41069021-41094031 GCF_951216825.1 Electrona antarctica | reverse complement strand
ATTTCCCCTACAATAAGCCCTAAATGAATTGCATTGAATGGGAATTGAATGGGGCTACGGGGTGTCGCTCAAAATTATTATTTATTTGTATATATCCTCTCTTCATAATGTAAATAATATCCCAAGCGGCACACTTTACTACTTATTTCGATGGAAATAAGCGAATTAGCACAACACCCCATAGCCCCATTCAATTCCCATTCAATTCAATGCAATTCATTGAGGGCTTATGGTAGGGGAAATAGCCAATAAGGAGTTTTTGCACAAAAAAACACACTGGACCTCTTTGGTGGGGACGTAACGACTACAAAGAAAGGTAAGAAAGCCTTCTAGCATGGGATTCTCCTTTAAAATGTTTCTGTGTGGAGTTTGCATGTACTCCCCGTGTCCCCTAGGGTATATGTACCCTCACAAAAAACATGGAGTATAGTCCTGGTCTTTAAACTGCCTGATGGAGGGGAAAGGAACTGGTTGGAATAACGTGTTCCTTCCGCGCGCTACGTCCGGCCGGGGAAACTCCCCCCTGTCAGGTGAAAAGAAGCAGCTTGGACTCCTCATGCATAGAAGGAAGCATGAGGTCTGTCCGTTGCTCTCCCATTGTTGGCAGAGGGAGTGTAGAGCCCAGGATTACATTAGATATTTGACACTGGGTGAAAAAAATGGTTTAATGTATATTTTAGAGCTGAAGTGGTTACTGTATGTTTTGTAATACAAATCTACAAAGTAACTGTTTCCAAATTAATGTAGTGGAGTAAAAGTACAATAATTGGATTTGAGATGTAGTGGAGTAGAAGTAAAAGTACTGGAAAGTGGAAATACTCAAGTACAAATAGCTCAAAATTGTACTTACTGTACTTACTGTACAGTACTTAATTAAATACTACTTAGTTACTTTCCACCACTGCACGCCATCCTCCAGTGGTTCAGGAGGTAGAGAGGCCGCTTGGGAATCGACGGAAGGTTCCCGGTTCGATCCCGACCTCCCATTGTGTTACAACGGTGGAGTGGGCCTTGAGCAAGACACCGAACGCACAAGGGCTCACGGTGAGCAGGTCGGTGCCTTGAATTGGTTCCCTTCTGCCATCGGTGTGTGAATGGAATGCACATTGTAAAGTGCTTTGGGTAAATATATACATGCATGCATGCACCATGTGCCAGTTGACTTAACCCATTCTGTACGGGAACCCCTTTTGGTGTTTTAACTATTGAAAAATAGCAGACCTACAAGCTCGTAGCGCGCCACCGAGTGGCGCGCTACGAGCTTGTAGGTCTGCTATTTTTGAAAAATCGTGAAAATGCGGCACAAGTCAGGGTCAGGCCTAAATGGGTTAATAACTTTCAAGTTAAATTAATAATATAGAGATCACACCCGTGCGAAGTGAGGGGCGGTCTTATCATCATACGTCATCATCACATTCCAGCCAATCACAAATGGCATCCTCACTTCTCAGCGGCCGATCACAATTGGCAACCTGACTTCTCAGCGGCCAATCACAATCGGCGTCCTCACTTTTAAGCTGTCCTCACATTTTTTTTCCTCCAATCCAATCCGGCTAATCACTTGTGGTGTCCTCAATTTTCCCTCTACTTTCACATGACCCTCTTGTATGACAATGTAGGGCATTCATTTACATAATGTTGAAACTCAGAGTCGTGAGGATTTCATGCATGCAGCTTTACCTTCTTGTAGAGGGAGCGCAGATCTCTGTACTGCCACATGCTGCTGAGGACCTGGGAGGCTGCCTTCACCACCTTGGCTGAGTGCCTGGAGAGAGAGAGAGAGAGAGAGAGAGAGAGAGAGAGAGAGAGAGGGAGAGAGAGAGAGAGAGAGAGAGAGAGAGAGAGAGAGAGGGGGGGAGAGGTTAGCTTATTTATCTTGGACTCCCATGTGTGAAACTTATTCAGTGGTGGAGAGCAATTGGTTTCATTTACTTAAGTTCCCAGTTCTTAAGTACCATTTCGGGGCTACATTTACGCGAGTATGTGTACATCTGTGACCAGGGCACACTATATTAGGTAAAGAGAAACCCTGCACGCTTCAGCCAGCAGAAGGTAGAAGGGCTCATCGGTGCTCAACAGGGACAACTTGCATGCATCAGAAGAGACACACCGGTAATACCCACATGGGCAATTCAGGAGAGACTACCCTAATAAAATTAACTGGAGCACTCAACAGGCCTGTGCACGTTCTTCATTGTTTTTGAGTGGTGCAACCACTCCAAGGAACAGCAATGTCCGTGTTCACCTATGTGACACCTATGTGACTCGTGTTAACCTATGTTTGTGTGTGACTCATGTGTGACTCATGAGTACCAGTAGGGGCGCTGTCGTGCCAGTTCACACGGGTGTGCTTTTTCAGAGGTGAGTGGTGACTGACGTTTCGACTTGAGTCGAAACTAAAATTTCTCTTCCAAAAAACACTATTTCTGCATGAACTGTGCTATTGTTTTGGTTTCCCATAAACATCCCTGTCAAAAAAAATGCTTTTCTGACACTATACTCCAGTGGCTGCATGCATGGGAAATGATTGCTAAATAATAAAAAAACAAATGCTTTTGGACCTATACAGGGTTTCCACTCGACAGCGACAACATCATTTCTCTGTGCAGGTTTTTTTTGTACACAGTCTGCCGGACTATAACCGAACCTGCCAAGTGCCCAGTGACGCCTGCGGCTCGAAGAGGGAACCATCGCTCCGTTGAGCGAAGAATCATTCTCTCCCTCTGCAAAGTCAAGCGTCTCCAGATGACTTTAAGCCATTTTGGGCGGGAACCCATTTTGGTGTTAGCATTATGTTATGCTTTAGCTATTGAAAAATAGCAGATCTACAAGCTCATAGCGCGCCACCGAGTGGCGCGCTACGAGCTTGTAGGTCTGCTATTTTTTGAAAAATCGAAGAACGGCTGACATAGAAACATAGCTTTTTCAGAAAACTGTCAGGATGTAGAAGACATTTTTAGAATCGGATCTCAGGACAAAATGGGTTAAAATCACCCTCTCTTCCTGCCTTGCCTAATGGCCTCCTCCTCCTCCTCCTCCTCCTCCACCACCCAGCCACTTAGCTGAAAAATGAGTCCCGCTGGAGTGGCTGCATTTATACAGCCGGGCAGAGGAGGAGGAGGCTGCAATCATGGCCGGGCCGCCCTCCGTTTTTTACCCGACGTTACAAACTTGAACTTTTCAAAGGACACGAGGCGCGTGTCCTCTGGAAACAAACACAGAATACTTTATACCCTGGGATTTGTTGTATAACAGTGGTTTTCAAACATTTTGAAAACCATGCAGGGCCCACTATTTATTCTGCATTTTAGCCACGAACCACCATTTGATGAATTATTAGTTCAATAATTAACCCATTTTGACCTGAGATCAGATTCTAAAAATGTCTTCTACATCCTGACAGTTTTCTGAAAAAGCTATGTTTCTATGTCAGTCGTTCTTCGGTTTTTCAAAAATAGCAGACCTACAAGCTCGTAGCGCGCCACTCAGTGGCGCGCTATGAGCTTGTAGATCTGCTATTTTTCAATAGCTAAAGCATAACATAATGCTAACACCAAAATGGGTTCCCTCCCAAAATGGGATAATTAACATAAAGGAAAGGGTCCCAAGTTCTAGAGAAATTATTCAATGAGCCTCTATAAGAATTTCTATTTTTCTAGGTGGATAAAGATATGACAGGTCTTTTAGCCAGGATGCCGTGGCAGTGGAGGCTATAGGACTTTTCCCAGTGAGTGAAGCAAAATGCGGCGCCTCGCTTATATGAGGGAGGCGAATGCAACTGAATCTGCCGGCTGGCACCTATACTGAATCTGCCCACCACAGGAGACACACCGAAAATAGCGACTAGGGGACACGGAGGCACGGGAAAGCCAAAAACTGCGGAGAGAGTATAAAAACGTTTCCAAAAAGGAAACAGGAGTAGAAAGTATGTGTATGGTCTGCAGGCGAGTGAAGACACCAGCTGGTACAGGAGTCGTTAGTGTCTGGAAACATTCGGCTCAACTTGGCCTAAGTGTAGTGTGTCCTATGGACCACTTTAAATTGGACAAGTAAGACGTGCGAACGCAGGAAGCGAACGCAGCTCGTAAATTGCTGTGTGAGTGCATGTGTGTTTTTTTTTTTTCTTTAAGTTCAAGTTTTCTTCAAGTTTATCCTAGGTAGCTCTTCACTCCACCAAATCCTCACGTAACCCCATCCCAAAGAAGTTCCCTCTCCCATGTATACCTCAACCCCAGAGAGTGTGGTTAATTTAGAAGAGATAAGAGCATTATAAATGGAGGAGATGTTATTCAGGGAGTCTGAGGGTGACATTATAGATTCTAATATAGTTTTCTTCAAGTAAGCTAGGGAAGAATACAAAATGAGTATTGCAAAGTCGAGTAATCGAAAGACGTCTGAAAAAGCTAAGATTTTGTAAATCATATGTAGGCAATGATATATAAATGGTAGCCTAAATGGTGCATTTATATAGCGCCTTTATCCAAGGCGCTTTACATAGATTGTGCATTACATTCACCCATTCACACACACATTCATACACCGATTGCGGCGGAAGCCATGCAAGGTACCAACCAGCACATCGGGAGCAATTTGGGGTTCAGTGTTTTGCCCAAGGACACTTCGACATGTAGACAGGAGGAGCCGGGATTCGAACCGCCGACCCATGGATCATTGGACAACCTGCTCTACCTCTTGAGCCACAGTCGCATATGATCTGAACAGTCCATCAGTAGGTCTATACAAGTTGCTAAAGACAAGGCCCTTCTCCTTCCATACCGTTACATCCATTTGACCGCAACATGGCGGAGACTGAGAGAAGACTGAGAGGTTATGCTTTAGTGAGGTTGTGGAAGAATTCACATTATTTTGGGATTTGTTGGCGAAAGGAGAAGTAAGAACTACAATGCAATTTAGCCTTTTATGGCCAGTATGCCTTATTGGTGAAGCCCAGCACGGCTCCAGAACACTGGTGGCCACTCCGGTATAGATTGCACTCATGATTTTATGTTAACCAAACGTACTCGGAATGAGCTGTATATGAAGGGCAAATTGCGTACAATGCGTAGGCTTTGTTTCGTCATTCCTCACAATGGGGCTTTAATCATCAGGAAGGAAGGAAGGCACTGGAGCAACTCAGACAGTTTAAGACTTATTTTATTTTTATTTTTTTAAGTAAAAATTGACAACGTTTTGATGTATCGGTCACATCTTCGTCAGGTCATCGTGACCTGATGAAGGCAGGACAGGTCATCGTGACCTGACGAAGATGTGACCGATACATCGAAACGTTGTCAATTTTTATTATAAAAGAAATACAAAAAGGCTTACCCCATTTTGGGTGGGAACCCCTTTCGGTGTTAGCATTATGTTATGCTTTAGCTATTGAAAAATAGCAGATCTACAAGCTCATAGCGCGCCACCGAGTGGCGCGCTACGAGCTTGTAGGTCTGCTATTTTTGAAAAATCGAAGAACCACTGACATAGAAACATAGCTTTTTCAGAAAACTGTCAGGATGTAGAAGACATTTTTAGAATCTGATCTCAGGTCAAAATGGGTTAAACTGTCTGAGTTGCTCCAGTGCCTTCCTTCCTCTTGCCACCTGTCCTGCCTCTGAGATGCACCAGATTAGCCCACCACAGGCTTGAGGCGCGGTGGAACTCCCTTCAGGGTTTAAAGATGGAGTGCCACAATTGTTGGTTATTTTCCAGTTTTTGAGTGGTGCAAGCCACTTAGTAAGGGCATTTTATCAGGTATTTGACCAATCTGGGAACTAAATCGTTACCAAGAAATGTCTTCACGTGTTTCTAAAGGTGTCTAATAACATATGCTAAAAGTTTGAAATTCAACTCCTGTGGGAAATTGAGTTATTAGCATAATATGTGACCATACCCTTAACATCCTATATAAGGCAAAAAAGTCCAAATGTCATCATTCTTTAAGTAGCATATGAAACTAGGGGGGTTTTCATGATTCTGAATCCATGCCAAGCATTAGTTTTGCACAAAAAACACTCCTTGGGCTAAATTAGGCCATATCCACTTGACCAAATGTGCTGACCTCATCACGTTTGTGAGGCCGTTTTCCTCCCAAGGAGTGTTTTTTGTGCAAAACTAATGCTTGGAATGGATTCAGAATCATGAAAACCCCCTAGTTTCATATGTCACATGCTACTTAAATAATGATGAAATTTGGACTTTTTTGCCTTATATAGGATGTTATGGGTATGGTCACATATTATGCTAATAACTCAATTTCCCACGGGAGTTGAATTTCAAACTTTTAGTACATGCTATTAGACACCTTTAGAAACACATTGGTGAAGACATTTCTTGGTAACGATTTAGTTCCCAGATTTTCATAGATTTCTCTTACTAACTCCCTTACGGCCGTATGTGTGTGGGTAGCTGGCTGGCTGGCTGTCTGGGTGGGTATGTATGAGCACGAAAACAGCATGATTGTTTAACTCTGTCATTTCTCAACCGTTTCGGAACCGAACCGGCCCCCTGGGCGCGTTCCTGGGAGTCTGGAACCTGGAGTTCTGGTGGATCACCACCCATCACTAACCTGACTTCGCCAGATTGCGGCAGTATTGAGTTCACCAGTTCCCTCCTCCTGCCTGCATCTGGGATCTCTCAAGCAGAAACGATGAACCCGGAAGCAGCGGGACGACAAACATTTGATATCTCCATAATAATTTTGAGTTGTAGTCTTGTTAGCTTGTGTTTACATTTGCGCTGTGGCACAACTTCAATATGTCATCAGTCTCGCGTTGATCCTGCCTCTAGGGGCCTCATACAGCCGCATTGCGTCCGCATGCGGAGAACAAATTTCACTGCGGTAACGCGTGTGACTAATCGTGCAACTTTGACTCGACTTTGACAGCTGTGGGTTCAGTTCAGGTGGATCACCACCCATCACCCACCAGCCAAACCAGGCGTACTTAATGAACCGGTGAGCGTGTCCACATAAAACACACACTTTTTCGAAAATATGTTTCCTCCTTATATAAAAAGAGATGAGGTTTCTGCCCGAATGTGATGGAACGCCGAGCTGCACTAAGATGAAAGACGCAGATGACTGACGGAACTTGAACTTGAACCCCCCAGAAATGAGGCTAACAGCGCCATGCAAGCTGGAATGACCCTTTGATGTGTGCTGTCAAGACATAGACGTAGTTTAAAGACATCTTCAAACGGCCTCAGAAGAAGGTACGGGTCAATGAGATATTTAACCCATTTTGGGCGGGAACCCTTTTTGGTGTTTAAGCATTATGTTATGCTTTAGCTATTGAAAAATAGCAGATCTACAAGCTCATAGCGCGGCACCGAGTGCCGCGCTATGAACTTGTAGGTCTGCTATTTTTGAAAAATCGTGAAAATGTGCCTCTCAAATCTTTGCTTCTGGGGTGTCCCTGGAACATATTTTCAGATGGGGGTTGGCGGCATATTACATGTAATTTTTGGGGTCCTTGACATGAAATATTGAGAACCACTGATATAGAAACATGAGGTTTTTCAGAAAAAAAGACGTTTTTAAATTTCGACGTCAGGCCTAAATGGGTTAAGATGCTGAGATTCCTATGCCTGCAGCATGCTACTGTTTCTGTACGTTGCTGCAGATGTTCTGGATGTTTTTCTATGGATTGTAGGCAAATAATAAGCACTGGGCTTCAGCAGTGGTGTAAAGCAACTATAAGTACATTTACTCAAGCACTGTACTTAAGTACAATTTTGACGTATCTGTTACTTTATACTGTATTTCCAATCTTCTGTACTTTTACTTCTACTCCACTACATCTCAGATTCAAATGTATACTTTTACTCCACTACAATTATTTGGACACTATACTATAGTTACTTTGTAGATTTTGATTATTATGACAAAACATACCCACTTCGGCTCTATATACCATTTATTGTAGATTTTCAACAAAAAAAATTGCATCCATGCATGCAGTTTCTACTTTTGGTACTTTAACTACATTTTGATAGCAATACCTGTGTACTTTTACTCAAGTACATTTTCAATTCTGGACTTCCAGAGTATTTCTACTAGGGCATTCACTTCTAGTCATTTCTACTAGTTGACTAGTTGCCTATAGTTTACTAGGCAACTAGTTTACTAGGCAACTAGTAAACTAAGTTTCTTTTTTTGGAAATAAATATTTGTAAATTTAAAAACTGTGTACATTAGTTACTATAACTAAAATCTACCTGATCTTGAGGCCTACAAAAAAAATGTTTTCTTATCAACTAGTACCAACAAGGTCGACTAGTAGATTTACTAGTCGACTAGTTGCTTAATGCCATAATTTTGTAGTATTGCTACTTTTACTTAACCCATTTTGGGCGGGAACCCCTTTTGGTGTTAGCATTATGTTATGCTTTAGCTATTGAAAAATAGCAGATCTACAAGCTCATAGCGTGCCACCGAGTGGCGCGCTACGAGGTTGTAGGTCTGCTATTTTTGAAAAATCGAAGAACGACTGACATAGAAACATAGCTTAGTACTTTTTTTCCCACCGCTGTGCTCCAGCCTACACTGCAGCATATATATATAAATGCCTTGGTGGACTGCTATGTAATGATGTTATTTCTCCCCCTCATTTCTGTGTCAGCATCAGTGGATGTCAGCGACACATCCCTATAGGATTCTCCCTCTGCTCTCCTCAGGTCCTCTCGGTGACTCCACTCCCTAGTCCCTACACGCCGACTCTGATGTCGCTCCTCACAATGGTGAAAGATTCCTAACTCTTCCTCTTTCGCTGTCATCCCATACCCCCCCCTTCGCTGCACATAATACGCTCTCCATACCGTGTTAACCCATTTTGGGCGGGAACCCTTTTTGGTGTTTTTAAGCATTATGTTATGCTATAGCTATTGAAAAATAGCAGATCTACCAGCTCATAGTGCGGCGCTACGAGTTTGTAAATCTGCTATTTTTTGAAAAATTGTGAAAATGTGGCGCAAATCTTTGAATATATATTCAAATCTTCGCTTCTGGAGGGGTCCCTGGAACATCATATTTTCAGAGGGGGGTCGGCAGCCAATTACATATCATCTTCGGGGGTCCTTGATATGAAAATGTTTGAGAACCAACTGACATAGAATGAGAAAACTGTCATGATTTAGAATCATTTAGAATCGTTCCCGGGTCTAAATGGGCTAATAATGTATGACCTCCAGCTCATGAAGGCACAGTGTTATGACAACTACGCCCCCCCTGACATGCCAGTTGCCATGGCAGCTAGGTATAGGACCCATAGAGTATAAAGAAGGTTAGAGACTGATCTGGCGCGAAGCTCCGCCCCCCCCCCCCCCCCGCTATTCATGTCAGTGGAAGTCGCTCAGTGGCGTTTTGAAGCACCCGGAAGAGCCTTCTACTTCCGCCCTTTTTTCGATTTGGGCACCAAAATTTGGTGCCCAAAATGTGGAAGTGCAGCTGCACAGGGTTTCCCAATCATACTTCCACGGGTCCGCCTGCAGTCCCTCCTCTTTCCACTAGGGCCCAGTGCTTCAACGTTGGAAAGCCTCACTGGCCCCTTGGTAGGAACCCCCTGCTCACTTGATCTACAGTACCATCCATCCCCACATCCATGTGTGTGTAAACCGCCCATGTCTTCATACATAATTATGTGGCTGGGTACATTGCTTTATAGGCCCCCCAAGTAGGGCATTGGTCATTTTTAAGATGTTTGAGTGGTGCAACCACTCCATTGAACAGCAATGCGTGCATGTGTGTCTGTTTAGAGTACCAACAGGTGACAAAGTGGCACTGTTGAGCTTCACACTGCACAGGTGCATGATGGGAAGCTGAGTTTTTAGCAGCCATTATGTGATTTCGGGTGTGACAGTACAGTACAGTACAGTACAGTACAGTACAGTACAGTACAGTACAGTACAGTACAGTACAGTACAGTACAGTAGACACTGTGCAAAAAGCATGGAATACGGTTGTGTATATTACAGGAAACTTCTGTTAAACTTTCCAACAAACTCCGGTAAACTCCCGAATTGTACCATCACACCTGTATATTACCGTATATTAACTGTATATGCTGCTAAACTTGAGGTTTACAGGCAAAATACAGTGCCCATAATTGCCTGTTAACTCCTCTTTTCACGCAGTGACAGTACAGTACAGTACAGTACAGTACAGTACAGTACAGTACAGTACAGTACAGTGACCCCCACAACTGTCATTTCTCAACCGTTTTGAACATGGGGCGGCTCGCCGTAACCGGCCCGGCCCCCTGGGCACGTTCCTGGAGGTCTGGATGTTTTCCGGGGACCCCCCACACGGAGTTGCACCACTCACTTCACACAGGTCTGATTTTTTCCATAATATCAAAGTACAGAATGTAAGCTTTGTTGAAATTGGAAATTATTTGAAGACCATTTTGAACTGACAAAGGGTGAATTGTTACTCATCATGTGGCACCCAAGCGCCACCGCTTCCGTCCACCAGGTGGCACTCATTGTGTTAAACTTTTAAAGAGATCACTATAGAGCGTCGCAGTCCCGCCCCCTACCATGGACCAGGAAATGAAACCCAATGCATTTTTCCCATAGACATTTCTTAAAGTATTTATTTAAAGACGGTTACGCCGCGGACAAAGCCAACTCGAGTCGTGACAACTCATGACAACACAAACAATATTTTGGACCAAACAAATAATTACAAAGAAGAAAAACAACAAAAAAAGTGTTGTAACCTGCCGTTTTTTTTTCAATGCAGCTTGTAGGTCTGCTATTTTTGAAAAATCGTGAAAATATTTATTTCAGAAAACTGAAGGATTTAGACCATTCAGGTCAGGCCTGAATGGGTTAATGGAGATACCCATGCTGTGCCCAAATGTATTGCGCTATAATATGTTATCAGCCCAAATGGACATCTATACACACAGGCATAACCGTCTCTGTCTGGGTGGAAACCTCACGTCCAAAACTGTTACTTGTCAGGATTCAAAAAAATAAATAGAAAAAGTAGCAAATCTGCAGGCTCAAAACGTGTCATTTTTGAGTGGTGTAAATCACTCCTACAACTGGCTTTGTTAGTCTGTGCAGAAAAAATGAGCATGGTTGCTATGTTCACCCTGTTCATCCGGGTGTGATTTCATTACGTCAGACATGATTTAATTACGTCAGACAGGCTATATAAGACCTTACACCACTCAGTTCACCCGGGTGTGATTTTTTTATACGAAAAGGCTACACGGAAATATGGAGATGGGACGGTTTCTGTCTGACAGCAATGATATACTATACTACAATATTTTCATTTTGGCTCATTGATTTTTTTTTAGTCTGCCAAGGTGATACCAATTGGAAATTGGGATAATAATGCCTCCTTTCCTCCTCCTCTCTCCTCTCCTCTCCTCTCCTCTCCTCTCCTCTCCTCTCCTCTCCTCTCCTCTCCTCTCCTCTCCTCTCCTCTCCTCTCCTCTCCTCTCCTCTCCTCTCCAGTATATAATGTTCTATAATACAGAAATGGGTGACTAATGGCCTGCAGCCTGAGGCTGTGAATAAATCCATGAAGTGTCACACTCCAGCCAGCATGCCTCCGGCCAACATGTGTGGCTGTCGCACGCACGCACGCACGCACGCACGCACGCACGCACGCACGCACGCACGCACGCACGCACGCACGCACGCGTTCCTGCTCTATTTCTATTCTAACACAATTGGAGTTTGGAGGCGAAACATTGCTTATGGGAAGAGGTCACACAAACTTTTGGCATCTGGGACATAACCTTTCACTTGTTTGTTCAATCTCTTGTCGCCTCGCTATAATATCCACATCCCAGAGTCTAGCTCAATCAACATATTCAATAATAAACACAAAAAATAAACTTGATGGCAGTGGTGGAAAGTATAAGTACATTTACGTATGCTGTAGGATATACTTAACTCACCGGGCGCCGAGTTAGCCTTTTCACTCCTTTTTTCGTTTGTACCTCGGTGCCGATGCCGCCTTATCACACCTTTTTTTAAACAGATATCGCGCCATTGGCGTAGATATCCACCAATCAATAAATCCTACACTCCACGCCATTGCCATAGATCAACGGCAATTGGTGTTTTATATTGGTTTTTGATTGATCAAGTCCTAATGCTACTCACGTTAGCACCGGGGTGCTAGCTGGTGTTGTCAATAACACAGGATGGCGCATCTTGATCTGTCGTGCCCACACACACCCTCTCTATCTGTTTCTTTCAATCGTCTGTATACTTTCTTCTTTTGGTGCTTTGCAAGTACATTTTGGTGCCAATACTTTTGTACTTAAGTACATTTTGAATTGGGGACTTTCACTTGCAACGGAGTAGTTCTACATGGCAGTATTGATACTTTTTACTTAAGTAAAACAATTGAGCACTTTTTCCACCACTGCTTGACGGGATGCCTCTCGAGAGTCTCCCTATAGGGAGGTCCGGGAGGCACGTCCCACTGGGAGGAGAGTAGACCCCGGGGAAGACCAAGGCGCAGTTGGAGGGATTACATCGACTCACTGGACTTCTTGGAACACCTCGGGAAGCCCCAGGAGGAAGAGTTACTAATGCTGCTCTGGAGAGGGAAGTCTGGAGCTCTCTGGTGGAACTGTTGCCCTCGCGACCCGACCACGGATAAGCGGTTGAAGATAGATGGATGGATGGATGGATGGATGGATGGATGGATGTGCTATTATTACACTCACTTGTCTCCCTTGCTGCGGGCAATGGCGATGAGCTTCCCGATGCCGTTGGCGTCGCGCAGCGCCTTGGCGTTCTCCATGTTCTTGGTGATGACCTCGTGCAGCGCGCAGCACACGGCCGTCACCGTGTCGTCGGACATGGCCTTGACCGGTGGGGGAGGGGGAGGGGACGTGTTGCCGCCGCCGTTAGCGCCGCTGGAGCCGCCAGATCCGCCCGGCAACCGGTGGATCAAGTCCCTCATGGCGTATTTACCTGGGTGGGGAGATGGGGGGGGGGGGGGGGGGGGTAAGAAAAAGCAGAGACAATGCACGATCATTCTCAAAATCTTCATTCTTCGTCAATCTCGTTTAATGTCCGATTCATATCGATCAAGGACCACACCACCAAATGTATAAGCCGAGGTGAATGGGGAGGCTTCGGGGTTCCGCCGTGGCTCTCGGGCACGACGAACCCCCCCCTTAGGGGCCTGTAAAAAAGGAGAGGTTAGAGAGCGATGAGAATTAGGGGGTGGAGGTGGCTGGATTGGAGGTGTGGTCCTGCTCCTGAACTTCAGCTATGAGCTCCATTTGTGATCATAGGGTTATAATAATATATCTAGAGTAGAGGGCGCCCTCCCTTTCTTCATTATCTGAAGAAACTGGGAGTTTGATCTCCCACAGCGAGTCATCTAATGAACAGTAGATCCACAGCGAGTCATCTAATGAACAGTAGATCCACAGCGAGTCATCTAATGAACAGTAGATCCACAGCGAGTCATCTAATGAACAGAAGATCCTCTCAAATAATGCTATTCCTATAGCTCAGTCATCGGGGGGAATAGAGCGCATGATCAGCCCCCATGACGTATACGCATACACAGTATACACACACCAACGCGTGTGCAGATGCGCACAAATGTGCACGCGCACACGGGACGTGTGTGCGTGTGTGCGTGTGTGCACTGCACAATGTACACTTGTATTGTATAGCACTGGCTATACAATAAGAACTGACATATTTTAATAAAGCACATGGGAATGCTGCGTGGGAAAGAGATTCAAAAATATATATCGTTGCTGTCGGGAGAAAACCACCTAACTCCATTTTTTAGGTTTTTGATTTGTTTCCTTTATCAGTGCAATTGAACAACACCCTTTATATCTGTGTGTTGGATGAAACAATATTGCACCAATGAAAAGTAGCAGCTAACTCCACCACCTCTCCCCCTCTCATGGAAGTAATTGACAAGTCACAGCACCAACTTTGATGAGGCAGTATTACTTTGTTTTAAAATGTAAGGTTTTCTTCATTTTCTGGAAAAAAAAATATTTTTTTCATTTCCTGAAAAATAAACAATTTGGAGCTAGGTTGTTTCTTCCGGACAGCAGAGATACTACTGTGTTCACAATGGATCACAAAGCTCTCGCTAATCATTTCCATTGGTCTGCCATTGGATTTTTTTGAATTTTCGTTGCATGTCATGTGAAAGCAGGGAATCATAGCTTCAAATTGACATATTGGTTGTTCAGTTTGACCCACCAGTTTTGGAGATATGGCTTATAGAGTAATGTCTTGCAGAAAACAGCGAGTTGCGAGAAAACAGGCTTGAAGGGAGGATTTTTACAGCTCTAGCAGTGATTCCGAAACATTAATTTCATGGTATCCCCCCAGTTTCACACGCATTATGCTACGGACCCCCGATTTAATGGCATTTCTATCTCTGGCACCCCAATTTATATTGAAAAACCACTGTTAATTTAACCCTGAGAGTGTACAAATGGAACCAAATGAGTTACAGACCCATAAGGGTTCCATTTGGTTCCTAACTATATCTCTAATTGAGCTAGGTACCCCCTGGAACTCCCTCAAGTACCCCCAGGGGTCCCCAGACCCCACTTTGGGAACCCATGCCATAGAAAGCATATAGGTGAGTTCCAGTCTACATCGCAACACCTTGTGAGCTTGTTGATCGGATACTTTTGCTATACTTGTCCATAACACTGTATATAGCACGATGAAGTATAAGCCAGTGGTTCCCAAAGTGGGGTCCGGGGACCCCTGGGGGTACTTGAGGGAGTTCCAGGGGGTACCTAGCTCAATTAGAGATAGTTACAAATGGAACCAAATGGACCCGTTAGCCGTGGACCGGTTAACCACTGTTAACTTAACAGTGGTTTTACATTATAAATTGGGGTGCCAGAGATAGAAATGCCATTAAATCGGGGGTCTGTAGCATATTGCGTGTGAAACTGGGGGGTCCATGAAATTAATATGTTTCGGAATCACTGCTATAGAGCCGTAAAAATCCTCCCTTATCGAGGTCACTGGCATATGTTTTCAAATGGGGGTCCGTGGCCTAATAAATGTTCATTTGGGGGTCCTTGACACGAAAAAGTTTGGGAACCACTGGTATAAGGGATTCATTCACGAAAAATAAATAACAATAATAATTGAAAGATTATGGAGATACAAGGTTTCTGCCTCTTACAGTGCTGTGCATTAGGACGCAGTGCGAGTTAATCGGCCCAGTGTTATCTCTGGCTGCCAGCCTGCTGCATAGAGGTTGAGCGGACACTCTTCTCTCATTTGGCTGCAAGGACACATTTAAGCTGTATCCTTCAGTCCTATTATTTATTATGCTTATTAATCTATATTATTTCACTGAATAACAGTCTTAACAGACTGATTGACTGACTGGTGAAATGATTGACTTTGTTTTGTTTGTTAATTCGCTGGGATTTGCTGACTGGATTTAAAACTGACTGACGGGCTGTAATGACAAAGGTTCCCTATAAACTTTTACTTTACATATACCGTTAAGGACCCCAAAATACCAACCCAAAACTATTGTTAAGCTTTGTCCATATAGTAGACTAGATTAGACCTTGAGAGGCAGCTGTTCATATAGCTACTGTGGAGTCAGTACTGCTGTATGGAGCCGAGACATGGACCCTTAGGCCTCACTCAGACCTTTACTGCATTGCTGTATGCTTGTTGGATGAATGTTGTGTAGTGTCATGGCCGCCCCAATGCATTTACAATGGGAGTCACATGGTTTGACACACCATTTGTGTTGTATGAGGGGGAGGGGCGCAGTCGAAACACAGCCGAAAGCCATACAACAGCTTGTAGTCCAAAATGTGGACTACAAACCATGTGACTTCCATTGGAAATGCATTGGGGCGGCCATGACACTACACAACATTCATCCAACAAGCATACAGCAATGCAGTAAAGGTCTGAGTGAGGCCTTACAATACAACAGGAAAAAGCCCTGGATGGAGTCTACACAAGAATGCTATACGAATGGCACTATAGGTGTCACATGGACGGACCGCATCAGCAATGTGGACCTCTATGGGGACCTACCACGGGTCACGGACAAAGTCAGAGAGAGAAGGATGAGGCTGGCAGGGCACTGCGTCAGGCACCCAGAACTTGAGGTAAGTAAATTGACCCTATGGGAGCCAACCCAGGGCAAAGCCAGGAGGGGAAAGAAGCGTGTACCACCTATGTAGACGTGCTGCGGCGCGACAGCTTGGCTGACAACACTGCAGAGCTCAAGAACCTGATGTTGGATAGGAAATTGTGGAGGGCAGCGATCCAGGAATCCCGAGTTGGTGTTGGCTAGACCTCACTCTCGCAGCAACTAACTAGACTAGATTACCATAGTAGCTGGAACTCCTACACAAACTCCTACATGCTACACGTTAGCATTGTGGGTAGTGAATCAGTGATGTATTTCTCGTTTCTCCATAATAAATTGCAAATTAAAACTTTAACCCATTTTGGGCGGGAACCGGGAACCCCTTTTGGTGTTAGCATTATGTTATGCTTTAGCTATTGAAAAATAGCAGACCTACAAGCTCATAGCGCGCCACCGAGTGGCACGCTACAAGCTTGTAGGTCTGCTATTTTTGAAAAATCGAAGAACGACTGACATAGAAACATAGCTTTTTCAGAAAACTGTCAGGATGTAGAAGACATTTTTAGAATCTGATCTCAGGTCAAAATGGGTTCATAAAAAAAAAATGATACAGTAGCTTCATTGCATACAGACATGTGACTAAGCTATTGTTTAACAACTGGATACGTTTTTGTCCATAAAAAAAAAACGCAGCTAAAAATCTGAAAAAGGCAGCAGTGCGTGACATTAAATTGTTACGACAGTATGGCTGATAATACAATAATTCTCTCTGGAGAAAATGAATGGCATGTATGAATCCCAATGGGACTGCAACAGACTGTGGAGTACTATAGTATGAAATGGCTGGAGAAAAGAATAAGCCATTTCATAATGATGTGGCCTCACGGATGAGTCCCCTGTGCGCAGAGGTGGAAAGTAACTAAGTTTACTTAAGTGCTGTACTTAAGTACAATTTTGAGTTTTACTTTACTTGAGTATTTCCAATTTCCAATACTTCCAATACTTCTACTCCACTACATGTCAAATTTTGTACTTTTACCCCACTACATTTATTTTAAAACTTTACAGTTACTATATACTTTGCTTATTATTGCAAAACACTTCAGCCCTATATACATTTCGGCCATGTGTATACATTTGAAAACTTGAAATTAGACATTCTGCATAGTGAATAGTGAATACTTTTGCTACTTTAAGCACATTTTGGGCGGGAACCCCTTTTGGTGTTAGCATTATGTTATGCTTTAGCTATTGAAAAATAGCAGATCTACAAGCTCATAGCGCGCCACCGAGTGGCGCGCTACGAGCTTGTAGGTCTGCTATTTTTGAAAAATCGAAGAACGACTGACATAGAAACATAGCTTTTTCAGAAAACTGTCAGGATGTAGAAGACATTTTTAGAATCTGATCTCAGGTCAAAATGGGTTAAGCACATTTTGAATGCCAGACTTTTACTTGGAACAGTGTAGTTCTACATTGCAGTATTGATAATTTTACTATTTTGAGTAACAGATACATAACATTTGAGTACTATTTCCACCACTGCATACATCAGTACATACAACAGTTGCTGCCGGGTGCAATCGTTGTACGTCCAAAACCGTTACATTTTCCGTGTCAAATTACCAAACCGTACCCATGATGTCTACAGGTAGGCGGGTTTCTGAACTGTCCACAGCCCTCCACTCAGGATGCCTATATTATTTTGGTACTTTTACTCAAACAACGTTTAGAATTTTATTTTATAATTTATTTTTTATTTTGTAAGCATTTTAACTCAAAACTTTGCTTCTGGGGGTCCCTGGAACAACATTTTCATATGAGGGGGGTCGGTGACCAAATACAGAATTATATAATAATACAATAATTGTGGGGGTCATTGACATGAAAAAGTTTGAGTAGCACTGATATAGCAATACATTTTTTTTTATTTTTTTTCCCTGAAAGCTGTAAGGAATTGCACAACATTTGTAGAACCGGGCTAAATAAATAAACAAACAAACACAGAAACTTTTTCCTCCACTATACCGCTGACAGCAGCCCCACTATAAGGCCTCGCGCGTCTGCTTATATTGAGACATTTCCCAGTCAGAGGAGTTATAGGAAGCTATACTTGGAAATAACATCCTTAAGGAGGAAAACACAAGCCGTGTGCTGACTGCTGAGCACAGCACATAGTTTAATAAACCCCCATGCTGTCGCTCAGTGCTTCCACCGCCATGGAGGATGACTAATAATGCTGCTGTCGGGCAGAAACCTTCAGCTCTCCATATTCAAACCTTTTGTGATTTTTCATTAAAAAAATAAGAAAAAAAGAAAATACACCCTACTTTTTTCTTCCATTTTTTTTATCCTCACGGTTTTTGCAACCCTTTTCTTTCACCCAGTGCCAATTCTCTAATGCAATCCTGGGCGCTATTCACTCCCTCTGCCAACCTGGGGAGAGCAACGGACCAGACCTCATGCTTCCTTCTATGCATGAGGGGTCCAAGCCGCTTCTTTTCACATGAGAAGGGGGGAGTTTCCCCGGCTGGACGTATAGCCCGCGGAAGGAACACGTTATTCCAACCGGTTCCTTTCCCCTCCACCAGGCGACCCCGGCTGACCAGGGGGAGGCAGTATAGAGACCAGGATTATACTGCATGTTTTTTGTGAGGGTATACCTATAGGGGACACGGGGAGAACATGCAAACTCCACACAGAAAGGCCCTATTGACACCCTACTTGATCATACTACAGCGTCGCACAAAAGCATCAAAAGTATATAGGAGACCAACAGGCTTGAAACATGGTGCTAGTAGATCTGCTAATTTTGACGTTTTATAATTTGAATCCTGAAAAGTATAGCCTAACAGTTTTGGACGGTGAGTTTTCCATTCGACAGAGACGATAGATAGCCCGAGGCGGGGTTGGCGAAAGGGCCTTTATGTGTGGAGTTTGCATGTTCTCCCCGTGTCCCCTAGGGTAGGTACCCTCACATGTTCTCCCCGTGTCCCCTAGGGTAGGTACCCTCACATGTTCTCCCCGTGTCCCCTAGGGTAGGTACCCTCACATGTTCTCCCCGTGTCCCCTAGGGTAGGTACCCTCACATGTTCTCCCCGTGTCCCCTAGGGTAGGTACCCTCACATGTTCTCCCCGTGTCCCCTAGGGTAGGTACCCTCACATGTTCTCCCCGTGTCCCCTAGGGTAGGTACCCTCACATGTTCTCCCCGTGTCCCCTAGGGTAGGTACCCTCACATGTTCTCGCCGTGTCCCCTAGGGTAGGTACCCTCACATGTTCTCCCCGTGTCCCCTAGGGTAGGTACCCTCACATGTTCTCCCTGTGTCCCCTAGGGTAGGTACCCTCACATGTTCTCCCCGTGTCCCCTAGGGTAGGTACCCTCACATGTTCTCCCCGTGTCCCCTAGGGTAGGTACTCTCACAAAAAACATGCAGTAATCCTGGTCTCTATACTGCCTCCCCCTGGCCAGCCGGGGTGCCCGATGGAGGGGAAAGGAACTGGTCGGAATAACGTGATCCTTCCAAGCGCTACGTCCGGCCGGGGAAACTCCCCCCTGGACACTCATGCATGAAGGAAGCATGAGTTCAAGTCCGTTGCTCTCCCCAGGTTGGCGGAGGGTGTGTAGAGCCCAGGATCACATTAGATAATTGACACAGGGGAGAAAAATGGGTTACAAAATCGTGGGATAAAAATTATTTAAAAAAAAATGAGATCATAGATAGCGTTTCTGTCCGGTGGTGGAAACCTCCTAAGTCAAAAAATGTTACTTCTCAGGAAATGGTAGAAAAAAAAGAAAGACAACAGAACCAGTGTTCACAATGCATGGATCAATGTAGTTATTATCTAGTCACGGCTCTTGTTCATTTATATAAAAAGGAAATCACAGATACACTTAACCACTTTCAAAATGGACAAAAGCAGTGTTCTTTTTGGCAGCAAATTTTAGTTTTAGTCATAGTCTCTTGAATAGCTTTAATTTGGTTTTAGTCACCTGGAATGTGTTTGTGTTAGTCTAGTTTTAGTCGACTAAATGTCATAAGATTTTAGTCAACTAAATCTACATTTAGTTACACTATTATTAGTTTACACTATTATTTAGTCGAACAAAATGTATTTTGGCGGGCCTTAATGCCGTCGTAATGATGCCACCATCACTTGCTGAAAATAGCAGATCTACAAGCTCACAACATGTCACGCTGCGACGCCTTGTGAGCTTGTAGATCGTCTATTTTCAGCATGCAAGCAAGTGTAAAATGACTATCCACTAGTCCCTTCCTAACATTTTAGTCTAGTTTGTTTTTCTAGACGAAATTGTCAGTATATTTAGTCTTAGTTTTAGTCGTCATAGCTTAGTTTTCATTTAGTTTCCATTTAGTTTTCGTCAGTGAAAAAAGGTAGTCGACGAAAATTCTTTGTCGTAGTTTTAGTCGACGAAAACACCACTGGACAAAAGATAGCAGATGTAGCAGAAGCTCAGGTGCGTTGTGAGCTTGTAGATTTAGGGCTCCATTTTCGTCACCGCTAAACCCCTTTATCCCTAAACGTCTTTGCCTTTTTTTTTACTTTTTTGCAAAACATTTTATAATAGTATAATATATATATAGCTATCCAATCTACATTGACACATTGTGAGCTTGTAGACATTTTAACTATTCAAAAATGTTTTGCAAAATAGTAAAAATCACACCCGTGTGAACTGAGTGGTGTAAGGTCTTATATAGCCTGATCAGCTGTGGTCTGACGTAATGTCTGACGTAATGCAATCACACCCAGGTGAACTGGGTGACCGTAGCAAACATGCTCATTTTTTGAGCACAGACAGACAGACAGACACGTAAACTAACAAAGCCAGTCGTAGGAGTGGTTTACACCACTCAAAAAAAGGCAAAGAAGTTTAGGGATAAGGGGTTTAGCGGTGACGAAAATGGAGCCCGCGGGCTGTTCTGGCTGCTTTCCCGTGACACTCTTGTATGACAAAACAGGAGAGTAATTCGGAATAAAACGCGAAAAGAATCTGAGATACGAGGTTTCGGCCCGACAGTGAGAATAACTTAATATATTCCTCCATAGTCTATTCCCTCATGTGTGGCAGGCTCTCACCCCGCACTGTATAGATTGGGCTTTATCAGAAGACCTTAATGGTTGATTTGATTAAGAGAGCTCCAATTAGCCTCAACAATGAAGCCGTTTGATTGTTGTTTACAGATGGGGAAGGGGGAGTGTTATTGAAGTCAAATTGACTGTAATTGTCTCAGGGAAATGTGGGGGAAAAAAAATACAAGGCGTCTGTTCAGCTGGGGAGAAAGACCGTCTGACGGTAGATGACGAAATGAAATGAAAAATGTTATTTTTTTTCACACTTTCAATTCTTGTGTATTCTCATGTCAAACGTCCCTATTAAAGTCACATTTTAACCCATTTTGGGCGGGAACCCCTTGGTGTTAGCATTATGTTATGCTTTAGCTATTGAAAAATAGCAGATCTACAAGCTCATAGCGCGCCACCGAGTGGCGCGCTATGAGCTTGTAGGTCTGCTATTTTTTAAAAATCGAAGAACGACTGACATAGAAACATAGCTTTTTCAGAAAACTGTCAGGATGTAGAAGACATTTTTAGAATCTGATCTCAGGTCAAAATGGGTTAATGACTTCCTCTCAAAGGCAAATGTACCGGCGTGGTGACATAGATAGACAAGCCCCAGTGATTATAGCTACTGTAGTATTATGAATCATCACATGGGTGATGTCATTCACCTGTGTGTGTGTGTGTGTGTGTGTGTGTGTGTGTGTGTGTGTGTGTGTGTGTGTGTGTGTGTGTGTGTGTGTGTGTGTGTGTGTGTGTGTGTGTGTGTGTGACTGTGCAGTTGTGGCACACACACCGGAGGCACTGCAAGCTACCCTTGCAGCCGCTGCAAGTGCTTATGGCAGGCTGGGCCTCTCTGTTAACGTGGCAAAGACTGAGGTAATATGCCAGTGGGCATCCACTCCCCCATCTCATCCCCCAACCTTCACCATCTCCAATATGCCACTTGCAACAGTGGACTCCTTCAAATACTTGGGCAGTTTTCTCTCTGACGACTGCAGCATCGACAGAGAGATTCAAAACCGGATCAAATAGGCATCATCCTCATTTGGCAGACTCAGGAGAAGGGTGTTCCAGAACAAGGACCTTAAGCTCCATACTAAGGTAGCAGTTTACCTGGCTGTTGTTATGACTACCCTGCGAACCTGTGAAGCGTGGACCCTGTACAGCCGTCACCTCAGGATGCTGGAGGCCTTCCACATCAGGTGCCTACAATGCACCATGGGTATATCCTGGAAGGACCGAGTCCCCCACACTGAAATACTCTGCAAGACCAACTGCAGCAGTGTGGAGGCTACAGTCACCCAGCACCAACTTCGCTGGCTAGGCCACGTCATAAGAATGCCAGAAGAACGCCTACCGCGTAAGGTGCTCTATGGCCAGCTCCATCTTGGTCGTCGCTTGGCAGGAGGCCCGAAAAAGCGCTACAAAGACCACCTAAAGACTTCCATGAAGAAATGCGGCCTGAACCCGACTCAGCTGGAGGTCACTGCAGCTCAACGCACCATCTGGCGGCAGCTCCTCCAACAAAGAGTGCTCAAGCTTGAGGATGACAGAGGTGATCGACGGACCAAGAAACTCCAAAGGAGACATGAAGCCAGAGCCACACCCACACCCCCAGTCAGTGCTCTTCCCTGCCCTGTTTGTGGCAGATCGTGTGGATCACGGATTGGACTATATAGACACATGAGCACTCACAAGAAGAAATAGAGATGGAATGTCATCATCGGATACGATGGACAACCTTAAGCAAGCAAGTGTGTGTGTGTGTGATTCCCATAGCTCGTGTTCCTCCACTCCGCACCAGATGGTTTTCGTTTGTTAAAAAAAACACTAGGCCTGTATCCTGGTGGTAGTAATCATATATATAGAGTGTTTGCTCAGTAACAGGAGTCTCCCCATCTCTATAATAAACACAAAATACATTTTCAGGTTTTTACTCATTGTTATAGAGCCTATATAGCAATGTGTCAGGATATACTGTAGAGCTATATTACCCTATTGGCCTGAATATAAGACTTGTTTTTTTCCAATGGAAATAGGTCGTATTATAATCAGAGTGGTCTTATATTCGGCACAATACGGTATATGAAACTTTTAATGACATTAATTTTTATTTTTTTGAGGGGCGATTACAGTGTAGATTTCCTACTTAAACATTAAACTCCCGTTGACAATGAATGGAGAATGTTACGTTATAGCGTTATTTGTGCAAATAGGCATAGTGTCTATTTTGCGTCATGATGATGTACGATGATAAGAGCACTCACACTCACACACGTGGGATGTCTGAGTGATGCAGCCACTCCAAGGAACAGCAATGTGTATCTGTCTGTCTATCCCTATGTCTGTCTGTCTGTTTAGAGTATACCAACAGGTGACAAAGCGATTTCGGGTGTGACAGTATAGTACAGTACAGTAGAGGGACCCCCACACGGTAACTCTGTCATTTCTCGACGATTTCGGACACGGGGCGGCTCGCCGGAACCGGGCCAGCACCCTGGGCGCGTTCCTGTGTGTCTAGATGTTCTGGGAACCCCCCCCGGGACCCCCACACGGTAACCCTGTACAGTACAGTACAGTACAGTGCAGTACAGTACAGTACAGTACAGTACAGTACAGTACAGTACAGTACAGTAACTATACCAATAAAAGTATAGTTGGCACCACACAGTTCACACATTCTTTTTATTATTCAGACAGCCAACAATGGGTTAAACGCTCTCCGAAATAATTTAGTCTCTGTGACACCTCTAGGGGCCGTATATTCTGCCTTCAAAGGTTTTCCCAGAAGCTTTGTCATTGGTCCTCTTCCTGATTGGTTATAGTCATTTTGCCGTCCGGTAATTTTGGACCAATGACATAGTAACAGAACAGAAACAATGATTTAACCCATTCTGGGCGGGAACCCCTTTTGGTGTTTTAATATTATTATATGCTTTATAGCTGTTGAAAAATAGCAGATCTACAAGCTCATAGCGCGCCACCGAGTGGCGCGCTATGAACTTGTAGGTCTGCTATTTTTGAAACATACTGACATAGAAACATGGGGGCAGCGGTGGCCTAAGTGTTAGAGGAGCGCCCTTGTTGCCGAAAGGTTGCCGGTTCGATTGCCCGGACGGGCAGGAAAAATCTGGGTGGGGAAGTGATTGTCATCACTCACCAAACACCGCTGAAGTGCCCTTGAGCAAGGCACTGAACCCACAACTGCTCCCCCTGGAGCTGCTTAGTGGCCAACAGTATAAGACTGTGGTTGTACTGGTCAGCTCCCAGGTTTTAATGTGTGTGTGTGTGTCTGTGTGTTTCTATGTGCAGGGCGTTGCTGAAAATGAGCACCTGTGCTCAGCTACTTCCCTGGGTAAATAAAGGATACAAAAATAATAATAATAATAAAAATGGGTATTTCAGAATTTAGAATAGAAGACGTTTTTTTTTATTTCAACGTCAGGCCTAAATGATTTAACCTGATTTGAACACAACACTGAGGACAGTGCTGTCAAACATGTCTATGAAGACCCCATGCCCTAATTGCCATGTGACTGACACATCTCAGCTGTTTCCGCTCCGTTGTTCGAACAGCTGCGTGACTTTAGACTCAGAGTTTTCCACACGCATGCATGTCAAAAGAAAGATGTGAGCGTTCACATCCGGATAGCAAGGGAGTTAACCCTTTTTGACCTGAGGACGATTCTATACCAAATGTCTTCTAAATCCCGACGGTTTTCTGAAAAAATAACAGTGGTGCTCAATATTTCATGTCAAGAACGCCGGAAATTATATTTAATTGGCCACCGACCCTCATTTGAAAATATTTTGTTCCATGAAGCA
>NC_136801.1:41040243-41068821 GCF_951216825.1 Electrona antarctica | reverse complement strand
TAGAGAGCGGTTTGAGTAGAAGTGCTACTACTACTACAGCTCCTGTACAAGAGATGAGGAGGAGGGAGGGAGGGAGGGAGGGGAGGGAGGGAGGGGTGAGGAAAAAGTACAAATGTAGTGGCATTTTTACCTAAATGTTTATCCCACAATTTTGTAACCCATGCATTTTTCACTCGGTGCCTCTCTCTCTCTCCCTCTCCCTCTCCCTCTCCCTCTCCCTCTCTCATCTCTCTCTCCTCTCTCTCTCTCTCCCCCAACCTGGGGAGAGCCCCGAACTGAGCTCATGCTTCCTTCAATGCACGAGGAGTGAGCAGGCCAGCCTACATTCTTGCGAGGCGCACCGTTGCTCTGACCAACACCAAACTTGGCACACACATTCTTCAGGGGACTGCCATCAGAAGGACAGCAGCTACAGTTACTTCAGGACCATGGACAGCTACAGTTACTATAGAACCATGTACAGCTACAGTTACTATAGAACCTGGACAGCTACAGTTACTTCAGCAACATGGACAGCTACAGTTACTATACTATAGTAACTGTAGCTGTCCATGGACAGCTACAGTAACTTCAGCACCATGGACAGCTACAGTTACTATAGAACCATGGACAGCTACAGTAACTTCAGCACCATGGACAGCTACAGTTACTTCAGCATCATGGATAGCTACAGTTACTATAGAACCTGGAAAGCTAGTTACTATAGAACCATGGACAAGCTACAGTTAATTCAGGACCATGGACAGCTACAGTAACTTCAGCACCATGGATAGCTACAGTTACTATAGAACCTGGACAGCTACAGTTAATATAGAACCTGGACAGCTACAGTTACTATAGAACCATGGACAGCTACAGTAACTTCAGCACCATGGACAGCTACAGTTACTATAGAACCTGGACAGCTACAGTTACTTCAGCATCATGGACAGCTACAGTTACTATAGAACCTGGACAGCTACAGTTACTTCAGCACCATGGACAGCTACATTATGTATATACTCATGTTGCTATGAGCTTGTAGCGGGGTCATCAATATATCCGTACACAGAGACATGTGTTTGTGGCCAGACTTGTCCACGTACTTTGTTACAATATTGTTCTATACTGCCCTGCAAAAGCCAAAGTGCAGTGACTACGCAATCAACACTTTAACTGATACACGGTTTAAAAGCCAAATCAAAGCAATAGCGTCAATGTCGAAAGTGAAGAAGATGAAGTAGAAAGTAGACAAAAGTACACAGATGGCCATGGACATAGTGACAGTAATACACTTGACTTTTAAAGTATTTGTTTTGGGGGGGTTACAAACGGCACCATCTATTCTATGTGCCTTCCCTCTCAGCTTTCCACTATCTAAATAAAATACAAACAGTACAAAGGGTTGAGGTCAAACCTCTCTACCTCTTTAAAAGCAAAGCCTGTGTTCTTCCCCGTGTCCACTGGACTATAAGCATTTAGTATTGATGGTAATATTATTGACCCCTCGTTGTTATGTCCGTGGCAAAAATTGTAATTTGAAAGGAAAATGTCCATCACAAGGCGACATGTTGGTGACCCCTGGCTTGTAGTTTGGCAATTTGCGAATAGCCGAAGCATACAATAAGGCTAGTGGTATTAACCCATTTTGACCTGGGAACGATTCTAATAATGTCTTCTAAATCCTAACAGTTTTCTGAAAAAGCTATGTTTCTATGTCATTCTTCGATTTTTCAAAAACAGCAGACCTACAAGCTCATAGCGCGCCACTCGGTGGGCGCGCTATGAGCTTGTAGATCTGCTATTTTTCAATAGCTAAAGCATAACATAATGCTAACACCAAAAGGGGTTCCCGCCCAAAATGGGTTAATAGTCCTGTAATGTTATTCTAAATCTAACAAAGTATCTTGCTTTGTATCTCTACTGTGACAACTCTTGTCACAGTAGAGATACAAAGCAGGGTTGTCCCGATCCGATCTCGTGATCGGAAATCGGGGCCGATCACGTCATTTTCAAATGATCGGAATCGGATCGAGAGCAAAAAAACGTGATCGGGACATCCCTAGTATCAATATTATATCCATATCATGATATTAGACTGGATGTTGTCTGTGATTTTGGATATTGTACTATTGTGATATGGCATAAGTGTTCAATAGAAATATAAATATCCTAATATCAGGAAAAATCGGTACCGGCAGATACACACAATCAATGATGATCGTAATCGGATCGATTCGGAATCGGATCAAAAGTACCTCGACATTGTACGGCAGTGGGTCCCAAAGTGTGGTCCGGGGACCCCCAGGGGTACTTGAGGGAGTTCCAGGGGGGACCCAGCTAAATGATAATTTGGTTCCATTTGTACACTCTCTGAGTTAAATTAAGAGTGGTTTTACAAAATAAATTGGGGGTACCAGAGATAGAAATCCCATTAAATCGGGGGTCCGTGGCATAATGCGTGTGAATTTGGGGGTCCATGAAATTAATGTGTTTCGGAATCACTGCTAGAGCCATAAAAATCCTCCCTTATCGGGGTCACTGGCATATGTTTTCAAATGGGGGGTCCGTGGCCTAATAAATGTTCATTTGGGGGTCCTTGACACGAAAAAGTTTGGGAACCACTGTTGTATGGCACTTGAGTAAATGTACTGAGTTCCTCTCCAGCACTGATGTACAACATGGCCGGCCTGAAGCCATGAATCACAGGAAAAAAAAGAAAATATTGGAAGGACACTTTCACTTTCACACCTGGTCTGTTTGGTGAGACTGAAATCATATCCTCAGGATGCCCACCTGCCCGCCCGCCCGCACGCACACACACACACACACACACCGTGTGCATTCACACACAAAAAACAACGGATTTATCGCTATCACATGCACGCACGCACGCACGCACGCACGCACGCACGCACGCACGCACGCACGCACGCACGCACGCACGCACGCACGCACGCACGCACACACACACACACACACCTTGTGCATTCACACACAAAAAACAAAGAAATTAATCGACTCTATCACATGCACACACGCACGCTGTGATGTGTTTGTATATGCACTGCCAGCATTGGTACTATAATCTTTCAAGACCCACAGAATATTTTGTTCTAAAACATGTGTGTAGGGCCTTCATTCACGAAATAAACTATAGAAAAACAAACAAGCATCAGAAATGTGGTCACACATGTTTTCTACAGGACAGCACAACGGTATACATACAAGGTATGCCAATTCCTGTGTGTCAAATAACTACGCATAAGGTACACAAGTGGAGTGGATTTGCACTGACAGATGTTGTGATTTGCATTAAAGCTCTATGGATGTACAGAAAGACTATGCAAATCACTCCTTAAGGAGGTGAAAACTGTAGAGAGATTATGAACACTGAGATCAGAACAATTATCCTTTTTAGCGATATCAATAAGCAGTAAATATTACAGTAAAACAATGCTCTCTCCTTATACCTCAGTGGTGGAACATATAAGTACATTTACTCAAGTACTCATGTGCTTAGGTACTATTGTGAGGTATTTGTACTTTACTTGAGTAAATCTAACTTCCAATACTTTTACTTCTACTCCACTACATTTCAGAGGCAATTGTTGTACTTTTTGCTCCACTGCATTTATTTGAAAACATCAGTTACTACTAGTTACTTAGTAAATTACTACTATGTTTATTATCATGACAGAACATACAGTAACCACTTCAGTATTCCTACATTGCAGTATTGATACTTGTAGGCCTACTTAACCAATTTTGGGCGGGAACCCCTTTTGGTGTTAGCATTATGTTATGCTTTAGCTATTGAAAAATAGCAGATCTACAAGCTCATAGCGCGCCACCGAGTGGCGCGCTATGAGCTTGTAGGTCTGCTATTTTTGAAGAATTGAAGAACGACTGACATAGAAACATAGCTTTTTCAGAAAACTGTCAGGATGTAGAAGACATTTTTAGAATCTGATCTCAGGTCAAAACGGGGTAAGTAAAACATCCCCAGTGGTGGAAAGCAATTGGTACATTTACTCAAGTTCTAAGTTCTTAACACAACACATTTACGTGAGTGTGTGTACATTTGTGACCAGGGCACACTATATTAGATCAAGATAAATCCTGCACGCTTCAGCCAGCAGAAGGTAGAAGGGCTCATCGGTGCTCAACAGGGACAACTTGCATCAGAAAAGACATAATATCCACATGGGCAATTCAGGAGAGACTATACCCTTTTGTTGTTTTTCGATTTATTGTTTATTGTTTTTAGATTTCTTTCTCGGGTGACTGACGTTTCGACTTTTGTCTTCCTCAGAGTCAAAAACATATTATTCTGCTTGACCTAATGACCTATGCATGTCATTGATTTGGTTTCCCCAAAACATCCCTGTTTACCTAAAAAAAAGAAAAAAAGGAAAAATAAAGTCAAAACAGAGGGCAATGCTATATGTAAACAATACTGCAGTGGCTGGGGAATGATTGGCAATAAAAACAAGTATTCATAATAATCAACATGCTCTCATAAAAGAAAAACAGTGGCACAGCCAAACCTACCAGCACTAACTAATAGTAGTAAGTAAGTAGCCTTGCCGAGCCATGAGGCCCACAGGGCAGGAGCCTATCTCCTGTTTCTGTAGCGTGAGGCAGCTTGATGTACAAGTACACCCCCTGGACATGACGCTATAGTATGTCGCAGGGACATACCCCCAATCCAACCCTTGATGCAGAGTGTCAAGCAGGGAGGCACTGGGTCCCATTTTTAGAGTCTTTGGTATGACCCGGCCGGGGATCGAACCCCCGACCTCCCAGTCTCAGGGCGGACACTCTAACCACAAGGCCACTGAGCTGGCACTAACTATTAGCAAACAGCAATTCAAATGGAAATTTCCTCCCTACATTAGCCAGTGCAACGGGGGATTGCACGTACACAGCATGCTGCTCGGAAAAGCATTCCACTCGCTGATTTGTGTGGGTTTCGGCTCCACACCCCTTTTATTCTCTAGAGGCTCGTGTTGAAAGAAAGAAAAAGCCTTTGGTGACGTGTAAAGGTTAAGGCTGCCCAGGGACAAGAACAAATTGAGCGGGGCAAAGGGAGGGCCACGCTCTGTGTCGCGCGGCGGCCCCTCACCTAATTCTAGTCCACTGGCATCAACTCCTGGCCGGCAACCGTGGCTGTTCTCGTCCCCACTGAGGGAACAGTTACTCCCAGTTTCTTTCTTTTTGTTTTTTTTCCTTCTTTCTTTTTTTTTTAAACTTTTTACTTGAGTAAAAGCAGCAATGCATGTACAAAGGTATTAGTCCACTTGCCAGAATGTGAACCCAGGGCATGTTGAGTACACCAACGTTTTATGTTAGAAATGTTGATTATGGGTCCCCAGCATGTAGAAACTGCCGGATGCTAACGTGCATATGTTGAGCAATTTTCATAATTGGCATAATATGTGACCATACCATTAACAACCTATAGAAGGCAAACTAGGGGTTTTTCATGATGCTGAATCCATTCCAAGCATTAGTTTTGCAAAAATAAACACTCATTGGGCAAACCTTTTTGCAAAACTAATGCTTGGAATGGATTCAGAATCATGAAAACCCTATAGTTTGACACGTCACATGCTACATAAAGCATGATGAAATTTTGAATATTTTGCCTTCTTTTTTTTATCCCACGATTTTGTAACCCATGTTTCACCCCTGTGTCAATTATCTAATGTGATCCTGGGCTCTACACACCCTCCGCCAACCTTGTCCCCATATATGGGGGACATGGGGAGAGCAACGGACTTGAACTCATGCCTGATTGTCCAAGTTGCTCCTTTACACCTGACAGGGGGTAGTTTCCCTGGTTGGACGTAGCGCGTGGAAGGAACACGTTATTCCAACCAGTTCCTTTCCCCTCCATCAGGCGCCCCGGCTGGCCAGGGGGAGGCAGTTTAGAGACAAGGATTACTACATGTTTTTTGTGAGGGTACCTACCCTAGGGGACACGGGGAGAACATGCAAATATATATTTTTTATTTTATTTTGCCTTCTATAGGCTGTTAATGGTATGGTCACACATTATGCCAATTATGAAAATTGCTCAGCATATGCAAGTTAGCATCCGGCAGTTTCTACATGATGGGGACCCATACTCAACATTTCTAACATAAAACCTTGGTGTGCTCAACATGTCCGGGTTCACAATGGGGCTCTATGGCCTGGCAAGTACACTATATTGGGATGCTCTGATGTAGGCTGCATAGCCGAAACACGTAAGCGTTCCTTTTTGGTGCGTGCCAATAAATAAATGGAAATGTGAGTAGCCTACTTTGTCTGCCATTTATTTAATTTTTGGATGTGCTACCTTTTTGGATTTTTTTAAAATTCCTATTTTTTTATGTATACTGGATTTGGGTTTGGCACGCCACTGAAAACCATTGCTGATGCGCAAACTCTTTTTCTCATTTAACTCATGGTAACATTGGTAAAAAACAAAAAATGCTGATCTACAAGCTCACAAGTTTTGCGATGTGACGAGTTGTGAGCTTGTATTGGCGATTTTTGGCGAAGTATACGGCATAAAGTGGAGCGAGCTTAAGTGTTTTTTTTTAATCATCTGAATCTAGAAAATAAGTCAATAGTGTAGATTGTCTATAGAAAAAAAGGTGGCGATCCGGGCACACAAAATAGGAGAGACAGCGAGCTCCACTTGCGACCGCGACGGGTCGCTTCGACGGCTGTCTGAGTCGTCGCAACGAGTGCCCATCGTCGCGGGTGCCTGACTCGTCCCGACGGGTCGCCACAGGTGCCCATCGTCTCGACGGGGGCCTGTTTTTGTCGGCGTTTCTGAGTCGTCGCGACGATTGCCCATCGTCTCGACGGGGGCCTGTTTTGTCGCGACGATTGCCCATCGTCTCGACGGGGGCCTGTTTTTGTCGGCGTTTCACCCGTGCGTCGGAGAACGGGCGCTCGTGCTCGCATCTGCCTCTCTCCCTCCTTCCCTCCATCCTATGTGTGTGCTTCCCCCCCCCCCCCCCACCCGACCGCCTCCCCCTGTGGGGTAGGGGGTCGGGTGGGGGTCCCTGCGGACCTTTGGGGGGGGGGGGGGGGGGGGTCCGGGTCCCCTTGGGAATCCCTTTACGCATGCCTTCATTTGTCCCCGTGAATTGCTTCCATTATTTTAATCCAATAACCATATGTTGCATCACATTTTATCGATTGATATAACTTCAATAACCTCCGGAAATAAGGATTTTTTTTTATTCGATTTGAACGTTTAATGGCCTATTGAGTGTTTCTTTTTTTTTTCCTTTTACGCACGAGAGAGAGAGAGAGAGAGAGAGAGAGAGAGAGAGGGGGGGGGAGAGAGAGAAAGAGAGAGCGCACGCACGCAGACGGAATGTGTTCACGCTCGTCCTTCTGGGGGGTCCCCGGGAGACCCCCCCAACGCAATAGATAACACAGAAATCACACTATGCATTTACATTCAGCCGATCTACGAGCTCATATCTGCTTCTTTGCGAAAGCCGCGCATTGCGACGTATTCTGTCTGTCTGTCTGTCTGTCTGTCTGTCTGTCTGTCTGTCTGTCTGTCTGTCAGCGCACGCTGACAGACAGACATGTTTAAGTTTTCCATTGAACTATTCAGCACCGAAATATATTACTCATCCATTCATTAATGCATTCATTCATTCATTCATTCTTTCATTCAATTTACTGCTTTAAGGAGCACTGCATGGAATGAGCATATAAGGGGTACAAGTGCAGCTGGTACCTTTCTCCCTCCACATTCTATGTAGGCCTATAGTCCCTAAAAGCATTCACTGAAGATTTTTCTAAGGGTTTTCTAAATCTCACCTGCACAACCCAATATTATGCTGTTGTTACAAATTTAATGCAGTAAACATGAACGTGCTGTCACAGATGATCCGATCATCTGTGACATCGGCTGAATGTAAATGCACACGCAAAATGGGGGTCCCCAATATGGTAGCCTACATCTACTTTTGTCAATTGTTTAAAGCTTACAAAAGAAACAAAAAGGATTTGTTTGAATGTATTGACTTTTGAGGACTGCATACGCCTCTGTAACTGTAATAAACAACATTAACAATATAATCAGAATCCAGTCTTTATACTTTATTAATACAATGGTTTTAAAATTGCAGTCATTTTAAAATTGCATTAATTTCATTATGTTGATGGTATTTATTTAAAATGATTTAAGGACGTTTGGTGGTTCATTCGTTTTGTATAAAATAACAGAAACCTTTGAGGACAAAACGATATAAAGGACATTGTAAAGCGACTACGTGAGAAATAAACTTTAAAGTCGCTGAGAGGCGATGGGATGGGCTATGTTGTCAGACGCGCTCCGCTCCACAAACAAAAGGAATTCGCTGGGTCCAAAACAATGCGTTTAAGGGGTTTTATTAAAGAAATGTGAATAACTCAAAGAGTGCTCAAACAAAAAGTAAAGCAACAACAACGATCAACATAAATAAAAGAAAGCAAAAATAAAGCGGTCAACAAAAGGTATGGCGTTCCATACCCCCCCTCTCTCTCACTGTGTGTGCCAAGCTATGTTTCGATGTCAGTCGTTCTTCGATTCTTCAAAAATAGCAGACCTACAAGCTACAGTATAACATAATGCTTAGTTAAAACACCAAAAGGGGTTCCCGCCCAGAATGGGTTAAGGAGGTGAAAACAGTAGAGAGATTATGAACACCGAGATCAGAACAATTATCCTTTTTAGCGATATCAATAAGCAGTAAATATTACAGTAAAACAATGCTCTCTCCATATACCTCAGTGGTGGAACACATTTACTCAAGTACTGCAGCTTAGGTACAATTGTGAGGTATTTGTACTTTACTTGGGTAAATCTAACTTCCAATACTTTTACTTCTACTCCACTACATTTCAGAGGCAAAATCTTGTACTTTTTGCTCCACTACATGTATTTGAAAACGTCAGTTACTACTAGTTACTTAGTAAATTACTACTATGTTTATTATCATGACAGAACATACAGTAACCACTTCAGTATTCCTACATTGCAGTATTGATACTTGTAGGCCTACTTAAGTAAAACATCCCCAGTGGTGGAAAGCAATTGGTACATTTACTCAAGTTCTAAGTTCTAACACAACACATTTGCGTGAGTGTGTACATCTGTGACCAGGGCACACTATATTAGGTAAAGATAAACCCTGCACGCTTCAGCCAGCAGAAGGTAGAAGGGCTCATCGGTGCTCAACAGGGACAACTTGCATCAGAAAAGACATCCATGGGCAATTCAGGAGAGACTACACCCTTTTGTTGTTTTTCGATGTATTGTTTATTGTTTTTAGATTTTTTTCACGGGTGACTGACGTTTCGACTTCCGTCTTCCTCAGAGTCAAAAACATAGTATTCTGCTTGACCTAATGACCTATATGCATGTCATTGATTTGAGTGCAATGCTATATGTAAACAATACTACAGTGGCTGGGGAATGATTGGCAATAAAAACAAGTATTCATAATAATCAACATGCTCTCATAAAACAAAAAAAAACAAAAAAAAAGTGTTGTTTCCTTTAACAGTGGCACAGCCAAACCTACCAGCACTAACTAATAGTAGTAGCTTTGCCGAGCCATGAGGCCCATAGGGCAGGAGCCTATCTCCTGTTTCTGTAGCCATGAGGCCCATAGGGCAGGAGCCTATCTCCTGTTTCTGTAGCGTGAGGCAGCTTGATGTACAAGTACACCCCCTGGACATGACGCTAGTATGTCACAGGGACATACCCCCAATCCAACCCTTGATGCTGAGTGTCAAGCAGGGAGGCACTGGGTCCCATTTTTAGAGTCTTTGGTATGACCCGGCCGGGGATCGAACCCCCGACCTCCCAGTCTCAGGGCGGACACTCTAACCACAAGGCCACTGAGCTGGCACTAACTATTAGCAAATAGCAATTCAAATGGAAATGGTCCTTTCACAAGGCCAGTCATTTCCTCCCTACATTAACCAGTGAAACGTGGGGATTGCACGTACACAGCATGCTGCTTGGAAAAGCATTCCACTCGCTGATTTGTGTGGGTTTCGGCTCCACACCCCTTTTATTCTCAAGAGGCTCGTGTTGAAAGAAAGAAAAAGCCTTTGGTGACATGTAAAGGTTAAGGCTGCCCAGGGACAAGAACAAATTGAGCGGGGCAAAGGGAGGGCCACGCTCTGTGTCGCGCGGCGGCCCCTCGCCTAATTCTAGTCCACTGGCATCAACTCCTGGCCGGCAACCGTGGCTGTTCTCGTCCCCACTGATGGAACAGTTACTCCCAGTTTTTCTTTTTTTTCTTTACTTTTTACTTGAGTAAAAGCAGCAATGCATGTACGAAGGTATTAGTCCACTTGCCAGAATGTGAACCCTCCAGGCATGTTGAGTACACCATCGTTTTATGTTAGAAATGTTGAGTATGGGTCAAATGTTGAGCATGTAGAAACTGCCATCTGCTAACTTGCATATGTTGAGCAATTTTTATAATTGGCATAATATGTGACCATACCATTAACAGCCTATAGAAGGAAAACTAGGGGGTTTTCATGATGCTGAATCCATTCCATGCATTAGTTTTGCAAAAACACTCATTGGGCTAAAAACATGCCCACCAATTGTGCTGACATCATCACATTTGTGTTGACGGCAATGCCCAATGTGTTCTTTTTTGCAAAACTAATGCTTGGAATGGATTCAGAATCATGAAAACCCTATAGTTTGACACGTCACATGCTCCATAAAGCATGATGAAATTCTGAATATGTTGCCTTCTTTCTTTTTTCTTTTTTTTATCCCACGATTTTGTAACCCATTTTTCACCCCTGTGTCAATTATCTAATGTGATCCTGGGCTCTACACACCCTCCGCCAACCTAGTCCCCATATATGGGGGACATGGGGAGAGCAACGGACTTGAACTCATGCTTCCTTCATGCCTGAGTGTCAAAGTTGCTCCTTTACACCTGACAGGGGGGAGTTTCCCTGGTTGGACGTAGCGCGTGGAAGGAACACATTATTCCAACCAGTTCCTTACCCCTCCATCAGGCGCCCCGGCTGGCCAGGGGGAGGCAGTTTAGAGACCAGGATTACGGCATGTTTTTTGTGAGGGTACCTACCCTAGGGGACACGGGGAGAACATGCAAATATATATATATATATATATATTTTGCCTTCTATAGGCTGTTAATGGTATGGTCACACATTATGCCAATTATGAAAATTGCTCAGCATATGCAAGTTAGCATCCGGCAGTTTCTACATGCTGGGGACCCATACTAAACATTTCTAACATAAAACCTTGGTGTACTCAACATGTCCGGGTTCACAATGGGGCTCTATGGGCTGGCAAGTACACTATATTGGGATGCTCTGATGAAGGCTGCATAGCCGAAACGCGCAAGCGTTCCTTTTTGGTGCGTGCCAATAAATAAATGGAAATGTGAGTAGCCTACTTTGTCTGCCATTTATTTAATTTTTGGATGTGCTACCTTTTTGGATTTTTTTAAAATTCCTATTTTTTTATGTATACTGGATTTGGGTTTGGCACGCCACTGAAAACCATTGCTGATGCGCAAACTCTTTTTCTCATTTAACTCATGGTAACATTGGTAAAAAACAAAAAATGCTGATCTACAAGCTCACAAGTTTTGCGATGTGACGAGTTGTGAGCTTGTATTGGCGATTTTTGGCGAAGTATACGGCATAAAGTGGAGCGAGCTTAAGTGTTTTTTTTAATCATCTGAATCTAGAAAATAAGTCAATAGTGTAGATTGTCTATAGAAAAAAAGGTGGCGATCCGGGCACACAAAATAGTTAACCCATTTTGACCTGAGATCAGATTCTATAAATGTCTTCTACATCCTGACAGTTTTCTGAAAAAGCTATGTTTCTATGTCAGTCGTTCTTCGATTTTTCTAAAATAGCAGACCTACAAGCTCGTAGCGCGCCACTCGGTGGCGCGCTATGAGCTTGTAGATCTGCTATTTTTCAATAGCTAAAGCATAACATAATGCTAACACCAAAAGGGGTAAAGGAGGAAAACAACACCCACGACTAATGCAGAGGCTTAAAGCAACATGTTTCGTTGTGTGTAGATTGTCTATTGTCACTACTTTGCTTGACAGTCTTGTACGACTAAGTACTTTAGTTTTGGGACATTAAATGACGGAAAAACCAACATTTGGAGAAATTAGATTTCTTCCCGACAGCAACTAAACGTATAGTCGAGTATTCGAGTGTTCTCCAGCTGTGTGCGTGAGTCTCTCCTTTCCACATCTTGTCTCTTTCTTTGTTCACTTTTTGTTCCCTACATCTCTCTTCCCAAGTGTCCATCGCTCCTGCCAGATGCGATTAACACAGCGGAGCGTATGCATGCCACGAGGGAATGAATGGAAGATGTTTATACCAACCTGGTGAAGCTCTAGTGCCGTGATATTCAGATCAAACCGCCCAACAGATTGGAATGGATTTGTTTTTCCCCGGGAATTTGCAAGTGAATATACTGCGTCAATTCAGTCCAATCAGCATCCAACTCTGTCTGTCTGTCTGTCTGTCTGTCTGTCTGTCTGTCTGTCTGTCTGTCTGTCTGTCTGTCTGTCTGTCTGTCTGTCTGTCTGTCTGTCTGTCTCTTTGCTCCATTATTGCTTCTGCCTTTTTTCTTCCTTTGGTTTTTTTGCTTTCTCTGCCCTATCCTAGTAGTATGGCGGAATTGCCGTTTACCCCTCATGTGCTTTGTGTGGCCGTGATAGTTGTCATTGACTTTACCTTTACCATTTTCAAAAGTTTCCCTTTCCGTGATGTGATGGAGCGATTGCGGTGAGTAAAAAAAAAAGAACGTGGTCAGTCGCCAAAGACACATCGTTGCAAAATTGTGGGATCGTGTGTGTGTGTGTGTGTGTGTGTGTGTGTGTGTGTGTGTGTGTGTGTGTGTGTGTGTGTGTGTGTGTGTGTGTGTGTGTGTGTGTGTGTGTGTGTGTGTGTGAGACAGAGAAAGAGAGAGAGAGAGAGTATATAGAGTATAGCAGCACTGCTGTCCATCTGCCTTACAAGACCGCTGCTAACACATGGTGTACGTACGGCCAGACTCCTTGCTTATACAGTGACTCTCGTGCCTGTCATTAAGGTAAGTATAGGGAGTATATGGACAATCATAGACCCGTCGCCGTAGCCAGTATTCAGTCTAAAGTGATAGAAATGTTGTTACTTGACAGGCTAAGTGATTTCATCTACACCACAAACAATCAGTTTGTCCCATTTAACCCAGTTTAAGGTGAAACACGGTACAGACTTGTGTATCTATGCCTTAAAAGAAACAGTAGTGGGGTAAAAAAAAAAGAGTGTGGTATTGATTTTCAGGACCAAGGAGGACCAGAAGCTACATTTTCCGGTGTTCTACTTGTCTAACTGTGTGTAGCAGTTGTATACATATTTGGGGCACATGCATCATTATGAAAAGATGGAAGCTGAGTTCCAGTCTAGCTATTCTGTGACTCTGGTCTAACCACTCTCTTGAGAAAACTCATGTTTAGTTTTTAATGTAGACGTGATGGGTCTCATAATGAGGCGATTATGGTACTGTAGACAGTTAGTTTCATTAATATTGTTTTGTGTTTCATTGGCTTCGGTTGTAATAAAGTTTTGATATATATATATATATATATATATATATATATATATATATATATATATACACACATTCCACTTGGATTGGGGTACTCACAATACTCCCGTGGTCCCTGCACTGAGTTAGGCTCAGCAGATGAAACAGCCGTAACTTGGACGTTACCATGGAAACCAAACCACGCAGCCAGCCCACCGGCAAGCCAGGATAATCATGTATCAGGCAGAGAGGACGGCGGTATAGGATGACGTCTATTCTGTCATTTCTGTCTGTCTCTCTCTCTCTCTCTGTCTCATGTCTATTTATTGCTCTCATTCTCCCTTTCTGTCTGGCTCTCTCAATTCAATTCAAAGTGTCAAATCACAGCAAGTCGTCTCGAGACACTTTACATGTAGAGCAAAGGAACCCACAGAGAGCCAACCCAGAGCGAGCAATATTGCGACGGTGGTAAACTCCCCCTTAGGAAGGAACGTCAAGCAGAACCCGACTCAGTACTTTAACCCATTTAGGCCTGACCTCAAAATTCTAAAAAACTCTTCTAAATCCTCCAGTTTTCTGAAATAAATATTTTCACGATTTTTCTAAAATAGCAGACCTACAAGCTCGTAGCGCGCCATGAGCTTGTAGGTCTGCTATTTTTCAATAGCTAAATTATAACATAATGTTTAAAACACCAAAAGGGGTTCCCGCACAAAATGGGTTAACCCATTTAGGCATGACGTCGAAATTAAAAAAATGTCTTCTAAATCCTAACAGTTTTCTGAAATACCTTTGTTTCTATATCAGTGGTGCTCAATATTTTATGTCAAGGACCCCAAAAGTTATATGTAATATGCCGCCGACCCCCATCTGAAAATATGTTGTTCCAGGGACCCCCCCAGAAGCAAAGATTTGAGTTAAAAACCTTCGCTCTGAAAGAATATATATTCAAAGATTTGCACTACAATTTCACGATTAAAAAAAGAAAGTGCAGATCTATAAGCTCATAGCGCGGCACTCGGTGCCGCGCTATGAGCTTGTAGATCTGCTATTTTTCAATAGCTATAGTATAACAATGCTTAAAACACCAAAAGGGGGTTCCCGCCCTGAACTCAGAAGTACTCAGAAAGTGCCATGTATAAACATCTTTTGAAAAAAGCCGATCTACAAGCTTGCAATGCGTCGTACGATAATACATTCGGCCAGTCGAAATAGCGGAGATCTACAAGATCTCTACAAGATCTACAATTTTTCATTATATTGCAGTATTGATACTTTTACTTACGTAAAACAAAAAATAGTACTTTATTCCACCAGCACGGTCTGATTCCCACTCATTACCGCGGTCTGCCTTTCAAGGCGCTGCGAGTCTTTGATGTGATCTATCAACACCCCCGCCATAAGCACGCATTACTAGAATAATATCACGACTTTGTAAATGGCAGCGGGGAGAAGAACCAATGTGGGCAGATTGATGTTCCTTTAACTAAAAGAAGCTTTTTAACAAAGGGAAGCTTTTAATCATTTCTCTCTCTCTCTCTCTCTCTCTCTCTCTCTCTCTCTCTCTCTCTCTCTCTCTCTCTCTCTCTCCTCTCTCTCTCTCTCTCTCTCTCTCTCTCTCTCTCTCTCTCTCTCTCTCTCTCTCTCTCTCTCTCTCTCTCTCTCTCTCTCTCTCCCTCCCCCCCCCCCCTCAGTCAGTCCAGCCCTCCATCGGCGTCTCCAGTCATCTCCATTCTACCACATAGCTTTCTTTATATAGCCAACTGTTTCTCAACCTGTGGAATCAATCAATGACACACATCTTACAGTTAAAAAAACAGCTTGTATGCATGATATAATACAGGTTGTTCACCACTTGAACACTCTTAGTAAGACTTAGTAAACTCAACCTCAGTCGTCTTGAGTCGTTAAGGTATGTTTTGTAATACCAAAATCCGCAAAGTAACTACAGTTTCACTTCATTATGTCAGCACTATACAACGGAGCGGACAGACGGTGAAATCTCTACCGAAGCCCTGATGTCACTCGCTCATCCCCTGGTCCAGGGCCGTATAAGTTTCATTTCAAATTCTCTCATATGAGCAAAAATAAATAACCTGTCTCAGCGATATTGTCATCCATCTTTACCTCTGACAACAACACAGTCAGTCAGTCAGTCAGTCAGTCAGTCAGTCAGTCAGTCTCTATTCCACACATCAAGTCATATAACATAACGAAATATATAACAAACCAGTAACAATACTATATCCTTGATCCAAAGCTCTCTGTACTACAGCACACAGTATGCAGCAGATGAGCTATAGTGCTATAGATAACCATAACACTGTAAAATGCTGTCAATTAACGCACTAATGGGTATTTGATGTGACACTGTGAGCACCCACAATGTAACAGAGCCGTAATGGTGACTAAATGTGCGCGCCGTGCACTGAAACTCTAATTAAGCATGCCGTGGAAAGAGGCTTGCTGAGGGGCTACAGTACAGTATGTTCAATGGCAGCTCAAACTAAAATAGTCATGACTTGCTCAAATCTTGACGGATTTACAAAGGGGTTGGTTTAATACAAACGTTGTCAACGTGGCTATGATTCAGGACGCTTATCTGCTTAATTATATTTTTTTTATATGAACCTCGTATAAAAGCATATCAGTATGCGGACGTCTCTGACGTTTACAACAAACCAAACCGTTTGAAAATCGGTTGAAAATTGAGCAAGTCATGGTTATATATATATATATATATATATATATATACAGTATATCTACAGTGTGTCCAAAACTGTTACTTTTCAGGAAATGGGAGGAAAACAAATAACTGCATGCATGTGTTCCATAATGGGTCCAATTATTCACAAAGTTCGTGTTAATAGAGGAGGTGTGAAAGCGTCTGTAGCCAATAACATCACAGGAAAAAAAGGCATTTTTGACCGCATGCATTCAGCTGGTGTGGTAGGTGGCCTTATACTTCAGTCATACTTCATGCATTCAGCGTGTGTGGTAGGTGGCCTTACTTCAGTCATACTTCATGCATTCAGCTGGTGTGGTAGGTGGCCTTATACTTCAGTCATACTTCATGCATTCAGCGTGTGTGGTAGGTGGCCTTACTTCAGTCATACTTCATGCATTCAGCGTGTGTGGTAGGTGGCCTTACTTCAGTCTTACTTCATGCATTCAGCGTGTGTGGTAGGTGGCCTTATACTTCAGTCATACTTCATGCATTCAGCTGGTGTGGTAGGTGGCCTTATACTTCAGTCATACTTCATGCATTCAGCGTGTGTGGTAGGTGGCCTTACTTCAGTCATACTTCATGCATTCAGCGTGTGTGGTAGGTGGCCTTATACTTCAGTCATACTTCATGCATTCAGCGTGTGTGGTAGGTGGCCTTACTTCAGTCTTACTTCATGCATTCAGCGTGTGTGGTAGGTGGCCTTATACTTCAGTCATACTTCATGCATTCAGCTGGTGTGGTAGGTGGCCTTATACTTCAGTCATACTTCATGCATTCAGCGTGTGTGGTAGGTGGCCTTACTTCAGTCATACTTCATGCATTCAGCGTGTGTGGTAGGTGGCCTTATACTTCAGTCATACTTCATGCATTCAGCGTGTGTGGTAGGTGGCCTTACTTCAGTCATACTTCATGCATTCAGCGTGTGTGGTAGGTGGCCTTATACTTCAGTCATACTTCATGCATTCAGCGTGTGTGGTAGGTGGCCTTACTTCAGTCATACTTCATGCATTCAGCGTGTGTGGTAGGTGGCCTTACTTCAGTCATACTTCATGCATTCAGCGTGTGTGGTAGGTGGCCTTACTTCAGTCATACTTCATGCATTCAGCGTGTGTGGTAGGTGGCCTTACTTCAGTCATACTTCATGCATTCAGATTGTGTGGTAGGTGGCCTTACTTCAGTCATGCCTCTAGTCACAAATAAAAAGGAACCTTCATTTAAGCACCATCGGTGAACCAATATTCTCCAGCACTTGCTCCATGCGTGCTCACCCCTCTAGAGACCTTGCTCCATGCGCGCTCACTCCTCTAGAGACCAGAAAACACGCTATAGCTGGGCATGGCTATAGTGTCGAGGTGTCCTCAAGCAAGACACTGATCGCCCTATAAGTGCTCCTGATGAGCAGGTCGGTGCCTTGCACGGTTCCCTCTGCCATCGGTGTGTGTGCGCTCGTGCAGTGTGCGTGAGAATCGGTGAACTTTAATGCACATTGTGAAGTGCTTCGGAGACGGGCACGATATACATGCACCATTTAACCATTCTACCGATTTGGGATTCCTTCCATTCGGGGGTTACTCATAAAGCTGTGCGATGATGGTATCATTATGTGGAACGTTTTGAAGCTCTCCAATTGCAGCAACAATTAAACTGTGCCCACTGTCGGGAGTTGGATCTTCACTCAGAATCCTGTGTGGATGCTCAGCCATCCACTCAGAACACTGTGTAGCCATCCAGAGCTAAATGGATCCCTGTGGGTGCTTTTACACCCATTTCAACTAGTAGCACGGAACTGTGTTGGATACGACTGCTGCAGGCTTGACATAATTGCAGCTCTGAAAGTATCACCAATTTATTTTTTTGGTGTGGTAAAACTGGGAAAAAAGTGGTCAGAATGGGTACAGGCTTTAGTTTAGACTATAGACCAATTATTTGTTTACAAACATTGGGACTGGGCGCACGGGTGACTGTTTCATGTAATCAATTCCCAACAGATCTCCAAACCTGTTGTTTTGGGGAGCGCTGGTTTCAGTCCATTCAACCTCCTCTTGTGAGTTGGCTAGTGAGGTGCACCCTAGGAGACATATACTTCAAAGCCCAACAGTATTGCGCACAGAGAACAGCTGATATACAAGCTCACATGTTGTGAGCGTAGAGGTCTGCGTGCGCGACACCATCGCGGGACGAAGCATAAATTATACTTGATGGACTGCAGGTGTGCGTGCAGCCGTGCACAAATAGGCTCTGCTGCCGTGTTCATGAGCGCACCTCCCGTTCTTATGACAGCGACTGGAGGTGTGGTTTTGAGGACAACTGTTTTGAATTGCTATTATTGTTCAAACACAACAGAAACCAAGGATTATATATTTCAAGGGCGAGAGATCACAATAAAAATCCTAATCATTCTTCCTGAATGTGTGTCTGAATGTCTGAATGTGTGTCAGAAACACAGCCGTAGCTCCTCACCGCCTGCACCAATCACTCCCACTTTTCACACAGGCATTGACCATAATAATATGGAGGTCTTAACAAAGCCCTTTTTCCAATTTAACAAATTATAAATGAATAATTAATTTATTAGTGAATTAAAAATGTGAAAACGCACCCAGGGCGCAGTACCCCCTGCTGCCACAAGGGGGGGGGGGGGGGGGGGGGGGCAATATCTCACAACGGGTAAGGGCTAGTACATACAATTGTTTGGTACAAAACACGGAAGTCCTTTAACCAGAAACCTAACCGCATGCACGGGAGCAGTGCATGGTCGACCGCATGTCCGACCGTTGTTTACGCATGTCGGTCTGTTGGTGTGTCTAATCTGCGTGTGGCGTGTGCATCCCGTCAGAATACATACATACTCAGGGAGCGGCACGTACTGTATTGAATGCTAGACATTTAAAATGTTCATTTACATTGTCCATTTACTGTCCATTTATTGTATTACACAGTGGGTGAAAAAAACACACCACTTAAAGCTAAACCCCACCCATCAGAGGTGTGGCTTCCAGAGGTACCTTTCGCGTGAAAGGTTTTGAAAGGTACCTATAAATGTCAGTGAGGAACAGACCAACAGAACTGGACTGTACATGAAGTACAGGCAACACGGTGTACACCTAGCAGCTGCCTCCTGCATATAGACAATACCCAGCAGTTAATGGCCATCTATAGAAAGGCCGAACCATAATGCGAAATCGGCACATCACATCACATCACATCACAATACGAAACAAACTGCATTAATGAATTACATTGAACATTTTGAGGAGGTGAATTGTTCCTGCAGTATGTGTCTATATACTGGCCATGGAGAGAGGATAATATTGCCCCATTTGCTCAACCGTTATCGAACACAGACAATGTACAATGTAGGCATTTTGCACACACTCTTCTCCGGTGAGAACACACACGTTTGTTTGAGAAGTGAATAAGCAAAGTAAGCACTCTAGTGTCTAGTCAACAAACAACGAGGTAAATGGTCACATAAGTAGAGTGTAGAGAACAATGCAGTGCCTCAAAGAAACTAGGATACCATGATAAACAATGAAGCATCTGTATCCTACTATAAATGTGCCACGTCTCTGCGTACGTGTGTGCGTGCGTGCACGGTTGTAATGCACGTAACTCGAGAACCGTTTGACCCACCTTCTTCACATTTGACACACGCGTTCCACACCCCCACAGGGAGTGCAGTGCCAGGTATCGAGTCGGTCGGACGCACGGTTCTCCAGAACCACCACAAAAGGCTCTGGTCAGGCTCCGCCAGTGGGCCTAATGAGGCCAACTCCTTTCACCTGGGCCAGGCTCTGCCAGTGGGCCTAATGAGGCCAACTCCTTTCACCTGGGCCAGGCTCTGCCAGTGGGCCTAATGAGGCCAACTCCTTTCACCTGGGCCAGGCTCTGCCAGTGGGCCTAATGAGGCCAACTCCTTTCACACTCACAATCCTTACACTCTCAGAGTGTACACTCTCAGAGTTCAATTAACATTGATTTTACAATATAAATTGGGGGTCCCAGAGATAGAAATGCCATTAAATGGTGGGGTCCGTATAGCCTAATGCATATCAAACTGGGGGTTCTTGAAATGAAACGGGTTGAGAATCACCGCTATAGAGCTGCAAACATCTTCTCTTCAAATGGGGGGTCCAGCAGGCTAATTAATGAGTGTTATTCTAGGGGGTCCTTGACATGAAAAAGTTTGGGGACCCCCCTGCCTACTGCTCCACTCACCGATGAGCTCCTTGTTCCGGACGTCCAGGGCCATGTTCCGCAGCGCGGTGGCCACGGCGCACACCACCCGGTCGTTGTCTATCCTCAGCAGCTCCACCAGGATGGGGAGGCCCTTCTCCTTGCGCACCGCCGCGCGGATGTACACCGACCACTGTGGAGCACGCACGCACGGCAGGACACACACACACACACACACACACACACACACACACACACACACACACACACACACACACACACACACACACACACACACACACACACACACACACACACACACACACACACACACACACACACACACACACACACACACACAGGAGGAGACCACGGTTAATATTATAGAGTCAACTACAACTACAAACTTGTTATGATATTCTACTATACAGCCTGAACACACATTCTGTCAGACAGCTCGTATAGCATGGCTCGTTAGTCAATAGACTTCAAAGCCACTATATTTGCGCAAAATCTGTCTTTGAAGAGCCACCCATCGACTAATCTAGTATACGGCAACCTTCCCCGTGTTTCTTCACTATAGTCCGATCCGCTACAGAGCTGACAATGAGGTTATATCTTCCCTTTTCTTCTCTGGAGTCCTGCCTCAAAGCAGACCAGAGGTAGAAAACGGTTGTTCCCTGATGTCATCGCTAGGGACACATGCATCAGTAAGCAGGAACTGGGGGTGCAGGCAATGAAGGACCGGGAAGTCTGGCATGGCATTGCGAAATCCATGATCTCAACCGCGGTCGAAAAATGACGATGAATAATATTATTATATTACTAGTAACTAGTGCATGAGTATGTGTATTATAAAACAAATATAGCGTGTGCAACTAAGGAGGTTGTGAACAAAAGTTTGGAGTTTCTATTTGCTCCTCCTATAGGCCAGGGGTGCCCAAAAGGTAGATTGCGATCTACCAGTAGGTCACAACAGGGCTCCAGACTAAGGGGGTCCCGGGGACTAGTTTTTGCACTGAAAATGTGCATATCGTGCACACCTACAGGCAGCATGAGACTAGCAGCGCTGCATTTAATGTTGCAGCGGCACCGGCAACACAAACTATTACTGCAGAGAGAGACCCGCAAAACAGGCGCAGGAGTCTGTACCCTCATGTAGCAGTCAGAAAAATGCTGCGTTATTTGAAGAGGATAAACATTTTTATGAAACAATATATAAATAAATAAAAAAGGAGAGAGAAGAACAGGCTCAGCGCTCCCTGCAGCACAAGGAGATGTACGCAATCCCTTTTCCACATAAAAAGCTTTCATATGATAACAGCCAAAAGTAAGGAAACTGTCGCAAATTAATACTGTATACGAAACAGTGGCTCTCAACAGCCTGTGGACGGTGGCTGGAACAATGTGCTGGATGCATCCTGCTATTGGTAAGATAATAAGATCCTTAGATCCATAAAGATATATCACACACCTAACACCTTAGGTGTGTGATACCCACAATGACAACTTCGACCCGCAAGTGAAAAGATCACAGTGGGCAAGTTGAGGCTGTACATTGACCTATGTGTCTGAGCCTGAGGTTCTGACGCACGTCAGTGAAAAACTATGTTGTCAGTGCCACACACACAGACGTATGCATCCGAAAGCTTTTACCTACTAATTGCCTAAATATTCTGTATTGTGACTGTGCTTTTACTAAAATGTTAACTTGGAAAACTTGGATTTATTTAATTTTATTCAGATTTTCATTACTTTGCAGTTTGCACATATTCAGAAATGCAACTGGCGACCCATCCGAATTATTGGTTACCCCTCTGGGGCTGATCTAAAGATTCTAAGAAGGTATTTACTTCAAGGATTAATGCATTTTATGATTATTATGATACCTTCATATCTTAGTGTGAATGGTTAGAATGACATCAAAATTAAAAAGAAAAAAACATTGCGACTGTATACATATACTATATATATATTCACTTTGGGACGGTTCAAATTGTATTTTGGGACGGTTCCGGGATGTTGGTGAAAAACGTTAGTCTGGAGCCCTGCGGTCACAAAGACTGTGCAGTTAGATCACACGACATGCCCCTATAATATTTAATTTAAAGCATAGCATAACATAATGCTAACACCAAAAGGGGTTCCCGCCCAGAATCGGTTAATATGTAACACCAGCTCCACTATTCCAAAGCCCCCTCAGGTACATATTTAAACTATTTTTAGAGATGATACATTATTTTGGTGGGTATAGATCTTGTTCAGCTGGTCATTTTGAAAGTAGCTCTCAAGTCAAATAAGTGTGCCTGTCCTATAGGCTGTGTGGTGGAGCAAGGCTTGCACCGTTTAAAATGGTAAATGTTGCATTTATATAGCGCCTTTATCCAAGGCGCTTTACATAGATTGTGCATTACATTCACCCATTCACACACACATTCATACACCGATTGCGGCGGAAGCCATGCAAGGTACCAACCAGCACATCGGGAGCAATTTGGGGTTCAGTGTCTTGCCCAAGGACACTTCGACATGTAGACAGGAGGAGCCGGGATTCGAACCACCGACCCATGGATCATTGGACGACCTGCTCTACCTCTTGAGCCACAGTCGCCCCCCAACACAGTGTGTCATTAGTCAGTATAGACGCAGCGCTGCAAACTGCCCCGGACTAATAGCATGTGTGACATGCAGGAGCTGCTGGTTTAGGTCCCCAAGTAGAACACAGACATTTTTCACCTCCTTTAACTCAAGGTTAGAAATGCTTTCACTGAATTCCCTACCAAAAGGTTGAAAGGCTGAACAAAATATGTTGTGCTAAAATCCTGGGGCGGCCTTAAGGATCGGGAGGCCCCGTTCATGACGTCATCATTTTAAAAATTATTACAAAAATTAAAAAAAAATAATGTCAGTGTGTATTATCGTACTTCAAAGCATGAACAAGCATACACAGCCAAGTAGAAAAATACACAAAATCAGCTTGATTAAACAATTTTTTACTTTAACCCATTTAGGCCTGACGTCGAAATAAAAAAAAGGTATTCTGAAAGAATATATATTCAAAGATTTGTCCCGCATGTTCACGATTTTTCAAAAATAGCAGACCTACAAGCTCGTAGCGCGCCACTCGGTGGCGCGCTATGAGCTTGTAGATCTGCTATTTTTCAATAGCTAAAGTATAACAAAAGGTTTAGTTAAAACCGCACAGAATGGATTAAGGTATAACTGGAAGGCAGCATAGGCTATACAATGATACAATCGCAACTCTCAGCGCTGCTAGTGCAGTGAGTGCACTGGGAAGTGGGAACAATTACAACCAAACAACACAGGTCAACGTGACATGACAGGTCGAGTACCTGCAGTGATTACTGATTATTAGCTGCTGCCAACTAGGTAAGTGGACGTACAGGTTGAGGCTGAATAATAATTGACAAGGCTGATTGGAAGGCTGCGATGCAATGCAATATTACTTCAGGCGGCGGTGGCTCAGGGGTAGAGTGCCTGCATGGTAACCGTAAGGTTGCCAGTTCGAACCCGGGCTCCCCCAGAGTTACTGTCGAAGTGTCCTTGAGCAAGACACTGAACCCCTAATTGCTCCCGATGTGCTAGTTGGAGCCTTGCATGGTTTCCGCTGCCATCGGTGTATGAATGTCTGTGTGAATGGGTGAATGTAATGCACAATCTCTGTAAAGCGCCTTGGATAAAGGCGCTATATAAATGCACCATTTACCATTTACCACTATACTACTACCTTACTACATCAAAATACTACTAAATCATGTTGAAACAATGGGAACATTTTGGATTTTACTAAAATCCAAAATGTTCCCATTGTTTCAACATGATTTATGAAGAAAAAGAAACACACCCTGTGTGAAGTGAGGGGTGCTCTTATCACCATACATCATCACATTCCGGCCAATCGCAATTGGGCGTCCTCACTTTTCTGTCCTCACTTTTTATTTATCCTCAATTCCGTGCTCAGCCAATCAAATCATCGCTATGGGGCGCACGCACGCACGCACGCACGCACGCACGCACGCACGCACGCACGCACGCACGCACGCACGCACGCACGCACGCACGCACGCACGCACGCACGCACGCACGCACGCACGCACGCACGCACGCACGCACGCACGCACGCACGCACGCACGCACGCACGCACGCACGCACGCACGCACGCACGCACGCACGCACGCACGCACGCACGCACGCACGCACGCACGCACGCACGCACACACACACACACACACACACACACACACACACACACACACACACACACACACACACACACACACACACACACACACACACACACACACACACACACACACACACACACACACACACACACACACACACACACACACACACACACACACACACACACACACACAGAGAGAGAATGGCAGCAGCAGCGCGCGGTAATGAATTCACTGAAATAGAAAATGGGATTTCCTGGAGTCCACCTGTATCCCTTCCTCTCCTTCTCCCATGTCTGTTTCTATCTGGCCGTGTCTTCCATTTCTCTTCCTTCCTCTGTTATGCAGAGCCGGGGCGGGCCGGGGAGCCAAGGGGGAATATAGAATGCAACGCGGGAGCTTCTCCACAAGCCTAAATCACATCCGCTGCACACCTCCCTCCCACACACATTTACAAGACCCCAGAGACATCCCTCTCTCTCTCTCTCTCTCTCTCCCCCCTCCCTCTCCCTCTCTCCCTCTCTCTCTCTCTCTCTCTCTCTCTCTCTCTCTCTCTCTCTCTCTCTCTCTCCCTCCCTCTCTCCTCTCTCCTCTCTCTCTCTCCCCCTCTCTCTCTCTGCCCCTCTCTCTCCCTCTCCCCCTCTCCCCCTCTCTCTCTCTCTCTCTCTGTCTCTCGCTCTCTCTCTCTCTGTCTCTCTCTCTCTCTCTCTCTCTCTCTCTCTCTACCACCGTTTGAACCGTTTTGTTGAGAGGGGAGTCTGCTGCCTGGCACAACATACCTGTATACACGTGCATGCAGTGCTGGAGAAAGGAAAAGGAGGTCTATACTACATTTTCTTTTATAGCAATACCACCTCATAGAAATATACTCTGTTACAAGTAAAAAGTCTAGTATCCAGTACACAAGTAGTAGCAGTGGCATCGGAATATATTCTTAATGTACCAAAAGTAAAAGTAAAAATGATTTATATTTATAAATATTATATTTTATATTCTGAAAATAGTATAGTATAGTGCTGAAGTGGTTAATGTATGTATGTTTGTTTGTAAAATACTAATAAATTAGTAATTTAACTCTACAAAGGAACTACAGTTACAAAATGTTTGTAGTGTAGTAAAAGTACAATAGTAAGTAAAGAAATGATACTTCACATTTAAATAATTAAATAGTAATAGCAATAGTAATAATAATTAATAGTAATAATCAGTAATAGTAATAATCATCGCGAGGTAATGATGCAACATTATGGCTCCCGTTTTTTGTACGGAACGGAAAGTGGGGGATTTCAGAGTAAAAGCTGCCATATCTGCCCGACACCCCGAGCTCCTATTTTGAAAGAAATCCCGGCGCTCATTGTGTTAAAGACAGGGTGCAATGGCTTTTTGGGGCATTTTACTCTGAAACGGATGCGAATCAAACAGGTATATGAAAACAGGTGTATGAAATCAACTTTTATTCATAGTAATTAAAATGGTCTTTTTTATGGACTTTTGATATAAAAATACACAAAAATGGAAATTTTCCCATTGTTTTGGCATGGATTGTTAGGCCATAATGATGACCACGGGATATGCTCTAAAAGTGTGAAAAGCATATTTTTCATTTTCCTATTCCTTCTAACTGCTCCCCCGTGGTGGATCTGAATTCTGCACACTTGGACAGCATTACGCTGAGTGAGTCATTATACAACAGGTCGTTTCAGGGAAGCAATTCCACTTCAAGCTGATTGATTGAAGTACATATAGGCGTCATAGCTGTGCTTCAAACGAGCGTGATGGAACACATTGTTCAAAATATAAAAAGGCAAAAATGCCTGAATTCCATATAGAGGCCTACCAAGGCTGAAAGGTTGACAAATGTTGTGCCACGAGAGACCGCCCACTTCAGGATTTGTGTTGTTAAAAGGTTTCAAAAAAGTATCCCAATTTGTTCAGCAATGTTTATTTTCCATAAAACTGACTGGCCGATGCACCCTTTACTTAGAGACTGACACGGGGCTCCCAAATAAACAATAAACAATAAACTCCCACAGAAAAACACAAATCCCGTCACCACTCATGGTAGAATGACTCCTGAACCCATCTTCTCACTCAAAATCACTCCCACACTCCCCTTGTTTTTTTGTCATTAGGAAAGGCAATGGATTCTGTGTTCTCTTTAGATTACTGTGTTTCATAGCGGCTTTAAAGACTGACACGGGAGCTCCCACTCCCACAGAAAAACCCAATCCCGTCACCACTTATAGATACTCCTGAACCCATCCCGCTCTCACTCAAAATCACTCCCACTCCTTGTTTTTTTGTCATTTAGGAAAGGCAATGGATTCTGTGTTCTCTTTAGATTACTGTGTTTCATAGCGGTTTTAATCCAAATGATATGGCACCAGGAACAGTTCATCTGTGGTAATATAATGATTGATGTCATCCCCACTCCGTTCCCATTGACTTCCCGTCCCAATCCTGGGATTAATTCACAATTTTAATCCAATCCCGTAAGAATCCCGCACAGGACGAAACAAATGTTGTCCTCTACTGTATCTCCACTAAAGCCAAACTGTACAACTTTCCTGTTCTACCCCTGATTCGAACCCGGGTCTCCCACACAATTATAAGTAAGTAATTAGCCTTGCCGAGCCATGAGGCCCATAGGGCAGGAGCCTATCTCCTGTTTCTGTAGCGTGAGGCAGCTTGATGTACAAGTATACCCCCTGGACATGACGCTAGTATGTCACAGGGACTTACCCCCAATCCAACCCTTGATGCTGAGTGTCAAGCAGGGAGGCACTGGGTCCCATTTTTACAGTCTTTGGTATGACCCGGCCGGGGATCGAACCCCGACCTCCCAGTGTCAGGGCGGACACTCTAACCACAAGGCCACTGAGCTAACAATTATACCTTTCTTTATTTTTACCAGTGAGCTAATAGAGTTGCTGCTAGCTAGTTAGCTCCTGCTAGCTCTGGGAGAAATACAACACACGCACTCACGCACACACACAGACACAGACACAGACACAGACACACACACACACACACACACACACACACACACACACACACACACACACACACACACACACACACACACACACTACTAGATCTTTAAAACATGAAACAACAACTGACTTTAAGCATGTGTGTTGCAGTTATAGGCCACAGTCAGGGGATGATTATCTGTAGCGATACATTCATGAATGTCCATTGCACCGTTTCAAGGTCTGTTCAGGGTTATTCCAAGCTTATACTTACAGTATAACATGAGGCAGAGTGGGCCACACTATAGCTCCCACTCTGCCTCATGTTAAGACCTGAGATCAGATTCTAAAAATGTCTTCTACATCCTGACAGTTTTCTGAAAAAGCTATGTTTCTATGTCAGTGGTTCTTCGATTTTTCAAAAATAGCAGACCTACAAGCTCGTAGCGCGCCACTCGGTGGCGCTCTATGAGCTTGTAGATCTGCTATTTTTCAATAGCTAAATTATAACACAATGTATGTAACACCAAACGGGGTTTCCGCTCAAAATGGGTTAACGTGATGTAACAGCTCATAGCAACACACTAATAACCTCATTGCACCAGCATAAACCACCCGTTTATGCTGTGGGGTGAAAAAAACTTGGAATGTCCCAAAACCGTACGTTTTTCATAATTGTTTAAAAATCACACTCGTGTGAAGTGAGGGGCGCTATTATCATCGTGCGTCATCATGACACTATGCATGTTAGCTCAGACACTATGACGTGACATTTTCCATTCATTGTCAATAGGAATTGAATGTTTGTGTTGGACAAAAATACTGATTTGCTCGTCCACATATGATGCAAATTCTCCATTCGTTGCCAATGGGAATTCAATGTCTGTGTAAGACGAAGATCTACA